>NW_013952518.1:944470-952406 GCF_001266775.1 Austrofundulus limnaeus | reverse complement strand
GTGTGTGTGTGTGTGTGTGCATACACGTTTGCATCTTTTACCCGTCTCACATCGCTGCTGTTTTCCAAATATCAAAGGAAGCTTGAAATTATCTTTGTGTTGCATATTCACATGCATGAGGAGCCCATAAAGATCCCCCACCCCCATCCCATAAAGACAAATGCACACTTATACTGAGTATCTGTCTCTGAAAGGGTTGGATGACTTCATGACTTGTAAAAAGATACGTTCAAGGTTCCACCGCTGACAACAAAGACGATCAGCAGCTGAAAACAAAGTTCATCACAGTATGAAATCACTGCTGCTGATAGTGCTCAGTGCATGTGATTGTTTCTTTCAAAGCTTGTCTTGTGTAAATAGCAAAAGCTGTTATTACACTCATTTATGCCTTAATGATGGGCCAGAGCTGGGGTTTGCAAGCTGTGGCTCTGGGGTATGGTGCGGTATGAGGGCCAAAATTAAGACTATTGCACAATCAGCAGTTGCTACATCCTTGTAGCAGGAGGCTATATCTATTTCCAAGCTAGCTATTGATCTGAATAGTTATAGGCCGGCAATGGTAACTGAGGCTGGCGCTGGCAAATGAGGAGGAGACTATTCATTTGCATCGGAGAAGCTAGCAACTAGCATAGATAAGCTAGCTTAGCACTGGAGAGGATAGCGACTAGCATGCAAAATCTTGCATTACTACTGATATAGTAATATCTTGCATTCTCGATATCTCACATTACTAGTGACTAGTAATATCCATACTAGTGACTAGTATGGATAAGCTTGTGTTAGCATTGAAGAGGCTAGTCACTAGCATGAATAAGCTTGCGTTAACATCTGATAGACTAGCGACTAGTATGGATAAGCTGGCTTTAGCATCGGAAAGGCTAGCGACTAGCATGGATAAGCTGGCTTTAGCATTGGAGAGGCTAGCAGCTAGCATGGAAAAGCTGGCCTAGCACCAGAGAGGCTAGTAACTAGCATAGATAAGCTGTTTAGCATCGAAGAGTTTAGCAACTAGCGTGGATAAGTGGGCTTAGCATAGGAGAGGCTAGCAACTAGCATGGGTAAGGTGGTTTATCATTGAAGAGGCTAGCGACTAGCAAGAATAAGCTTGTGTTAACATCTGAGAGACTAGCGACTAGTATGGACAAGCTGGCTTTAGCATTGGAAAGGCTAGCGAGTAGCATGGATAAGCTAGCTTTAGCATCAGAGAGGCTAGCAACTAGTGTGGATAAGCTGGCTTAGTATCAGAGAGGCTAGCAACTAGTGTGGATAAGCTGGCTTAGCATCGGAGAGGTTAGCGACTAGCTTGCCTAGGCTACTCACCTACTTTATTAGACACAAACTTTTTTGAATAAAGAAAACTTGATAGTTCTGGCTTTTCTCATAATTCGACTGTACAATAGTCTTAATTTTGACCTTCATATCATGCCATACTGGGGCCACATGTGGCTCTCTGCAGCAGTTATCTGGAGCTTCGACCAAAAGAAAATGTTAGTTTTTCTTTCTTTTAAATACTTTTTTGCTCATTCCAGTAACTGTAAAGTTCCTGAAGTAAGGATTCAGCTGTTAAGGAAAAAAAAACACTCCTTTGAGGTCATTAACAGCCACAAGAGCAGCCAAATTCTTTGAGAGAGGAGTCAAGGAAACCGTCTTTGGCCTTGTTCAGACCTGGAACTAAATCTGCAAACTTGATCACAAGTGAATAAATTAAAAACTCTGATGTGAACTCTCTAGTACCTTTCTAAGGACACATTCATATTAGATAATTCACGTCATTTATGTTGTTTAGGTCAGAAGATGAATGAATTCTAAGCCATATTGAAGGACCTACTAATGACTAATAACTAATGTGACTTAACTCATTACAAAAATATCATTCCCACATTGTGAATGATTGTGACCAAAACACGACCCATTGCTGGTAAAGATCACACAAGGGACAAAGATCCAAACTACTCACAGGATGGTTGTTTAGGTCAGTGATTCATGTTCCTCTAATGCCCTTTGTAGTTTAATCATCCCATCAAAAACAAGCCTGAAATTCCCAATCCATAATCACAACTGAAAAGGCCTTTCAGATGCGAGACACAACACCTTCAAGAGACCAGAAAGGGTCTCTTGAAGATGGCCCTTTCTCTCTAAAAGAAGAGGCAGTGGCAGGGAGAAGATACACTTTAAGGAGGAGATGGATGAAGAATGGGAGGAAAAGATTAAAAAAATTATGTGTTTTCTGTTATGTATTGTCTAAATTTTTAGGGAAATGTTTTAGCTTTTGCCACACTTCAGTCAAACATCAGATAAAACACAATCTTAAGGAAACTTTCTGTTCTTTTTAAACTACTTTAGAACAGACACAGTTGGGTTGTACTACAGTTAAATTCCTTGAAATTGCAATATTAGGTGCTTTAATTGTGGTAGCTACAACACTGTAGTTGTTCCGAATATTTTTTACATGACGTAAATGGTAGCACTTTTTATTTATTTATTTATTTATTTATTTATTTATTTATTATTATTATTATTATTATTTATCAAAGCCATTCCATCTCAATGCGCCCGTGTACTACAAAGTGAGGTAGTAACAGAGCTGAAATAATTGACATGTTGCAGTTTCAACTTTGCAAATTTTTTTAGCCATTTTGCGAAACTGTTTTGTGAAAGAGCCTTGAGATCRTTTTATGTTGAGAAGTGACAGAAATGTAGCTGTTTTTAGTCAAACATTGAAATTACTGTTTCACGTTACAATCTCATGCAACATTGTGAGACATGAGGCTCATAGGAGCTGTTACCACATGAAATATTAGCTCATTRTGTAAAGCTGCTGAGTTATTACCATTTTTGTATGGTTAACTTCAGTTGGCTGTGGCAGCTATCTTAATTCCAATTGACTCCAAAAAATTTTTTCCTTTTGATTTTTTACCTGGATTACTGAGATGCATCAGGACGACTCCAAAAATTAATCACGTATATCCAGTGTTTGCGTTTTTGCAAGTTTCAATAAAATTTGGCCAGTTTTCATGTACGTRTTGGTAACACAGACACTCAAACTTGAGTAAAAACATTATTTTCCACCTCTGCCTTTCAGCAACAGGCAATAAAGTGTTCAAAGGAACGAAGATGTCTGTTCTCTACTTTCTTTAACTGCCTTTGTGCGAGTTTGAGTCAGTAACCAGACTGCAGCCCTTTCTTCTACTGATGCATCAAACACGCCAAGCTCTAACTGTAAATATGAATTTGCTCTGAGTCATCCCAGCCTGTTGAAAATAAGGCTTTTTCTAGACTTAGCCATAACATAGTAAATTACCATTATTGTGTTGCAAAACAAACAKTATCATCGCTGCCACTGCTCCTGTATGCCTGCATGCACTTTGGTAATTACGCTATCAACAAACTGCTCACTGTCCCACCAGATGCACAGCTGAAAAAGGTTTGAGTCAGCCTACAAATGTAAAAAAAAACAAACAAAAAAAACAACTAAACTCCAAATAATTCTTCTCACTGAACGCTTCAGATTGATTGCAATGGTATCTTTCACTTTTTTTCTTCTCTTTAGTAAACTCAGCGAGCTGCCAGCCTCTCAGCGGATCATAAATTAACCACAGAAAGAAAGGCAAGAAAATGAAAACAGYTGATAAGCTCAGTTTTCTGCTCTCTTTCATTTTGTTCCAAGAGAAAAGAGTCACAATTTGGGGGGATTTACAGCAGGCAAATGGCCACCAAAGCTTTGATAACTTCATCTGCTGCTGAAGTTTGGGTTTATTTGCCGTCTCAGGCACAACTGAGTCATGAAGGGGTTTGCAGCCCTTGTCTGAGGTGCACTTTCGAACCTTGATCCCCGAGATCCTGCCTCAAGGATTTAACACAAAAGCAAGGCCAGCCTCAGAGTGGAAATGTGCCTGAATAAAATTAAAAAAGACAGCACACTTTCTGTGAATCCACCTTCAACGACAACGTTCACCGCTAATTTTTTGACATCCAAATGAAAAATTCAAAAATAGTCATTAAATCCAGAGAGAATAAAATTTAAAAAGTAAATTGTGAAAAAGTTTGAGCCTTCAGATTAAAATGTTTTGCAAAAGGTCTGGTTATTATTAGACAAATGGAGGAAATTTGCCCTTTTTTTGGGTAAATTTTAACAATGAGCCAAGTTAATGCCTAGGAAATGAACTCTGCAGACATGAAAGGATCGTTATAAAACAGGAAATTCAGCTCAACTTTGAACTTTCTTTTCTTCTAATTCTTTTATTTGACACACTTTAGGAAAACTGCAACTGGTCACTTTTTACAATGCGATAATCAGTGTAGTTTTTTTTTATAGTATTCGTAAACAGTTTGTACATTCTGTATACATTTTAAGAACAGTGAATGCAAGTTAAACTGCAGGAATTTAGCACTTTTAATTGATTTTACTTCTGACAATTTAAGTATAATTTATGAGGTTTGAGGTGCTGTTTTAGGACATTAACAATTAAAATGTCTTTACTTGGATGTTCTTACAAACAAAATAAATTTTACTGTTTGGGGTTCCACAGGGATCCATTCTGGGTACTGTTTAATTAGTACTCCAAAGCTTCATATTTTAGTGTAAAAATGATTTCACCACTTCTAAACCTCAGTAACAAAAAAGCCAAGTTCCTACAAAAATATACTGCGTAAAAAGACTGCACATATTTATACCAGCCTGAAGTGGGTCAGCCAGCCAGTCTGCCTGACAATTGGAGAGGGAGACCTTTAAGAAAGGTCAGTGGTTGAAGTAGCTAAAGATAACAAACACGTTTGTGCTCATGCTCATAAACTCAGCTTCGCAGAGCAGCAGAAATGCTGAGTCAAGGAAAGAGCAAAGGTAAGAAACTGATCTGGTAYGCTCACGTGCTGCGCACACATTCTTTTTCAGTCATCCAGACGCACAGTTCTATAATTCTTAAATGTCTCAGGGGTCACTTTTCTCATTGACAGKKCTTAAACTGTTGTGTTCATGCAGTTTGAAACCTAACATGACCTCCGAGCTCTGCTGTGTCCTTAGATGCCCCTGTGGGTCCTTCACTCATTTTTGATTTTCCATGTAAACAAAGGTGTGAATAGTGGTTTAATGGCGAGTATTTAAGTGGTGCTCTCAGAGGTACATTTTGTTTTCCCTATCAGATTTCAAAAACTTGAATCTAATTATGTGYTTTAAGTTGCTTGTAGAATCCCCCCTTGTTTTAAGTTGTTAATGACTTTGACTTTTGYCCTATTTGTGACTGCCCATGAGCTCCACGAGTCAGATCTCTTCATACCATTTCCATGACAGGTGCCTCTCTTTAGCAATATGTTTAACTCTGATTTCATCACATAGCCGCAAAAAAGATTCCCCTCTATATTTACACTAACACACCTGATTCACATCTGATTACCTCTTCAAGTTCTGCAGAAGCCTGTTAATCACCCATTCATTCAAATCAAGTGTGTTGGAGCAGAGAAACCAGTAAACCATGCTGCCCACCCCCTGAGCTAGAAAGTTTAAATTTTAACATACAGTATGTGTGCAAATATGTCTAAGTACCAATTTAGTGTGATTCTAAGTAAAAGAATTTCATATTTGATCACAAATTTGTGTTTTCAAGTAGTCACCATGTGTCACAGCCCAGGAAGACACTTKAAATGTTGGACTTTAAGCTGATTATTTGGTTTAATTGATTTTAGAATAAAGATAAAAGTTTATTATGGAGGCATCAGGTACCAGAGATTTGCACTGACTGAAAACGGAGAAAACCTGAATTTTAAAAAAAACTTTGGTTCTCTTTAATCACCTCAGTTGATCTCGTAACAGTTAATGGGTTTAGTTGTTACATACCTGTGTATGATTCAAATAGCTGCTATATTTGCATTTCTAAGATGCTTAGGGGCACTTTTTCTTGACTGGGTGCTGCCTTCTTTGCTTAACAATGGGTAATCCCATTCTCTRTATTATCCACGTGCATTTGGGAGTGCACATGCTTTTAAAGATTTGTGTGCAAGCTTGTGCGCCGTAAGAGCATTCACATGACAAACTGGTCCATGCCCACGCTCAATTGCATTCCTGTCATAGTCCACATTGTACCRGATGATTATCAAAGAATGGTGCTGTTGTTTGTTTTGGGTGAAASCATGTGACCTGGAAGTAATCAGAACATGTTTATCTAAAAGAATGATTTATCTCAACTGGTTGAATGATGCAGTTATGAATGAATGCCACTATTGTTGCTTTTTAACCTCTTGTGGCATTTTCTTAAAGACTATTAAAGTCCAAAACTTGACTCAKAATTGCAAGAAAATATAATTCTGACCAGCAACCTGTAAAATCACTGCTTTTTTGTGTGCACTGCTTGCAAAACTGATTCTTACACTTTTTCAACAAATCAAACCTAACAAATTTTCTTGTAATGAGCATGTTAAATTTATCTCAAACTCATCTTGACTTAATTTRTTTAATTCTAGAGTTGTGTTTTGACACCGGCACACAGTTCTCCTTATGATAAAAAACATCAAAGGCAACAATCATAAATTTCCAGTTCTCATTATACCAACATCATAATTGCAAAAGTATACTTCAATAGATAAGTCATGAACATTGGACCATTTGCCAAGGTGGGTATGATCATCAGAATACAGATTTCCAAACTATTTGCACAAAAACAGACCACGACTTTCAGTAATTGACCWCTGCTGGRTTTCAGTCATGTGACCCAGATGACGCGCAAAATTCRATARGGGGCAGGAAGTGATTTTCTCTGKTTCAAAACACAGCAAAATGGATCACAGTGAGTACGCTAATGCCCTAAATGGGCTGGCACAGATGGAATATCACAAAAAAAATCCACCTACATTTAGTATATGTTCCATAATATTGTAATAAAAAAGACATCATATAATCTGGAGGATTTACCCGGCATACATCAACATAAAATGTCTGGTTCTGCAAACCTCGTATTATACGACAAACCAGATGAAATCTTTAAAAAACCTTGAAGCAACAATAATTTTGTTTCAGGTTGGGTCTAACATTTAGGATCCAAAGAAGCTTTAAATGACTGTCGACTTGTTTTTGCCCGGGTGTGCGGTGAGATGTACTATTTTAAGTCATTAGCCTACAATGCTATTGCTAATGCCAACAACAACAACTCCTGTTATTTCTATATTCTTGGATCAACTTGTAAATAATTAATTTATCTTCTGTAAACCCAAATTTGAGTAACTTTCCAAAATATCTTAAAATATGATCGAAACGACACGATTCTTATCTGTTAGCGGTCGCTGCAAACTCTTGCTTTGTCCATTTCCACATCTCCTGCTTTTAGCCGTAGATTGTTGATYCGCTTTTGTCAACACATTACTTTTGGAACACATGAAAGACCTTTTATATTTTTCACCATTTGAGCGGTTGCGACAACCGTACACGACACAGAATCTAGGCATTTTGATGCTGAATCAACAGAAGAAAGAGGGCTGTATTTCCTTCCTGTCCCCCATCTGCATTTTGTGACATCGGTACTACGTCATCTGCAACCCAGCAATAACCATATTGGTTGCAAACGTTCGGAATTGGTGAGTGCAATGGAAAATTTGCCTTTTTTTTACAATTTTCCTGCAAATTTGTGTCTAGTCTCCAACAGTGATAGCCTAGAGACTGACTGAATTTATAGCAACTTCCTGTTTGTACAAAGTCTTAAATTAGATCATCTATGCATGTTTTAATGCAGTGATTCTATTTTACATGGACACGTATAAGGCTTTACAGCCAAACTTCATTCCTGTAACTAGACAAGCAGTAACACTTCCATGAATGGTGTGGAAATACAGAGTGTGTGCAAGTGTGCTTCGGTGCATGATTTTGATACTCACGTGCTTGGTGTGAGCCTGACGTTAGTGTGTGTGTGTGTGTGTGTGTGTGTGTGTGTGTGTGTGTGTGTGTGTGTGTGTG
>NW_013952518.1:938146-944255 GCF_001266775.1 Austrofundulus limnaeus | reverse complement strand
CTCTTTGAAAGTGAATTGTCGAATGAGGCAAGAATGCTGGAGAAATATCATTCAGCCTTTGAAAAATAACAAACCCATTTCAGTTTTTTATCAAACCGACCCAGTTGGGCGGATAACTGTCTGCTGCTTTTTATATGAAATTGATATTGAGAAAGTAGAGCAGCGATGGGGACAGGAGGCCATGAAGAGAGGGAGGTAAAGAAAATATGGCCAGTTTGTGAAATCTTATGTAAATTGTTTCTAAACCTGCCYGTACAGGATCATAAGGCAAGACTTTGGCCGTAGTTTGTTTCAGATACAGTCAGCGTTCATGAGGTCCATGATGTATGAGGAGTTTCTTCTTTTGGAGGCGTAACCCAATACTGTATGAGTTGTTAGCAGAGAGATTTATGGACTACGAGAGTCTGACCAAGCTTCTGCTTTGATGTCTGGTGCAGCTGTCTGACTCTGTCACTGTATGTTTCTGTCTTTATATCGTTATGCTTCTGGCTATACCTATGGGATTCTTTAAGCAGAGGTTTTTATCCCATAGGGAGACCTCTGCATGAAAAGACAATTCAATAGCATGTCAAAATGTTACATTTTAGCTGAGACACAGAACTTTGAATTGCAGCCTACAGTATATTCCACACTGTAGTGTTGTGCCTTTACAACCAAAACGCTGACGCTGTTTTTACCTTTTTTTTTGCATAATTTTAAAACTGTACACCATATTAAAGACAAAAAATAGATGTCACGGGCATGAAAAGATGGACAAAGCTTCCCTGCTTCATCTTATGTAGCGAAACATATCGATAAATGTTTATTTAGCTTTCTTCAAGTCTTTGCACCATCTGGACTTCCATACAAAACAGTTTGTGCTTCATATTTTAGGACTTTCTCTCTGCAGCACATTCAACTCTGTGCTGTTTCATGGCACTTGCTGTACTTGTGTGTTTCAGCCTCGAAACAAGAGGGGGTGGGGGGGGGGCGTGAGGGAGGAGGAGGAGGAGGAGAAGGATGGAGGACATGATAGGATGTGAAAAGTAGGGAGGGAAGAAACTCTACATGCCGCAAATGAGAAGAGAAGAAGAAAGAGACGTGGAGAAATAGACAAACAGAGAGGGGGGGAGCAGGCAGAGCTGGCAGAGTAGTGTGACATTTTCCTGTGAGGACGAATTGTTCAGAAACAAAAAACAACAAAGTGGTAGAAAGAGAGACAGGGTGACACTGACTGCGTACGATCAGAGCCGGAGAATTCTAACTGTGATTCTTGCCTTTTTGACCGCCTCGCCCTGCGTCTGCTCCAAACCTGAACCTTATTACGGATTTCCTAATTGGCTCACAAGCCTGATCATATGTTTGAACAGAAACAGCCCACCTTATGCACGTCTGCTGCCACTAAAGCCATCATATGTGCAGGATTTGCACAGACTCACGCGAGATTAAATCATCGCCATCTGTCCTCTCTGCCATATCTCGGTTAATCTCCTATTTTCATTCACTGAGCTCTCATAATGTGAAACTGTGGCGACGCAGGGAGACTGTTATCCACTTTCAACTGGTTTACTAACCTCTTTCCCAGACCCTGCTGCACTACTCCTCCTCTCCTCCCATCCCTGCGTCTCCCTCCACTCCCTCGGAGGCTTTTAAAGGAGTCAACGCACTCAGTGACCCTGTATCTCTGCTCTCCCTGCCCCCACCTCCTTCTTTTGATCCTGTCTCGCATTTCCCCTCACCTGTATTTTAGCTCCTTTGTACGCCTTACCTTTCTGTTACGCCTGCAGCGTTGTAATGTCAAGCTGCTATGCATTGCTGGCATGCCATTATTTAACATCTGGGGTGCAGAAAAAAATAAAATAAAATAAAAAAAGAGAGACGAGGGCTGATCTTCCTTACAACAGAGACGGGGTGAGACTGTAAGTGGGACAAAATAGACTCTTGCATAAAGGTGTGAAAAGAGTCAGAAATCAGTTAGCGGAGCGTGTGCAGCACAAACACTCAAACAAACTGAAGTGTATTTGTACAACCAACAGGATAAATTAGGCTTTGCTCTCAGGCA
This sequence comes from Austrofundulus limnaeus, assembly GCF_001266775.1. Taxonomy (NCBI): domain Eukaryota; kingdom Metazoa; phylum Chordata; class Actinopteri; order Cyprinodontiformes; family Rivulidae; genus Austrofundulus; species Austrofundulus limnaeus. Next base: position 942,214 of record NW_013952518.1, on the reverse strand, counting down.
GGTGTATGTTTAGCCGTGACTGCGGCCGTTGGCACCGACTGGTATTTGGCGTCTTCTCGACAGAAGAACTTAGGAAGGAGGTCAGCTGACACATGCAGGAGAGATGCTGGAACAAACAGACTGAGTGTAAAAAGGGGTCATCAGATTACCAAAGTGATGCTTTTATTTTTGAAGAAATGCTTCAATATGTTAAAACTGATAAATACAATTTAGTTTGGTCATGTGTCTTTTTAAATCTGCTACACTAATAAGAATATATTGGGTAAAATTAATGGCCAATAAGGGTCTCATAATAACAGGCTTCCAGAGTAGCCAGCTGATGTCTGTATAATGGGTCTCTACACCAAAATGTTTCAACATAATATTTACTGGTTTAAGTTAGAAAGAGCTTGTAAAAAAACAAATTTGTCTTCAGTCATTGTGGTTTTAAAACCTCTTGTGGTTTAGGTTTAAAGCCTTTAGCTTTCAGCACGTTTCTTTACTTCCAACCAAAGCCTGCTTTGATTCTGTAATACTACTTGGACCACAAATTGAAACTGAATACATCCCTGAAAACTTGTTCTGTGCCTCAACATTCTGGATATTAATAGGCAGAAGTCTGAGTCAAGCTGAAAGGTATTTTTCATCTTATTTTAAAAACAGTTAGTTTGGCAATCTTAAGATAGTAATTGTTGCTAGCACCTGGTGACYGTAGAATTAGCTAATAAGCTCTGGCCTATGGACTGCTAAGCTTACTTGTACAGGATAGCAATACCCTTCTATGCAAGATGTTTTTAAATGTTGCTGTGTTAGCATAAGCTACTTAGGAAGTTGTTGATGCAGGCATCATAACCACCAGCCAGTGGAGATTGGTATAATGGGATAAATGGTTCTGAGGAATACATGTTGAGGATTATTAGACATTTCACTTGTTCTCCTCTGAGAACTAGGGTTATACTAGTGACCTTAAGTTTTGATTACTTAGTTCTTGCAGCCTTATTGCTTTCAGTTGTCCTCAATAGTCTTTGATTCCAACTCTACAGCACTTTGTGTCAGATTGTCTGTTCCGACCACCATGTTGATTTGCCAGTTTCTCTTTTTGTCTTGACTTTATTATAAAGTCTTTCTGAAGTCTTAAACCTGTTTTTTACATGCCTGCATTTAATTCCATACAACAAACCAACTATTATTCATGACACACATTTCATCACTTTTAAGGGTGTCTTCACACCAGGAAAGTCCTTTGGTCCACTTGTTTGGTCCGGACCAAAAGCAGACTTTATTGTGTTATTTTGGTGCTTTGTTGCAAGTGGACTATAGCCACGCAGGTTACAGTCATTGCTCTCACTGGACAGAAATGACGTGGGCAGGGCAGAGCAAAGAAAGATAGTGCTGTTAATACAACTGCAATACCAGTTAGAATTTAACAAGAAGCTCATTCAAAGGTGGTTTYGCAATAATATGCTTCTGATTTTGGGATGGCGTTGGCAAATGCGCCCAAAAACCCAAAGGAGACGAGTTGCTCTACGTGCCCTGACCCACAACGGCTCATTGTTTGTAGCGCAGTGGTAGCGTTAGCCACGCTGAAGTGCTAATTGTTACCATGACACATGTTTCCTGTAGTTGGTTCGGTTCGAGACCACACCAGAAGCAAACCGCATCAGAGTTAGTTTGAAAGCAAAGTGAAGACCACCTCAAAAACGTATCTTGGTCCGGTTGCTTGGTTCGCACCAGTGTTCGCACGAGTGTATTCACACCTGCATAAAAGGTCCAGACCAACGGGGGAAACTCTAGTCTGTTAAAAACGAGCCAAATATGTCAAGTGTGAATACACCCCGAGTCTTTTCAGAAATTTGTAAAACTATATGTCTGTTTTACCTTTTGTGTTTATCGTATTACATTTCTAGCTATTTTATTTTGCTAAGACCAATGGTTCTGTACAGGAGATACATAAAATACATTTTATAGATTGTTTTTTGCAATTAAACCACATTTTTAGCACTTTTTTTTGCCAAGGATGAATTTTGTACCTTGTTCATTAGAAAGCAGCATGCACCCACTGGAAATATTTTGTAAAGATTCCCAAGTGAAGCTAAGATTTGACTGGCTGATTACTTTAACAATTAAAGTTGTTTTATGTTATGTTTATTGTCAAGCTTCCAATCTGCAGCTGAGCGCTGAAGAAAGTTTGTTCTAAAACATATAATTGCAACTTGAGAAGTTCTGATATTGTACACACAGTTTCTCCAAATTAAATTTTTTAAACATGTTTATAGGAATTAATGTTTTTATGAGATGGAATTAAAAATACTTTGTTTCTGTGCGGAACTCATTCAACCCTGGTCGATGGGGAAATTAAAAAAGCCAAGGTTTCATGGGTGTACCAGAATGTTGATTGGGTTTTTCTAAAATACTCTTTGGAATATTTGTCTTACATTTTTGTCTTTTTTTTTTCTTTTTACTTCTTAATCATATACTCAGACTTAAAGCTTAGTATGAGGAAAGTTGTGGACTGAGAGCTCGTCGGTGTTGTGGCTGACATGCATGTTTACTGTCAGCCCACTGACAAACAGTGCCTGTCAGTCAAATTTCAAAATTTTATGCGGCTTTGTCTGTGTGATTGGCGGATGGTGTACGCAAAGCTGGGGTGCGCTGACACATTATGAGGCCCATTGGGAATTTTTATAGAAGCGTGGTTTGGACTTGAAAGTCAGGGCAGACAGACAGAAACAGAGGAATGAGGATAAAGGCTAAAAAGATGAGCAGGGTGAAGGCAGGTAAAACAACAAGTGGCAAAGAAAAGGAGACGACGCATTGTGTTGAAAAACCTACAAGGTTTAACGCTTTCCCTGGAGGTGCATTTATACAGCATCCAGTCACACACAGGCTCTTATGGCATGTTATCAATATTGTTTCACAGCGGTAGCTATTACAGCCGTGTGTGCCAATTACTCTGCCTGGAGTAGTAAATGGGTGGTCGCGATAGCTGAGAAAAAGCAGTGTTGCTCACTGGACTATTGATCAAAACCTCTGTTTGTTTTATGTGTTTTCTGTGTGCGAGCATGCTTCTCCCATATGAGCATTTTGGTGTGTGTGTTCAGCCTGATTTGTGGCACAAGTAGCAGGGGAAGGTGCCTTGTGAAATTAGAATAATTCATCTTGGATATAGCGGGCTTCAGCAGCCATACAGAGCAGGTAATGGTGAAACATTAGAAAAGAAGCCTTAAATGATGACAAAGTGTGTTATCGGAGAGGAGTTTCATGCTCGTTAATTTATTTTTAAAGGCATGATTAGCATCACTTTAAACTGTTTTCTGTAAATGTTACTTTTATTATTGCTCTTAGATAGAAATTGTTTTTTTAAGCTTCATAATTATAGCTTAATCTGTTTATGTCACCAAAGTCACCAACTTCATGTTTATGATATAACTACAAACCATTTAGTCAACATACAACCTCATAAATTTATCACCCAAAGGCACATTTTCACCTGTTTGCCTGTTAGCAAAATATTTCTTGAACCTCTAGATAATTTTTAACAAAACTCTCAAAGTAATCATTGGATTTTTGGAGTCAACCCAATTCAAGATGGCCACCAAAGTGAGCAGAGTTTACAAAACACAATTATACATATATTGAGCTAATATTTGTTGTGGTAGTAGCTAAGAGTTATTCACAAATCCTACTCTGAGCATGAACAGGTAACGCAAATTCTTGCAATATCAAAAGATATTGTGATATTTATGCGTTCATTCAATGAAACCTCAATTTTTTCTTTAAATTCTGTTTTGTTTTGTTTTCCCTTGAATTTCATCAGCATTTTGTCAGAACTACGTAAATAATTAATGACACAAAGGTCTCGGTCCGGTTGTTTGGTCCACGCTAGGGTTCACATGAGTGTATGAGTGTAAATCGGACCAAATGTGTCAGGTGTAAATACACCCTTAACTTTCTACAGAAATACAGCGGGTAAAATAAGTATTGAACATGTCAACATTTTTCTCAGTAAATTAGAGGTGCTAATGACATGAAATTTTCACCAGATGTCGGTAACAACCCAAGTGATCCATACATACAAAGAAATCAAAC
>NW_013952518.1:908885-937254 GCF_001266775.1 Austrofundulus limnaeus | reverse complement strand
GTCCTTGGCTCTTGGACAACTCTTATGATAATTCTTTTCACTCCTCTGTCAGAAATCTTGCGAGGAGCACCTGGGCCCCAACAGTGCTCACTGGAACCTTCAGAAGTTTAGACATTCTTCTGTAACCGATGCCATCATTATGCTTTGCAACAATAAGGTTGTGAAGGTCAGATATAAATGCTGAACTAAACAAACATGTCAGATAATTATTTAATCTGCTCTGATTGCACAACAACTTCAGAATCAACATGGTAACATGTAGCATCTATGTTTAGCTAATTCTGTTCTGTGCGGGTTGCATCATGACCGTCCATGTATAAATATCAGAATTGATGGTTAAAATCTACATCGTGAACATAGCTTTAGTAATGTGAATCATTTATTTTGTTTGCACCATAGAATGATCCATCGCTGATTGAAAAAACAACAACTTTTTTTTGCCACTGTTACTTTTTACAATGACACTAACAAGCTGAATCAAATATTATTAAGCTACAATCTAGAAGAAATGTAAAAAATGCAGATCCAAATGGAAAACAAGAGAATTAAAGGTGCATTTATTGAGTTTGCCTACACCACTCTGTCTACAATAATGTAAACAGACAAAAAAAGATGCTTGAATTAAACACCCAAAATCCTTCACATTAAGGATGGATTCAGGTTTTTCTTTCCATTCATCACTTGTTTGTCCTTTTGGTCACTTCTGCTGCAGACGTGCATTAATGCATGTAATTTGATGGATAGTGATGGCTGATAAATGTCACTTCTCCCTCTAATGATGATTAAAATTGATTACTCTGTAGCTGCAATAAACCAAAATGATTGACAGAACAATGTCATTTGTGTGGTGTGTGTGTGCATGCAAATGGGCACACACTCTCATTTGCTTGCATGTACGCATTTGCACTGTTATGTATGTTTCTCCATAAAAACACATCTTGTTTACTGCTGTTAATAAATTGTGTGAATGTTTGCACATGCTGGATTTACATTGTTTGTGTTGTAAAATGCACGGGCAGTAATAAGTTCAGATGGCGCTGATCTCGCCTGCTCTTTACCATCAATCTGTCTCCCTCCTACTTGCCGTTTGCGTGCATCTCCCCGCTGTCTGGCAGCTTTGGCAGCTCGTCAGGTCTGCTCCGCTCAAACGCCAATCAAACCCCCTCCGTCCAAGCAAATAAGCAATTAATCATTAGCATCCGCAAGCAGCCGATGCAAAGGAGGCAAAGAGGAGGGGTGGGGAGGGGAAGAAAGAGGTATCTGGGTTCATTGGGTTTGAATGTAGCCACACCCATCTCACTTACACACACACACATAAATGCACGGTTCCCTGGTGAATTCTGTGCCGGTGACCATATAACATGGGGATTATCTTCTTAATCAGTCAAAGGATAGAAATATGGAAATGAGATTGGGATGGACAATAAAAGGAAGAACTAAGATTGTACAATATGTTGACAATAGAGCAAACTATTTATTTTTAGGCTCCCACTTTGATTGAAATGAGTAAAACAGGAAGAACTGCATGTAATTCTCTGATTATTTACTTAACACTTTTAAACTGAGGTTCTGTTTGCAGCTATTAGAATAATGTAGTAAAACCGTTGAACCAAAATTGTTTATCTGTAGTGGTTTTTGTGAAATTAAACATATTAAAACATGAAATGAAAAGATTGAAACTTGAACAAATGTAAAAAGAAAAACGTTGGTGTTTGCATCCTCTGCACTTTTCATTCATTCATTTTATTCATCATGTAAATGATGATGCATATAATACACAATAACATTAACATAAATGGATAACACAATAAAGCATAAAGCTTATTTCCATTGTGGTCCAAATGGCACAAATTCAAGTTTGTTCTGAGTGTGGGTTGGACACCAGAGGTCATGGAGAGCAGGAAGTTTGGGAACGTTAATGTCTTTGTGGTTTTTTTGCAAAAAAAACGGGGATCTTTCGGCATCTTTAGGCCAGGATCTTTAATGTGCACCGAGGTGGTCTGCAGTCGAGTGTGAAACAGTCAGGATGAGAGTGAGCTTAAGTCTGAGGCCATATGMGTGAAAGGATGAGTCTTTATGTCAAATGGGGGAGTTCAAGTGTCGTGGTAGATCCCAGATATGAGCGACTGAAATGAGCTCTGTGTAGGGTGTCCGGCCTCAGCCTTTTCCAGGCACTGGAACGAGATCTGAGCACAGACCCAAAACTTGCTGAAGTTTGAAGATGATCAGTCCTCTCTGGCCTTGGAACACCTCGGCTTCCTTCAGGAGGAGCAGGAGAATATCGCTGAGAAGAAGAAGGTCTGGGTTTCTCTCCTGGACTTATCTCTGCAGCCTCACTAACAAAATAATACATTTATGATAGTTGAATTATTGATATCAGGATGTTGTCATATAAACAATAGTCTTTGCAAAATCCAAACTTTTAAGTTATTTTGAATTGTAGTTAATGGATGATTCTATAGATATAAGAGGGATGGGTAAAAAAACTTAAGTTTATACTTCTACCCACTCCTTTGAACGTGTGAATAGAATTAACCATTGTTCTTCTTTTGTTTACTTTTTGTTTAAAATGTGTTTTCTTTTGTATAACTATTTTTTATTACATTACGTTCAATAGAGTCAAACTCCTAACCCCGACATCTTGTCTTTTTATCATTTGTTCCTTCTTTGTGGATGAAGCAAAAACCCTTTTAATTATTTAGCTTTAGAGGTGCTGGTAGACTGGCTTTTAACTGTGGACACAGCCTTGACTGATTACTAACCTCATGAAAAATGAGTGGAATCACATGATTTTACACAAGAAATGTATTTATTTTTCTCAAAACGGAAGAACTAATAGCACGTGATAAATGTGACTGATACTTTTATCTGTTTTGAAACAACCACTCAAGTTAATACAATCGTCATTTTGACAATAAAGTAATATTATGACAAAACACCTGCACATGATCACCTCCATTGCATGGTGTTTGATGTCAATAGCTCAAAGGTTGCGATAAAGAGCTTTATCTTGACTGTAAAGACCAAACTTTCAGTTTGCATAAATAGCTGTCATTTCTCACAATCTATTGTTTCCTGACTGTGTTTACTCAGCAGCAGACGGAGATAACAGATTCAGCGATGCTGACCCCTTCGAACRGCCCCGGAGAGTAGATTGTCTTCACTTGCTATCAGTAGATCTTCTTTTGTTAGCGGAGGTGCTCAGGCCATCCTCAGAGCCCTTGCAGATAATGTCACATATCTAATTACACGCAGGATGCCTCCGTTTTATTCTTATCGGGGGCTCGGTTGTGGCTAGTGATGGTTAAGTTAATAATGTAGGCTTAAGATGAGTTGGATTAATCCCTCGAGGCTATTATTACAATGTCTGATGTCTGAATGGGGAAAAAGTGAAGGTTGTGAAATTATTGTGACAGATTTCGTGTCAAAACTCACAAAATCGAAAGAATGCACACCGCCCGCTGACTTGAATGACTTTCAAAATAAAGTTATGCACAATTTCATGCAGTATCACAGGATGTCACATTCAGAATGTTTTTGAGTTATTACCACGTGAAATTTTAGCATAAAATGTGTAAAACTGACTGAATCATAACCGTGGCTGTGTTAGCATATGTTGATGAGTTGTAGCAGACATCTTGAACCTTCAAAATAAAATCATCATCGTCTGTCTTTCGCCTTTTGGCAGCGGGCGATAAGTAAATCCTATTAAAGTAGACTTATATGATTTTCTTTCACACGTATTACTTACACTATATGAACCTGAGGCCCCCCTCCACTCCCCTGAGAAACATGAATTAATAAGTGACCGTAGTGTGTGCACCAGTGCACCCCTCGATGTGATAAGTTGTGATAGCTGGTTCTCCTAACAACCACACACACTATGTCGTATTCTGCTTGTCACAGAAGCCACAACCCCTGACAGTTTTTCCAAGAAGCTAGTGGCACAGCTCCTCCTCCTCCTCACAAACACACAGATCAGCCGCATCAATACGCATGTGTGTGTGTCCCTTGTGTGTTTGTGTTTACAGCAGCCGGTCGCACTGATTTTACCTACCGTACACGTGCCGCCTCACACCTCACACCTCACGACACGTCGCCTTCAGCCAAATGGCAGGGCGCCTCCCACTGACGCAAACAAACGACATCAGGCTCCGCTCGCTCGGAAATGTGTCGCACGTCTACATTCCTGATGCAGGAATATCTGTTGTATGGCCACACATGTGCTCAGTGGCATGTGAGGAATGAAGCTTTCATAGACAGACGGACGCGCTCTTGTTGGTATCTGATGAATGCATGATAAAAACCGGCGGATAAGGTGTGGTATTTCTGGTTTGACATGCAATATACTCTTGTTAAATTCTAATCAGACAGTGGAGACCCATTATAGAGCATTGAACAATAAAGATAAGACACTTCCTGTGTGCTTTTGTTGCCGTTGGAAGTTTTTTTCAGTATTCGGTGCATGGGGAACGTTTCACCATAAAACACCTGGTTATAATTTGAAAAGACAACTTGATGCAGCAATAAAATGACCATCCGGATCTTTTGAAGTAGGGTTCTGTGAAACGTTTACAAACTATTAATGTCTTACCTGTTGCAGATAGCTCTTTGAGCAGCCTGAGTTTGGAGATTTTATTTTGACTGGATTGTTGTGCAAGTGAACTCTCTTTTCTTTGAGACAGAGTTTTTCAATTTGTTTTGCAGTCTTACCTTACAATAAATATGTTTATATGATGTCATATTTTTAAACTTCAGTTTTTTTGTTTTTAGATATTGATCCCGAGAGAAACTCAAAACTGAAATCAAAATGGAGTAATTTCTGACACTGGAATGAGACTGAAACAACCCGACTTAGTAACATCAAAGATCAATTCACAGTTCACTGCTTCTCCTATCAGTTCAATAAAGATAAAGAGTCTGTTATGAGGAAACCCAAAGATAAGACGTTGCCTCCGCGCGAAATATCCTGCTTTATTTGTCACCTCTCCGAGTATAAAGTTTAGAGATTAGCTTTACTGGCGTCCGGAGGTATTTGCTTTGAGACTGAAACACGCAAAGCCATCAAGCGAAGGTTATGGCACCGTATCTGAGGCGTGCGTTTTTGTTTTCACTGAATGCTCGAGCTGTGACGCATCCAGGGGAGCTTTAGCCTTCAACTCGCCGCGGCAGAGGCACTCCCCAAAGTGTTTACTCTGCTACAGTATTTGCATCTGAGGCTTTGAGTGACAGCTCGCTCGGATAATTTGATATTTAAAGACAGAAGTTCAATTTTTATATTTCAGCTGCCCACTCTGTCTGGATCATTGTCTTTTTTTTCCTGCCTCCACTCTGTCTGTTTTTCTTCTATTCCCTCGAGCAAAAGGGGACAGCTGCTTATCCCTGATAAACGCCTGGCATTTGGCACGGCGAGAGCAGGGAGAGATGGGAGACAGGGAGTGGGGAGGAATGAGAGAAAGAAAAAAAAAAGTGAGGGGTGTGGCATATTGATCGAGAGGGTGGCGAGGTGGGGGATTAAAGAGCGCAGATTTTTTWATTTTTTTTGGCAGCGGTCACCCATTAGAATCGGAGGAGAGGGGAGGGGATGAAGAAGATGAGGTCTAAACGTGACCTAGATTCCTGAGCGCCCAGACATAATAGGCAGAGCTTTACCCCACGTGAACTCCCCCTCCCCTTTGAACCCCACCTCAGTCAAAACAATAACAGTGAAGAGGAGCTGCAGGAGAAGACGCGGGGGCCAGTTTGGGGGATGGTTCCAGCCCACCACCTCTGCAATCTYCTCCACACAGCAGCTGCGTCGGGACCCAAACCTCTGGAAATTCCTGGAAAGAGAACTTGAGGAATGTCGGAGTTTGTGTTTGAACAAACTTCTGCTGGGGGTCTTTTTCAACACCCCCAGCTCTTTTACGGTCTGCATTACATCTTTGGCTTGGAAAGAAAATAAGACTTTACAAATAGAGAGGATGTAAAGCAGTAAGAGTGTGGTTTTAGAACATACGTGCTGAAAAAAATAAATTTTTGGACATACAATGGTACAGTAAATAGAAGAAGAGTTTAAGAAGAAACGCCAGTGTAAGAATGCTGCTTTATATTTTTAAGCAGGCTGTGTCTTATATTATTTCTGGCGACCATCAGTGTTTATAGTCCAGCAGTTTATTTAAACTACAAAATAGTCCACTTTATAAAACTGCAAACTCTGCAAAATAAATGCTAACCTAAGGGAAATAACATTCCAATCATTACTTTCTCAGACCTTTTAAAACTTTTGAACCATTTTGAGATCAAATGGACAATTATTCTAAAAACAAATTATTTAAATGTCAATCTGCCCACTAAACTGTAACGTTGTGTAATCCCCCTCTTCCCTGCTCCCAAATTATATTCCTATCTGTGTGACATGATCAAAGTTTTAGTCTGGGTCTGTGTTTGTTTCACCTTTCTGTCTGTCTGCTGTTCTCTGTTTCTTATCTTGTAGCTGTTGCCTTGGTTGCAGTGTCAGATCCAGACAGCCATTTTGATGTGAGCCGTCTCACCGGGATGCACCACGTGGTCTGAAACCATCCCTGAGCGTCCTTGTTGACCCACATGTTTACATTTTGGACAGTACCTGTCTGATCTTTTAACCATCTTGAAATGCAGTCGGTCTTATTATGCATATATATTTTTAAGAGCAGATAAGTGTGAAAATGTAAAAGGGAGCCTTTTTAKTTTGTTTTCAAAATGATGCGTTCATTTTAATTTTCCCTTTTAATTATCCGTTTGCCACTACTTCAGTTACAGTAGGTGGAACCAGGTGTGTTCACTCAAACTGATCTTTGAAAAACTGCAATACGGTATATGCTCAGTTTATCTGTTCTGTACAGGCTAAAACCACCTCACTGTGTTGCAACTAATTGGCAAATAACATCTCCAAAATGTCTCATTTTAAACACTTCTCAGTTTTGTTAGAGGGGTCCTACAACCCTTCTCAATTTTGTTACTTTTTTTAAAACTTGTCTTAAACCCTTCTCAGTTTTGTTGCAAGCATCTTAAACTTATCTCAAACTTTTCTCACTTTTGTTGCAAGCATTTTAAATTGGTCTCAAACTTTTCTCAATTTTGTTGCAAGCATCTTAAATTTGTCCCAATTTTTTCTCAATTTTATTGCAAGCATTTTAAAATCTCAAACTTTTCTCAATTTTGTTGCAAGCATTTTAAACTTATCTCATAATTTTCTCAATTTTGTTGCAAGCATTTTAAACTTATCTCAAAACTTTTCTCACTTTTGTTGCAAGCATCTTAAATTTGTCACAAACTTTTCTCAGTTTTGTTGCAAGCATCTTAAATTAGTCTCAAACATTTCTCAATTTTGTTGCAAGTGTCTTAAATTTGTCTCAATATTTTTCTCACTTTTGTTGCAAGCATCTTAAATTTGTCACAAACTTKTCTCACTTTTGTTGCAASCATCTTAAATTYGTCTCAAACTTTTCTCACTTTTGTTGCAAGCATCTTAAATTTGTCTCCCTTTTCTCAATTTTGTTGCAAACATTTAAAACTTATCTCAAAATTTTCTCAATTTTGTTGCAAGCATTTTAAACTTATCTCGAACTTTTCTCACCTTTGCAAGTGTCTTAAATTTGTCGCAAACTTTTCTCAATTTTGTTGCAAGCATCTTAAATTTGTCTCAAACTTCTCACTTTTGTTGCAAGCATTTTAAACTTATCTCAAAAATTTCTCAATTTTGTTGCAAGCATTTTAAACTTATCTCAAACCTGGGCTTCTTAAAGTTGTTGGAAAAACTTCTTGATTTAGTTTCCGTAAGGTATAAAGCTGTATTTTAACCCATATCTGGAGCTTTTTCTGTTATCAAAAAAATTCAGGGCTCCAAATGTCCAGGTCTAAAAACCATGCAGATGTTTATTAATAATTGTAAAAGAGCTGGTTGAAATTTGCAAATTTTCATTTCAAATTTGAACTCCAGAAGATCAAATCATAAATGTCTGGGCAACTACAGTATCAAGGTAAGACATAGGTGATAAAGATGGACATAAAATACAGTTTTGAAAGCCATACACACAAAAACAGGTTGAGATGCAATTTAAGGTCACAAACAGATTTTTGCTCACAATTTTGAATAGCTGTTCAATTTTTATACCGTTTTGTATTGTAGAATAAATTTTATGTAAAACATTTAAAAGTTGACATCATATTTGGATTTTTCAAGTGTTTTTCTTGTGATTTTACACGAGAAAACCATTTTTAAATCTCTATTTTCTGATGCCATTTCACTTTGAGTGGTGTTTTTTACTCTTGAGTGGAGAAAAAAAGGCCTGTGTGCAGTATTTTTCTCAGTTTAGTCGGCTGATATTCTGAACCAAAAATGTTGGTTTTTGGTTGAGTTACCACAGGCAGATCACAGGAATATTTGAGAACCCAAGGTCAGTGGGTTGGTTAAACAGAATTTGGTAGCGACCTGGGATGGGGAGTTAGTGAGTGCAAGCGTGGGAGGATTGTGGGTTTGCTGTGCAGGGGAAAAAGGAAAGAAGAGAATGAGGCAGGCTCGTCCCGTAGCCACTATAGCGACAGGGACCAGCCACTGGATGTGCAATGTGCAATCATTTCAAATAGATGCTCTTCACCAATAATAAGCATTTTGCACTCATGTAAAGTGACAATTTGCGCATAAATACCACCGCTGGACAATGTGATGGTCTATTTTTATTTTTGGCTTCACCGGGAAGAGGCTGGTTGTAAAAGGAGAATGATGAGCTTCATGGTATTTACTCTAGTCAAACACAAAACCCTTCATACCACTCTGAGTGAAGTTAAAAAAAAATCTTTACCTGTATTTTTTTTTATTTTCAGATGATTGTTTACCAACTGCTACAAAACACAATGCAGTCATTATGCAAGTGAGAACGTGGGTATTAAAAAGTACCAGAGATTTGAAAAGCGGAGAGGAAGAAACTGTCAAGCTGCCTGGTGCAGTGAAAACATAAAATTACCCTTCGAGCTCAAGTGCTCACCCAAGACCAAGCTATTGTAGGTGCTGCGCTCAAACAGCCGAATCCTTGCAAACAAACACTTAAAAAGCGTGTGATTTCAGCTCTAAATTAGTCTAAACAGAAACTAATATAACCTGAATGCTAAAAATAAAAACACAGCCGGGATATAAATAATCCTAGCAACTAATGTCAGGGACACTTCCTCCCTTTGTTACACACAGAGAAGGGTAAAAATAAAGAGTGGAGAGGGAGAAGGAACGGAAATGGGCGGGCGAGATTACATTAAATAAAGCCAAGGGAGAGACAATGTAGGCAGTCGAACAGAAAGCGTGTGAGAGAGAGTTCTAACTTAACACTTGGAAGATAATGATGTGGTCCTGTCATGGAGAAGAAGAATGTGACAACTTTCCCTGCTTCTCTTTAAGACACAAAAGATGAGTAGCTTGAGGCCAATGAGGCCAGGCGGAAGCGTTAATTTCGAGCAACAAAAGAAGAATGGAGTCAGGGAGGTTTGAATGTTAGTGGTGGTGTGTGTTTGGGTAACAGGGAGAAGAGGTGAAGGAATGAATAATAAAAAGTGGGAAATCAGTCAGGGGTGCTGGTTCTCCATCAGTCATTGGGCAACGCAAGCACTCAAACCTAGGGTCAGTTTAGAGTAGCTACATTTCCATTGACCATGAAAATGCGCAAATTAGAATTTCAAAAATAAATTTGTTCAATGGAAACACGTCAATTTTGAAGAAAATTACGTTTTTTGACAAAATGTTTTTGCGCTAGGATGAGGTGGTATTTCAGCCATATCGAAATTGGTGTTTTTCGCAAAACTGCAATGGAAACACTTTGTTCGCATCACGGGAGTCATGTGATCAACAACCGGCTGTTTCTACTGGCGAAAAAGACGATGACGAAGAAGATAACAGGAAGTAGAAATAGTAGTAATATCACAAAAGTAGTATAAAGTAGTAAACTCACCGACTAAAATTTCCCAAAAAAGCATACGTAGCCACTCCCAAGTAGGGACTTGTCTCTGGAAAGCCTTGATAAAAGACGCCGACATCTCCCCTGATGATGAGCGCTAGTGTCGTGGTAGCAATGTGCCATGTGTTTACATCCATTGCCGCCATGTTCATAATGACTTATCATGAGAACAAGTGTATTCACGCGTGACTTTAATAGCATTTCTTACTTAATGGAAACACCGCAGTTGCGAAACTGTGTTTTTCGACATTAACAGAATATCGACAGTTTTGCGCACATTTGCAATGGACACAGCTAGTGTCCATGTATGTATTGCATGTATTCCAAACCGGAATACTGTACGTGCATTCGTCTCATGAAAGCTCCCGACTAGGAGGGTCCATCTTTCTGCAGGAAATGCCTAATTTGCTCTGTTTAGTTTGAAGTTTTACACACATCATGATGTACTAACAAAAAAAAGTTTGGTGCCCAACACAAAGGAGAAGCGTTATTCTTAGATAAAAGCGGAACTTGCTTTAATATCCACACTCAAACTCACTGAAGCTGAAAAAAAAAAGTCAAGGAAATGAAATGATGACATAATTTGACTTGATTTTAAAATATGCAGCTTGGTGACAAAAATAGCACCACAAAATATCAACCAGGTCTAAAAATATCTAATCGTCTGACTTCCCATCAGAAGTGTGGTTTTTGAAGTGACGCTTCCCAGCAATCCATTTTACTAAACTGGGCCGCTGATCAAAAATAATAAAACTTTTTGCATGTGGGAGTAAAATAAGGTTTCATTTCTGTAAATGAAAGAATAAAAGGAGTCTTTGATCTATTTGGGGCTATACTTGGAAGCTGCTCAGGTCCATGACATGGCTTGACATGGGGTTGGAGGGGACTCTCTCATTACAGAGCTTAAGTTTGCAAAGGCTGTTATTCCCTAAGCAGAGGTTGGTTGGTGGCACATTGAATAATGGATGATTGGACCCAGATTCTCTTTTTTTTTTTTGAGACAAAAAGGACTTCTAGAAAAGGAGGGGCTGCTCAACACTTGTGGCCTTGGTGACATATATGAGAAACCTTCCAACATCACCAGCACACACAATAAAGAGCATTGTGATGAAAGCCCAGACAAGATCACACATCTTTTCTCTAATTGCCTGTGGAGGCATTTTATTGACAGAATGCATTCCTTAGCCCCCTGCCCTAACCATTAACCATCGCAACCGAATGCCTTTAATCCTAGCCCTGACCCTTATCATGACCTAAAAATAACCCTAAAACCAAGTCTTAATCCTGAAAAATGTCTTTGCACCCAAGGGAACCACATTTTGGTCCTTATAAGTAAAAAGATTTCCATAGGTTGGTTTCAAGCCAAGTTTTGGTTTCAGTATAGAAACACACACATATGCAAAGACTCTGAATAAAGCCATATGTGCATAAACCCATTTGACAGCCACTGATTAACAGCCAGCAGCAGGTGCAGTTGGCAGAGGAGGGAAACGTGCATGTGTGTTTGCTCATATGAAATAGAAAACCAGGCTGCTCTTTAACCACTGTATGTATGAGCCACAGTAATGCGTCCTTTCCCCCAACCATACATTAGCTGGTCTAAAACAGGAGCACAGGGGGATAACTTAGATGGCATACAGGAAAACCCCCATTAATCTCTCCACCACATGAAGAGGAGAGAAAAAAAATATCTGAAACACGAGGACTGGCTTTGTGATATAAAATGTACAGTCTTTTTTTTTTTTTTGCAAATAACACATTTAAAAGCTTTGATTGTGAACCATTTTATTAAGCTGTCTTGAAGTGTTTCTTTTATGTTGTTAAAACACCTACTGATCTTTTGTGGGAACAATCTGCTCATCTTCTGGTTACATGTTAATCTGTTCTTTTATCTCTTCGTCTTGTCAGTTGATGTGAGAAACTCAACCATGCGAAAGCGGAGAGAATCCAAGCTAAGACAAGACACTTGTCGTGATGCATGTTTTGAAACTTAGTCAGTACAGCCTGAACCTTTGGGAATGCAAAGACTGTCCAATTCCCCTCAGGCTGCCCTGTCACCCAGTGTCACAAACAAACAGGGCCTGTGAGTAAATTTGTCCTGGAAACTTCACTATAAGCAAACATGTTGAAAGAAGAAGCTGATAAGGGTACTGGTTTGCAAAACTGGATCCAAATCGAACCAAACACTTGTATTTTGCATAGATTTAAAGGATTTTGTGAGTATCAGTTGCAGTCAGAAGTATACAGTACATACACTCATGGGCATAAATGGCATGTTAATTTTAATATTTTATTTGAACCATTTTTACCAGGGTGTGTTGATTATACAAGAAGCCTTGTCAGTGATTTAAAAAAATAGAGTGCACAAGTTTAAATTATTATGATTTATTTTCTTATCCACATAAGGTCAAATGATAAAAATAGACATACATACACTTATTTGATTAAACGTTTAACAAGTTGAACTCCAACCACTTGATTTTTGCAGCCATCAACGAGCTTCTGGTATACTTTTGGCCAATGTTTGAACATTCTTCTTGGCAGAATTGGTAGACATCACCTAAACTAGTTGGTTTCCTGGCATGGAATTCACTTTTAAGATTAATCTACAAATTATTTATAGGACTGAGGTTGGGTTTTTGGGAAAGCCACTCCAGAAGCTTAATTTTAGCCTGTTTTTTCCCCATCAGAAACCAGTTCTAATGTGTGTTTGGGATCACTGTCTTGTTGAAAAACCTAAACGTTTCAACCTTTTAACTGTTGATCCGATGTGAAGCTGAATAGTTTGGAAATAGTCCTTTTTCAGTATTTCTTATACTTTGTGCAGTCAAACCTACCCATGTCCGATGTATGGTAGAGCGTGTTTTGGTTTAAAAGCCTTACCAAGTATACTTCTTGTCATTGTAGTCAAATAGTTCAGTCTTGTTTGAATACAAAACCTTTATAGCAATTTTTGGTTGAGATTGACAAGACTTCTACTTGGTCGGCTTCCTCTCAGTCCATCATGATAAAAACATTGGGGTTCCAGCAGTTTGCAGTTCATGTCAGACTTCAGCCTTGGTGGTTTCTTGGTTGGTCCTGAACATCTTAATCCCTTATCAGTCTTTGTTCCACCGGTGGGCAAAAATGGTGCAGTTTCTGCCTTTAAACGTTTCCAGATGCTACCAGGGGCTTTTACTTCGAAAACTGAGGTGTCAGACCACTTCCTCCGGTTCTTACCTTTAGTTTTACACCCTTATAAAAAATGTCAAAAGACTTTTAAGGAATTTCAGGGGCATTTTATTTATTTGAGAGTATCCAGTTATTGCTGTCAAACTACTAGCTGCAGTCAATAATAATCATTAACAGCCTTATGAAGTTAACAGACACTCTGCAACTTAAATCCACCTAAATCTTTTAAAAAGTAGTCCTGAATTTATGTGATTCTGTATGAATAAAAACACAGATTCCATTTAAAGATTAGACCCATAAATCCAAATACTAGGTTTCAGTTTTGTTATGAAGTTGTTGACACTTTATAGGGCCAATAACAACATTTCAGTCAGCGTACACCAGCATCTGGCAAACCAACAACATGCCTCTGATGTGTTTGGTATTGGGACTAACTGTACTATGTGTTTACTGCTAAACAGTGGCACTTGAACTGTTTGTGCCCAAAGACATCTTTTTCCCCTGACATTCAGGTTCATGTTGTGGTTCTTCATTTTTTAGTTTGTTTTTTGATAATAGTAATGACTCAGAGAAAAATCAATAAACAAAGCAACAATACAAGGTACTACACTTGTGGGGCAAAATGACAGTTGTTCAATTTTACCAGCCTGAATAAAAGACAACTGGACATTCTGTCTTGATGTTTTGCTTTTTTATTTTTAAAGGCTTTAAATGTGTTTGAGTAACCTTTACTCAGCAATGACTGAATACTTAGTGTTTGCAACCTAGTGACCTCATTGTTTTGTGTGACAAATTTTTGCGAATCTCTGCTTGTTTTTGTGTGCACGTCTTGAAAACTGTCTTCTATACCATTTTTGTATCACCTTGACTTGCCTCGTCCCCATTTAGCAGCCACCCCTGTTTTTATGATTTAGTATTTTAATATTATTGACATATTTGAGACCCCGCATGAATGCCGTTCACATCTAGTCCTTACCACACGCATCCCAGTGAGATATTGGTTTTAACTGGTCATTGCTTACACACCAGTGTTTTCCCACTAACCTTGAAAAGCAGACAATAATTCCCACAAAAAAACATTGAACCAGGCATCTAAATCACCAGGATATTATGGTAATCTAATGGAGCTTCACCACAGAGAGGTAATATTAGGCTCTACCTTCCCTTCACCTACCTGGGCTCCAGGGATGCAGCCATGCATCCCATGAGTGAGTGATCCATGTTGATGGAAAGTCATTACTTAGCACCCCGCTGAACTCCTGACCCCACCTCAAGGGGGGGTAAAAGACCCTCAATGCAAGGTCACAATCAGCTTGTGGTTCATCAGGCAAATGAGTTACCTCCATATAGGCACATATAGACAATGTGCACACACATAATACACGCACTTACACAATGGCTACAGCCCAAAGAGGATTCGATATCATATGCCTTAATCGGCCTCTAAGCCTGAAGTGAAGGSGGGTCTCTGCGATAGATGAGCTTAGAGAGCTTCAATCCTGTTTTATCTGCTTATATTTTCTGCACTCATAACTTTTGGGACTTAAAACAAGCCGGGGTCAAGTTAAGGTCAACCTTTSGATGACCTCAGAAAGATATGTATTATCTGAGCTGAAATAGTGATACTAGAAGGCATTATTCACACTGTAACTCCTTCTAGTATTATCTTTTTTTTTCTCGCCAACTTCGGGGAAAAGATTTGTCATCTTGGAATTTTCATTCATCATTGTGGAATAATGTACAATGTGAAATTCCCCGTGAACACACACACACATTATACCCACAAAGATTTATTTTCCCACCTAGCAACATCATCTCCTGGGAGCCTGTTTAAACAAGCATCAAACAAAACAGAGGTGAAAAGAAAAAATAAAAAGCTGAAAATTGGATCACAAAGTCTCACCATTTTCTCATCCGCCCCCTTCTTATATTGCTTCATATAAGACAGCGGGACCCTTTTTGTAGGCTGTATCTCAGTTCAGGGGCTGCGTCCTTCGAAGTCCGCATTTGTCGGCTGCTTACGTCACTGCCCCGCAACAAAGGCTGTCCTAATTTGTGGACTCCTTCTCATGCATCCAATGATTGTGGTCTATATCCTGAAAATGAAGGCTGGATTTTAGTATTCTTCCCGGCTGAGGGTTTACCAATCGATGTTTGGAAATTCATCATGGACTGAAGAATTTGTTTTTAAATGTAGGTTTAGTAACTTAGCTGATGACATTTATATTGCAATGAGATGTTAAATAAAAAGATAGTGGAGCTAAACCCAAACCTTGAATGTTTTATTATTTGGTCACGCAAATATTTGTCATGCAAAGGCTAGACCATGTCATTGCACTGCCGCTTTATGCAGCCTACCCGGACCGCGATGTAGGTAGGCTGCAGCCCCCGAATTGAGACACAGCCTCTGTAGTCTTCTGAAAGTCATGCTTAACCAACTGTGGACCCCCACAAGGACAAATTGGAGCCAGTGTTTAGAAATGATGGGATATTGCCTTGAAAATAGAGATAAATAGATGTGGTGAGGCTCTCAAACCTCTATTGGTCCTTGAGGCTGTTATGGACAATTTGTCAATTTTCATTAGCAGATCTTCATTCTGCTGTATCTGTTTTCATAATTTACTTTTCATATTAGCTCCCCTACATACACAGACACCACATCCATGTGCAGGCCCCTGCCAGACTTAATGGCAGTATGGTCAGACCCAGTAGCGGCAGCTTACTACTCTCCCCTGAGACCTTCCTGTGACCTTRTAAGGGGGCACGAGGCACGCTTCCTGTCATGGACCAGGCAAAACAAATTGCTCCCCATACATGTTCTCCCTGCAAGGCCGGATACAAACCAGATGTGAATTCAACATGAATAAATTACATTTACAAAAGCATGAATATTTAAGGACAGGCGTGGAAGGGGGATGGTTTAAGAGATGTAAAGGGGAAAGGGTCTTAGAGAAATCCACTTGTGAGTGCTTTAACTCGCTACACAGAGATTAAACATTTCTGTGTGGCGCGGACTGAGAGTTTATTAAAAAGCMCATTTGACAACACTCTCTTGCTTCTTTAACTGCTTCCATCTCTAATTGACCAACAAGAAAAGTCTCTAATCCTGACCCAGAAGARCATAAGCTGACAGGTTCGGGGGTAGGCGAAGGAGTGTGTGGTATTGTGTGGGTTGAAGTGATGAGACGTGAGAGATAAAGCAAAATAACACAACTGAGTGGGGAAAAAAGTTTACACGAAGAACAAAGAAACGCGCTAGAGAATGTGAGAAGCCTCAGATGAAACAAAAACGCCCGGAGAGAGGAAGAGAAAAAGAGAGAGGAAGGCAGTGAACTCATTAAAAGCTTAAGCTGCAGGATAAGGCCGAACGGCAGCCCGGGTGAGGCAGGGTTAACTATTCTGAGCCACGGTTCCTCCCCTGGGATCTGGAGTGCACACTGTGCTCCACACAGAACTTATGAAGCTAATAAGATTGCAGGTGATTTCTGTCCACTTCACTCTCTCCCCTGTTACATACAAGACAGGGTCAGGTCTGATGCGGTTGTTAGGACTTCATAAAGTCAGACTAAATGTTCGGGACAAGGCATAGATTCAGATTCAGGAGAAAACTTTAAGGACTTGGCTCAAGAGCATTGTTGTATGATTATTTTATTACAAATCAAAGTGCTGAACTCCAACACAACTTCTGAATTGGATGCTCTTTAATTTTCAATAAAATACTTAACGGTTGTCTTCCACATTGTGCAAATGGCTGACGTCATTTTAGAATTTGCAGTTTTGGTCATGTCTCTAGTCTGTTGCCAAGAATCCGCATGGCCACGGACCCTCCCTTGCATGCTGCCCGTCATGCATGGCACCTATGGTCCTCCCTCGTCCAAGCGCCAGGAGCCAAGGCTTGACCACTTCGAAGGCTTGATCTCCCCTCTAGCCCTGGCTTGGATATGCCCGTTTCCATTGTCCTTCCAAGATTTCCTGATGAGCATGCTGTTTTATTCATCAAGGGTTTTGAATTGCTCTTAGTCTGAGCCCTCCCCCGAGCCCTGTTTGCCACTGGAGACCCTACCGGGGGCTAATGCCCCAGACATAATAGATCCAAGGATCATGGGGTACTCAAACCCTTCCACACGTTAAAGTGGAGATTCTGCAGAGGGGAGGAGCTCCATCATCTTTGGGGAGCTCRTTGTAGAGCCGATACTCCTCCGCACTGAAAGGAGTCAGTTGTAGTGGTTCATCTAAATGGGATGCCTCCCATTAGAGGTGTACTGCGTGGGGCACGTACCACTGCTAGGAGGCCCCAAGGCAAATCTAGGCATCACTGAAGGAATTATGTATCCTCTCTGGACTGGGAATGCCTCAGGGTGCCCCAGAATGAGTTGGAAAGTGTCGCTGGTGAGAGGGACATCTAAGTTTCCCTCTTGAGTCTGTTGACCCAACTACGAATAATAGGAAGAAGATAGAGATTTGGTCACTTACCCAGATTTCTGTGAGTACAAAAAGGGGACACACGTTATTGATCTCTATATGCGCTTATGTTGACAGGTGATTATTTAAATTCATTTGTATTACTATAATCTACTCATCTGTTCAGAATTTGATTTAAATAATGGTTAGGATTACTGAGGGGCAACTAAGGGGAAAAAATTGAAAAATTATTTGAAAATACCCTTCTGAGTTCCAAGCTTTAGTTTCATTTTTTACTAGTTAGTAGGACTACATAAACTAAAATAAAAATAAAAAATCTYTGAACTCTTTGAAGATGCATGTCACTTGCCACCTTGTATTCCACAGCTTGAAAAGAGGGTGTTATGCAAAATCAAAAATCCCTGAATCTGCTGTGGTAGCCATTTGGAGCTGCCTAAATGCTTGCTGGTACAAAGCTCTGCCTATTTGTACCCAGCTCCTTCCTGGAGCACAGTCTGAAGCCGAGCTCCCACCCCACAGAGCACCCTTCTCTCCAAGCATTGTTTGAAAATGTGCTGAAGTGGGAGTGTCAGAAATGGTAGGAGGTTCTTTAAGAGATATAGGCCAATTTCAAGGTGTTTAGATAAACTAGGATGGGAAGTCAAACTTATTTTTGATATATACGGCATTTTCATAACAACTGAAGGTAACATAGTTACTCGATTGGGGTATAATTGAACTATTTGCCTGAAAAATACATAATACCGCCCCTTTAAACCAAACTCCAATGCAATCGGTTAACACTCTAAGTACTGTACTACTATGTCACCAAATTTTAGGCTGGAATCTGAAAATTACTTTTTTCTTTCACATTTCCATGTTTAGCAACAATTAGCTGTGAAAGCCATCTTTAATCCTGTTGACTCATCAGTTGTAGATGTTTATCTAATGATTTCTGAGAGTTTCTGTAAAATCTGTCCAGTGGTTTTGGAAATATTTTATTAATAGACAAACAAATGAACACACATGCAATTACCACTTGCCTTTTAGTAGAGAATGGTTGGTTAAAGGTCAGAGTATGGCTAAGACTAGTATAGCTGAATAAACTAATATATAAAGGTGTGTGTCATGGGTATAAAATGGTAACGTTGATCTCGAGTCATCAGTTGGATGTGACAAGTCTAAAACCGCACTTTGCATTGTACATGACCTAAATAGTCTACTGACTGGTTACAAACGTGTAGAAACAAAACATAGCATTCTTTTTAAAAGAATTGTGTCGTTCAAGAATTTGTTATAGGACATATTTGTGAGCATATTAAAAACTGGTTAGGTGTTTTTGAAAAAAAAAACCCTTGTCTTATTTTGTACATTGTCTGTCCTCCACATGCGACTTTTGTGACTGTCTCGGTGTTTATTTTAGTTTTCTTTTATTATTCTTTTTCCACTTTGTTAATCTCAGACTCTTTTTATATATCTCCATTCTTCAATTTTTTTTCTCTCAGCTTTTCCAGACAGCGGTCTTTTACTGCATGTTGTCACTCCTCCGCCTCGCTTTAGCCATAATTGGCTGCCTGAAATCATCCTCGTGCAATCCTCGTGCACGCTCACAAACACATACGAGAGAGACCGCCAGACTGAGATGAGGAGACAGAGAGCGGGAGCAAAAAGTGAGGCTGGGAGAAAGGAAAGGGAGAGACAGCTGCCGGCGCCTGTGTCTGGTCAGTGTCTACTGTTGATTTTGGTTGTAGTAATATTTAGTTTAAACACCAATAGGCAACCGCATGTAAATGTCAGAGCGCCTTAAATGGGTGCTCTGCAGCATGAGGCCTGAAAGGCAATGAGAACCTGCTGGATGCAGATGCACAAACACACTGAATCATTCCCACTGTAAACAAACTGAAGGAACCGGAAGGATCCGGTAATAGCCTAATACAATGCAGCGATAAAGTTGGAATAAATCTCGAGCGCTGAGTTGGCTTTGTATAAAAAAAATGATTTGGACAAATAGCAGGAGAGGTAAGCTTGTAATTGCTCAGAAAATGCAACATGACAGCTAATGAATTAAATTGCAATGCATTTACTTTTTATAGGTTCTAGGCAGACATTTAGAAGTGCCCTGCAAGCATAATTTTAATATAACTTGAAATGCTGCAGGAAGGGGTCACCAATGATGATTTAAATCATCCTATCCAACCTAAAACCATCCAATCATTCTCTTTAAACTTGTTTTTTGTCTTAAGGCTTTGCAGGACTCCTACTTAGTGTTTTTTTATACTATGAGAAAGAGGGAGTTTGCTTGGCCTAGATTTGTCTGCCCTTGATACTTCTGGGGGCTGTAACAGGAACATAATGTTATCAGTGCAGATTTACCTGAGCAGAGTCCCTCAGATACATAAATGGGTCAGAGGGATGAAAGGATGAAGGTGCTGCTCAGGTGAACAACAACCAGACCTCTACAGTGTGATGAGTTTCAGTTGGTTGGATGGGGGAATTTGTATAAATTTGATTATCCATATGTTAAAACAGTTTTCTTTTATCCCCTGTCCATAGTCAAATGTCAAAATATAGACATATATTTCCCTTTTTTTGGAGACAGGTTTGGTCAAATCATTAAAAGTTACATAAACACCTTAAAGCCACGCCCCCCTCTTCACCTGAGTGTCCAATACATGCGGCCGCAGATCAGATGAGACAACAACAAAGTCGATCATCGAACCGCGGCCTAGGGTGTCCTGGTGCCAAGAGCACATATGGACACCCTTATTTTTGAACATGGTGTTCGGTATGGACAATCCATGATGAGCACAGAAGTCCAATAACAAAACAACACTCGGGTTCAGATCAGGGGGGCCGTTCCTCCCAACCACGCCTCTCCAGGTCTCACTGTCATTACCCGCATGACCGTTGAATTCCCCCAGCAGAACGAGGGAGTCCCCGTTGGGAGCGCTATCCAGCACCCACTGCAAGGACTCCAAAAAGTGTGGGTAATCTGAGCTGCTGTTAGGTGAAAAGGCACAAAAAACCTCTAAACGGATTCTAAAAATTAGTGGAAGCTAACGCTAACCGCTAAGACGACTGTCACACCTCTTCATCTCCTTTTAGTTAAAGACAGGTGGGACTGACACAAACCTGTTGTTAGTTTTCTATTGATTTAATCTGAAGGTGGGCGGGATCATCTGTGGCAAATCTACCAATCCAAGCCAGAGTTATGGCTTATGGCTTGGGATAAATGACGTAAAAATAGACATAAAAATAGAATAGAGTTTTACACTTGTGAATTTTTAGTAGACTTAAAATTAACAGAATATAATTCAGTGGAAGCTATTTGGTCTACTAACAGTTTCCAAACCTAACAAACAAGCTTATCCACTGAATGAGAGAAGTTAGTTTTGCTATTAGCAGATTAGCGGAACTGATCCAAATTTTATAGAGGTTCATGCCAACACTTTTATAAAACTCATATTGTTGTCAGTAAGATTATTTTAATAGAATTTTATAGTAATGTGTAGGAATAAACAGCAGCACCTAGCTGTAGCATGGTTTGCATAAAATTGACACTTACCATTAGCTTGCAGTAACAGGTAAGATATTGTTTAAAACTTTACAAAACTCTGCTTTAAAATGTCAGAACTATGTCTTTAACCTCAAACTAAAAAGTGAGTTGGCTATGATAAAACAAAAACACTAATTTACAGGAATTACTGACATAAAATACATAATACATAAAATAAAACAACTAAAGTGTCAAAATCTGTGAGTTTGTTAAAATGCAACAGAAGTTTGTGCTTCAACTAAATGTAACTCTAAATCTTAGCATTTTTTCTTCAGCAGTCTAGACGTGTTTCTTTCGACACCCCCCACCCCGCTCGGATCAAACCCATTCTGCCTTTTAAATCGGCCAAAGATAGCACTGTTTGGCTTCTGAATTCAATCTGCAGCACACAGGGGGTCATTTTATGCAACACAATGACAGCCTCGGACATGTCGGCGTGCCTGTAAAGCAGTTGGTCCATCTGTGCTCGGCCCAGTTTTTTTGGGTTATGTGGTGCGATTCCAAACCCCGTTCTCAAAGGGGACAGACAGACAGAGTCGCTGTGTCTGTCTGATGCTGGATAAATATAGCTGTGACATTCAAAAAGCCTGTAGTTTAGTTTGTCAATTCATTTAAGGGAGGCGCAGCAAAATCAGAAGCCCCAGAAGTGAGTAAACTCACAAACCAGAGCTGAAATGAAGAAAGTGGCAGGGTTGTACAACTGAAGTAGATTTAAAAAAAAGTCATAATTTGAAGTAAAATAAGCTTTTAACGAGAAGTGGCAAGCAGCTGTTTTTTGTCAAACCTTGTAAATAAAGTTCTGACCAATCCAAAAGCGTTTCATTAAAATCTATGGAGTGGTTCACGAGGTAATTTGCTTTTAAAGTCACACAAGCACAGACAGGTAAAAAAACATCTACACATTTTTTTTACACAGGTATGCCACTAATTGTTTTTTTTTCTTATGTCATAAAAAAGGGCATAACCTAACGCTCCAAAGGGGGTCAGCTTAGTTAAAGGTGTGCTCATATTAGCCACCAGTCATCTAGCCTAATTTGGCTCAGGAAGAAAGAAAACTGCAGCTTCTGAATTTTTATGGGAAACGGAGCAGGAGCATTAACGAGACAACTGATAGGAAAAGTATGTTGCTGCGAGGAGGAGGGGCCAGAGTGTTACACATCGCAACATCTCATGTTTCGATAGAGAGGAATACTATATATATATATATATATATATATACAGTATATACACATACATTCTGGTTAAAAAGGTGTTGAAAATCTGTTTTTACCTTCGTGTTATGCAACTTTAAATTAGCCTGGAAATGGACCAGCTTTCTTTGCTCTTTCAGCTAAAGGCTACACTGGAGGGGCTCATAAAAGAGCTAACTGGTGAGCTTGTTTGGCTTCTTTCTCATAAATCTGTCACCAAAGATTGCTGCATCTGTCAAAGCAACTTCGTAAAGTGAAGGATGAAATGGTGTTGTGTTGGGGAAAAAAAATAAAATAATATCCAGGTTAGTGTGTTCACCTTGRGGGAGGATGGCCTCTCTGTGCCTGATGCTGAGTTTGTGAATGAATCAGGGCTGGACTGAGGCCACACAGCGGGGAATTATAATAGATTTTAAATATATTCGTTGCAAAGTATGAAATCAACTATAACTATATCAAACACTGCAGTTTGAAAGAGTTTACTCCAGTACCTTTCCATTTATATGGATTTGCAAATCTGAAATAATGGTCCACACTTATTGTAAACAAACTAACAGCGTAGTTATATCAATAAAGACAAGAAAGCCATGTCTCTGGGCTTTCAGACAATGTTTTAAAGGAGACATATGATGTTTTTAAATCTTTCTTTTTCACATTTAAATCTTTCAGTTGGGGTTTATATAAAGTGGAACTGCAATGCTTTGGTCTAAATTCCTCCTTGTTGTAACTCCACAAACCCCGCCCCTTTTCTGGGGTGTGTCTCAGATCAACTCATTTTGAGGTTGCCGCTTCCCACTCCACCCCCTCCAGCTTCCATAGTGGTCCACTCTAGTTTGATAGAGGATTTTTTATGACTATATAGAGGCACAGAAACTTTTTATTAACAAATTAATTAAAAGATGTCGATAAGGGAAGACTTGTCCATCCAGCAATACATGTTGGAGCCAGAGTCTGACCCAAAGCCAGAGGAGAATGAAGACCACCAAACTGTAGCTGGTGAGTCCAGAAATTACTTAGTAGAATGACGAGAGAGAGAGAGAGAGAGAGAGAGAGAGAGAGAGAGAGAGAGAGAGAGAGAGAATTCAAATTTTCTGCACTTCGAGAGTCCAAGTAGACAACAAAATGTATTTACCAGCTAAAAAAGTGAATTTTGCATATGTCCCTTTCAAGAGCCTTATTATGTTTCATAGAGATGGAGATATTGATAGAAATGTTGTGAATTACTTATTCTGACACGCCGGCACATCACCTGTCTCAGAGAGGTTAATCATCAAAAAAGGACTTTATCGTAAATGGCAGCCAAATCTTTCAATGACATTTGAATGCTGCAGATTTGATGTAGTCGGTTTATGAATCACCGGTGATTTGCTTCATCAAGTGTACACTGGTGTGTCAGAGTTAATAAAGAAACCATAGCTACAGTGTGTTTTGTGAGTCATAGTGTTGTTGCTGTATGTTTAGGCAGCTTAGGCGAACACCAGACAGGGATATCCTCAGGAATCAGGACACTCCTTGGACCAACTTCTACTTTGGCCTTAAAATCTTAGCTTCATGTTTTTTTTTTAATTTAATTTAATGTTTTATTTTTGGGGCAGATTAGCTGAGCACACCCTGTACACTCACAGTCTAGGTTGCACAACACAGGAAAAAAACAGAAGCATTTGAAGCGTTGATGCCAATCAGATTTTACTGTGGCAACAAGRCCTTAAGTCACATGCAGTCTAGACTTGGGTGAAGAACATTATTACTCAAAGTTTGACCTTTTGGGTAGATGTGACTTCTTGATTTTTTTGTGATGGAAGACACATTTCAGTCTGGGTCACTGCAACGTCTTGACTTGTCTTTTTCAACTGTTCTGCTGCTGTGTTTGGGATCCTGTTGCATCATAACCCATTTTGCTCCAGGTTTCAGCTGTCAGACGGATGGCCTCACATTTAACTCTAGAATACTTTGGTCTACAAATGATTTTGTGGTCCACTTAGTGACTGTAGGTTTCCCAGGTCTTGTTGCTGCAAAACCAAATCATCAACCTTCCACTAATGTTCTTAGCAGATAGAATGAAGAGTTAGAATATTTACTTATAATACACAACTCTATGTTTAGAGAAAAACAAACATCTCTACTTTGGTCTCATCTGTCCAGAAATGATTGTTTTGGTTGATTTAATCAGATGCAGAGGTTCCTTTTACGAGCTTTCAATAGTTTTTCGGAGACCTGATTCACACATTGGTATATTGTACTTTGTGAATCTGACATTTGGATTTTTTTTTCTTATTTTGATTATTGTGTGTGAATAAACTGAAACTGTTGTATGTAACATGCATGTCTTCAATCTGTGGAAGGAAACCAAAGTACCTGGAGAAAACCCACACATTCATGGGGAGAACATGCTTTCTCCATCTAGAAAGACTCCATGATAGATGGAAATCCCATGACCTCACTGAGAAGCAATAGCTCTAACCACTGTTCTGCTGTGTCACCTCTTTATACCTCAATACATCTTAATTCAAATACTAAAACTGACAAGGTGCTGTAGATGTTTGGTGGTTAAAGTTTTTAAAGTAAATCCTAATTATTATTTACATTTCATCAAAAGTAAGTAAAAAAAAAACTTTAGAGGAAAAGTTGTAATGTCATAGACAGAGAGTAACATTTATCTGTCCACAATAAAATCAGGTGCTAAAAGGTTTATTTTGACTTTCCAGGTCATTTATAATTTTCACAGAAATACTCCCGCTCCTTCTTTACCTTTAATTTGTGACCGTACCACCTGACTGTCGGATATAACAGTTGGTGACACTGTTTTTCTGATTATCTGCTCCGGCTTTTACAGTCTTATGTATTGTTGTCAACAATAACTATTGTGGTTCCCCTCGGTGTGTCACCTGACGTTTTGATGTACATCAGTTATCGTAACTTGTGCGTACTCCCTGATGTCTTTGTTGCCATATCACACTCTGGACTGTGCCGTATTGACATTCAACAGAGCTCGTCGTGGACATTCGTCAGAAGAAGAGAGGGCAAAGAGGGTGTAGACCATTACTCTACCAAAAACGGACAGGTTTAGTGTCATTGAGGATAAAATAGATGTGTCTAAGGTTTTCCTGCAACATAACCCCTTAACCACTTCCTTTGCTATGTAAAACTTGTTTCTGGTCTCCTTGTGCCTCTCTTCTGGTACACTTTGTGCTTTAGCAAGTGTCTGACATTCCCTCGAGGGCACAGGAGACAGCGTGGACATGCCACTGCAGCACATTGTCTTCTCCAAAACACCGTTTGTGATGCTTGACATTGTTCTAGAATTAAAGGAGTCTGCGTGCAGCCATTTCTAGATTTTTAATGAGTTTTTGCTGCTGTAGCATGTAGGTCACTGCAGTTTGCCTCCTATGTTATCGGCGTTTGCGTGATCACACATTTGAAAAATCGATACAAGTTCTAAAAGTCAATTTGCATGAAATTGGATTAAAACGTCTTCAGTTTATTTGGATGAAACACTTGCGAACTTATGTTGCTGTGGTTCACAAAAGTAGAAAGGAATGAGGAAGAAATAATGAGTATTGTAAAAAAAAATTCGGAGAAGAGGTCAAAAGATTGGGTGGACATGGACATGATGTTTGTTAAAGAAATAATGTCTTATGTTATTAAGCCCTTTACATATATATGTAATTTTACATTTCCAAACAATATGAAAATAGCCAAGGTAATGCCCCTTTATAAAAATGGTAAGAAATGTATATTTAGTAATTACAGACCAATATCCTTATTACCACAGTTCTCAAAAATCTTGGAGACGTTATTTATTATCAGATTAGACCAATTCATCATTAAAAATAATATCTTAAGTAGCAGTCAGTATGGATTTAGAGCCAATAACTCTACTTCAATGGTCCTTATGGAACTGATAGAACAAATAACAAATGCTATTGATCAAAAACAATGTTGCGCCAGTATTTATGTTGACTTAAGGAAAGCGTTTGACACGATTGACCACAGCATTCTACTTAAAAAACTAAATTAATATGGGATAAGAGGACCAGTATTCCAATGGATACCTAGTTATTTGGAAAATAGGAAACAGTTTGTACAAATACATGACGTAAGATCTGAACTCTGTGGAATCACACGTGGAGTTCCTCAGGGTTCTATACTTGGACAAAAATTGTTTATCTTATATGTAAATGACTTGGTCAATGTGTCGGGACTCTTTAAATGTGTTTTGTTTGCAGATGATACCACATTTTTGTGTTTGGGTAAAGACATAGAACGAATGTTAGAGAAAATGCAAGCAGAATTTGTGAAAATACAAAACTGATTTAAACTCAACAAATTATCATTAACTTGGACAAAACTAATTATATGATATTTACAAAGAGACAAAGAACTGTTAACATTCCATTTAGAGTTAGTGGTGTTTAGATTTGTAGAGTCAGTGAGGTAAAGTTTTTGGGTGTTATTACCTCCGCCAAGGGAGGAGGTAATGTTTTTGGTCGTTTGGTTGTTTGTCTGTCTGTCTGTGGACAAAATTACCCTATATATACTTTAGCCTCATCGCACCTGTGTCAACATGGCGGCGAGTGCAGAGATAACTGAGCAGGAGGAGTTTGAAATATTCTGAAAATAAATGAAGAAATATAGCATTTGAAAACACGTATAGAGAGAATAAATCCGCAATCCTGTAGAAAAGTTACATTGTGCCATCTTGATTTCCAGTTAGCTTCTTAGCTTACCCTCCTTCACAGCGACAACACACACATGCTTCAGCAGAGGCCACGCCTCCTGCAAGAAACGCTTCTCTATGCAGCAAGTCCAGACCCTTGTACGACGCAAAGTGAAGGACAGGGTCTGGTTTTAACCAGGCTAGGATAACACATTTATTTGTATATTTTGACAAAATGTAATTTTTGCAAGTGTTTTAATCAAAACACTATATCTGCCTATTTTTCCACATACAACTTTTAGACTTAATCCTCGTTTCGATGTGATGGGTTACAAATGATGATAGCTGCAGTCACTGATTTATACTTACTGCAACAGGCCTATGTGTACAATAAGAAAATGTGTACCCACTACTTACTGTCTACTAATAGTAGTTGTTTCTTTTGGTCCTTCTGGGCTACCATAATAAACAAGACTATATTTTTACTAAAATGGATAATCCTTAAATGGACTGTTAATTGGTTGTATTAAAAAATGAAAGTGTTTAAATGATTGTTCTCACTGAAATTTGAGTTGGCTGTTTGTCTTTAGTCTCTAAATCCAAATTTCAGACACTGAGAGGTGACTTTAGAAGTGACTGACTCAATTGCCATTCCTTTCGTCATATAACCTACAGACCAGCAAAATTCCTGTGTGAATTCTCGACGTTAAGCCATAGTCCTGGTTTCACCCCTGAATGAAGCGTGGGAAGGGTTTGCTCTGAAATTTGAGAGAAGTTGTACTTGTCAGTCATTATGTGTCAAAACTTGGCTCGAGGCAGAAAGTTGTGGATTCTTGCCAGAATGCAAAAAAAGAAAAAAAAAAGAAAGCATACCTTACGCGATTTAAGAGCTTCATTCAGTTTGATTTTTGACGTCTGTAATTAATTTTGCTTTTGGCGAAGTGACGCTGAATGTTCAGATCACAAGGCGGGCATTCACCACAATCACAGAACTGAATTTCTGACATTCGGGCATCACAGGGAGGAGACTCCATGGCTGAACCAGAACTTGCAGTAGGGACTATTTCTCCTCTCTCGCCTGGGAACGCCTTGGGCTCAAGACTGATGGGGAGAGGGTTGTCCTGGTTTACCCCCTGGACCTCCTCGCTCTACAACTCAACCTTGGATAAATGGAAGAGAATAGAGGTTCCACTCAACTGTAACCTCTTAGTTTCATAATACGTAACAGCATTAAATGGAACATTGGGGGAATAGATGAGCATAACTGAGTGAGAATATTCATATAGTGACTGAATCATGTTGTGTAACCCGGGCATGCAGCAACACATGCAAACAGAGTCCAGGATGATGAAGGCCATCTGCTAATGATAGGAATCCTGACTCACACACACACACACACACACACACACACACACACACACACGCCCACAGA
>NW_013952518.1:901032-907213 GCF_001266775.1 Austrofundulus limnaeus | reverse complement strand
CCATCCATCCATCCATCCATCCATCCATCCATCCATCCATCCATCCATCCACTTGTTCTAGGGTCAGGTTGCTGGGGTCAGCAGCTTTAGCAGAGAGACCCAGACATTTATTTTCACAGCCCACCTCCTCCAGCTCTTCCAGGAAGATTCCAAGGTGTTCCCAGACCAGCTGATAGACAGTTTARTCTCTCCTATAGTTCTATAGTCTCTCCATCATGTCCTGGGTCCTCCCCAGTGTCTCCTTCCAGTTGGACATACCATGAAAACCTCCTGAAGGAGACATCCAGGGAGCATCCCCMATTCCCGCACATCATTATCCAAAACATTAAATAAACCGTGTTAAAATTGGTGCAATGAAGCAGAACAAAATATATGAATCAACACTTACTGATGCTAAACTGGTGTTATTCAACATGTTGTTGTGTGTCTTGGTCTGTTTAACTTTCTGTTCTGCTCTTGATTTTCATCCAATTTGAGTGGGAGAATAAAAGTTTATAATCTGCAAATACACTGGCATATACATGGTATTGTTTTGTTTTATCTACACACAATTATTACACCAAGTCAGCAGTAAGTAAAACAGTGCAGTAATGCAAGAGGTCCTTCAACTTTCCAACAAGTGAAAGATGATACTTGGTTAGTGGTGTGGCTACAAGAAGAGCAACATTATATTATTTCAGAGAATCCAAACCTAAACATTACTTTAGCTTAACTAGTAAGTAGTACCTTCAACAAAACAAATTTTGTTGTAACAACAGAGCCTTGTTTTCATTCTTTGTGTTGTTTTTTATTTAAACTGCAGACATGACCGTCTGTGGCTCGGCTGAAAGGTGGATGATTTAATTTGAAGTCAAAGGAGGAGCTCAAACAATGCTTGACATTGTTTTACTTTCTGTAACATTACTTAAAAAGGATAGTTTTCTACTTATCAAACTAACAATTTCCAAATTTATTGAATTTTTTTTAAGTTCACAAATAGACTAAAATAAGCCCTTAATTAAGACTTTAAAATAAACCAAATAGACCAAAATACAGTTTGTGACCACATACTTAAGCTTAACCAGACCAGCCTAAAGGTAGGAGACCTTGCCAGGTCCCCACATGCCCTTCCACCACTTTAGTGTAGGGAGGGGCGGCCCAACCTTTATGGAACTGAATGGATGAAGAAACCCAAACCTCAACAGGCCCCATTGTGCCACAGCA
Organism: Austrofundulus limnaeus; assembly: GCF_001266775.1. Lineage (NCBI taxonomy): Eukaryota > Metazoa > Chordata > Actinopteri > Cyprinodontiformes > Rivulidae > Austrofundulus > Austrofundulus limnaeus. The sequence goes on along the minus strand of NW_013952518.1, from coordinate 906,010 downwards.
TCAAAAGGAGCAGTGGCACGGCAGGGGCTTTGATCATGAGGCCAACACAGGAGAGGGGAATGAGTTTGGTTTTGGGAGCGGGGAGGGGCAGACACCCCAACAGATGAGCTCACAAAGAGACACCAACGCACAGGTGGAGAGATTTCTTGGCAAAAAAACGTGGACATATTGTCCACATGCAGCCATATGTGCTCTCATKTATGCATTGTCTCGCGAGGAACATGTGGCGTTGTCTCTTTGATGACCACCTGTGTTTGTACCTGAGGCAAAGTCACACAATTATTCAATGTTCTGATTGCAGTGCTGCAGTGTAATGTTTCACTATGAATGCTTCTGAGGACTGACTGGATTTCCTCTTTCTAGAATTCCTGAGTTTGTTTGCCAAACTGGAAATAACCAGTTCTGCAGTCCTGCTGAATACGTGTCAGACGTTTCAGATTCTCTCACCAGTGTCATTCTGTCTCTGTCTTTATGTCTTGTAGATTTTTTCTGTGTAAATTTTGCCCAAGAAGTAAAATCTTTAGCCCCAACTTTGAATGAATGCGAAAACGAAGACAAAACTAATGGTGCAGCATCTAAATTAGCTACAATAAGAGATTATCCTCGTCTTGGTAAACGTTAAGAAACCATTCACAACACATGAGACACAAAGAGTAAATGTGAGTCATCATGAGAAGTTTGAATAGTTTCATTATGCACTTGTCAAATACATAGCTCCAGTTAATCCAAACGGTTGCAACAAGAGTAAAATGAGAGGCATCCAGCTGTCATGCTCTGTTTTTATTTCACCAGGCGTTTCCACATTATTCGAAAACATTTGCGGGAGATCTCAATTTTCTTGCAAGAGTCACAAAGATAATCAAAAACTTTGGGATAAATTTTTCTCAAAACTATCACAAAGTTTTCACGGGCATGTTGAACCTTTCTCAACTTAGTTTCCATAACTCTAGACTGCTAAAATTGGATTTTTATAATTGGACAGGAGCTGTATTGTCACAGAAACTTCCCGAGGCTAAAGATGCAAATGCAAGTTCTAAATAATTGTACTCAAATACAACAAATTATGAATGTAGAAAAGCTGCCAAGGTAGGTACAAACTGAACCATTCAGGTATGATGTGTGCAGTGAAACTGTGTCTAGACTATCGTTTTGCAAACCATTCACAAAAAACTAAGAATTTTGTTGAAATGACATGGTTGTTTGATCACAAACACACAAAATTTAGTGAAACTTCAATGGAAAACTCAGCTATTTTCTTGGATTTTGAGTTGGATGTTTGAGTTTTTGCTTTGTTTTTATGATAAACTTATAGTTTGGTGACTGCTCCTTCCCTTTAGATGTGCTGCTACAAATCTCAGAAGCTGAGACACCCCTGGATATAATGGTACCACGTATTGTCTTTACTTAATGCTAATATTGCTTGAGTGAGATCTGACTATAGAGGATACTTAAAGGTTAGTAATTATTTTGGACAAAAATTCAATCGTAAGCCAAAAACAAAAGTGGATCAATGGTTCGGTTAGTAGCTTTTAGGGGCATCCTTAGGGAAGGCACAATTTATGCTTATCATTATCATAGAAATCAAAATTACAGATTAGGGCATCAATAAAGAGGTTTTAATTCAGCTTATGGGACCAGAATCTGTATTAGCAATTTCCTGTAACTACTAATATGCTTGATGTTTTAATAAGTGAGCAGTTCCCAGCAGCTTTTTATGTCCAATTACTTAGTGTCTGCAATAATTTTGATAACTTTCTCTGGAAATCTCCTACGGTATTTTCATCAGTCAGTTCAAACCCCCTCCTGTCCTTTTGAACATGCCGCACTAATCCGTCCTCAGATGTATATCGTTTCATGTTACTGTGCACCTAGTAACTGGAGTGAATTAAAGCATCTTAAACAGCACAGCGATATAAACGCACTCACTTTGGGCTGTGTGCAAATACCTTAAACACAACAAGGTGGAGGAATGTTAAAATTACAAAACTTTGCATTGTAGCTTTCCACAGACAAAGAGTTTCTTGAAAGATGAAATGTRTAAACAGTCTGATGGTTTCCTGAAACTGACCAAGTCACGGGATCAAAAGAGATTTCTGTTAATGATTTCACTGCTCAAACAAAGACCAGAATACCTGCAGACAAATAAACATTTTGTTCTGCGACACGAGCGTGATCTGGTCTACCTGCTCAGGTCACATGTGGCAGAGTTCCCAGTGGAAAAAGATCAGAGGGGGAAGCGAACATCCATCAACAAGCCAGTGGTCAACTTGCTACAGAATAGTCAAACAGTGGAAAGTCTCAGCTTATCTTGATCAAGAGTTATTTCTGTGTTCTGATAGGAGATTTATCAAAACACGTGGCTAGCACTAAGTCAATTAAAGCCTAATGCAATCAAACAACTCACTTAGTCATGCCGGTTATTTCCTTCCTGCACAACTTGGAATTTTTGCAGTTGCTGTCACTTTGTACCCAAACTTTTGTGGGTACAAAAACAGTGCCACCTGTTGTGGATCTCTTTGTACCCTCTTTGACAGTTCATGAACTCATCTATCTTACTATATTCTACTCATTTGTGAAGATAATAACTACATTCGAAGAAACAACAGCTTCCTTCCTGTCGTGACATTATTATTATTATTTTAAAATGTTGTTTTCAGATTCTGTTTTTGTAAAGGTGACCTGTGTAGAAGGATTTCAGTTGGGGACCTTGCTGAAGGACAAGCAGGCCGTGAAAGTCAAGCTGTTTTCCTGGTGGAAAGTTTACGATAACTGCACTCATAGTTTCCTAATCAGCTGACAGGCACGAAGGCCTCTGGAAATAGTTGGCACAGGTCACTGTGTTCATGCCCCCCTCCTCCTTTTCTCTTTTGGTGGCTGAGTGTGTAAATATATTTGAGTGATTGTGGATGTGTGCAGGCATGTGTGTGTTCATGGGGTTCCTGTTGACAAAAAGGAGGAAGAATAGGGGGCTAGGAACTACTATCACTTAAATTATAGACGGGAAGGAGAATAAAAAAAAGTGAACCTGAAATTTTTATTGGACACAGTCAACAAATATTCTCAGGAAACCTACATTCAAATCAATGTTTGCATCCAGTAATAGAAACTGATCTTATCAGGTCCTGTTTATTCACCCAAGCCTCGATTCTAGAGAAACTATTTCAAAACTACAAAGGCCTTTCCTTTTAGAGAAGGGAATGGCTGTGCTATTAGAACATTTGACTTTCAAATGATTAGATTTGCTTCAGTAAGACTTCCATTTAACGCTATTCTAACTTGTGAAAAACCTTTTCTTGTCTAAATGTTTTGATGCATTTGAACTGAGCTGTTTCCACTCAAACAAGCGGGCAACTTCCAGTATCTTTCCTTGTGTACAGGAGATTAAACGGATTGTAAAAACTAGTCATATTATGAGATCATTTCAGGGCATTACCAAGAGGTGTTACTTTAAAATGAGCTGTGCAACAACTGCACAAATGAATTACAAGATATACTGACAAATTACTGCTGTCATAAATGATATATTCTCCCACACTACCCTTATCATTCTATGTATAGTTCTTTCTTTTCTATTGTACAGTGTCCTTGGGTGTCCTGAAAGGCGCTTTATAAATAAAATGCATTATTATTCTTATTATATATGACATTAATATGTTCACGTAACAGCGCTGAAGTGGTGCAGATACATGTTTACTTCCTGGTTTTGTTTCTTACGTCCCTTTCTGTTTTTGTTTTTTTTTTGTTTTACAGCAATGCCCATGATTAAATACCAAATATTTGACAAATATATAAGAAAACAACACATAGGTGCTCCATCAACCGTTTTTGTTCTACATTTTGTCATTTCAGAAAATAACATTAAAAAATCACATATTTTTTATTAGGCATGTGATAGTTTGTCACTTAGAACCACGACATGACATGTCCTGTGACCCTTTTCCACTAGTGCCACTTAGTGTAGTTTCGGTACTGTTCGGTACGGTTCCAAGCCATTTCCATTTGGCCAGATTCATGGAACCGGCCCTTTTTTTAGTACTTACTTCATTGTGGTTCCAAGCAGTCCCGGCTCGCACCAAAATGCGATGTCAGAACACTGTTCGTCACTGATAGGCTAAATTTTTGCAAATTTTTAAGATTTCAAAAGTTATTCATCAAATGTGTTTCCATCTCTCATTTTGCCCATTAACTTTTTTTCAAAAAACCTAAAAACCACCTCCACCAACCGCCCAAAACACACCCATTGGAACTGGACTGGAACATCAGTGGAAAACCAACCGGTCCGAACCGTACCGCCCCATACCTACACCGACCGTTCCGACACTACACCTTTCCTCAGCTTATTTTCTCACCTCAAATTCAGAACTAGTTTTTGCCTAAAAGAGATATATGATGCTTTTAAATCCTTTTTCACATTTAAATCCTTCAATTGGTCTTTATAAAGTAGAACTACAATGCTTTGTTCTAAATTCCTCCTTATTGTAACTCCACAAGCCCCGCCCCTTTTCTGAGTCATGTCTCAGATCAACTCGTTTTGAGGCTGTCTCTTTAAATCCAAACGAGGCCCTTCACGTCCCGCCCCCTCCAGCTTCCAGACAGATCTATTCCAGTTTGATAGAGGGGGTTACGACTATATAGCTTCACAGAAACTTTATATTTACAAATTAATTAAAATATGTCAACAAGGGAAGATGTCCATCCAGCCTGAGGAGAATGAAGACCACCAAATTGTAGYTGGTAAAGCYAGACAATATTTAGAAGTTYTATTTCGTCGTAATATTTCAGTAAAYGCCATAGAAAATAGAGAGAACTGAACAAATTGGAAAATATGAACCAATGAGAATATAAAGAACAGACAGCATTACCAGGGGAGTCTAAAATAAACTTTTCTACACTCTTAGTGACTCCAAGTACACAAAAAATCCATCCATCCATCCATTTTCTTCCACCTATCCGGGGTCGGGTTGCGGGGGCAGCAGCT
>NW_013952518.1:894282-899839 GCF_001266775.1 Austrofundulus limnaeus | reverse complement strand
GTGTGTGTGTGTGTGTGTGTGTGTGTGTGTGTGTGTGTGTGTAGTTTGTCAAGGATAGGACTATAAGGAGTGTGACTTTTCTATGCACAGGGTCATTAGACTAATCGGTATCATTACAGGAAGCCAGCAGACACAAATGGAGTGTTTCTGTCGCTCCTGAGATTCATCAGAAGGTGTTTGTTTCTTTGTGTTCCCCTCATTGTTAAATCTTATCAGCATCGTTTAAATTAAGAATAATTGGAAAGCCTTTTTAGTTCTTTATGAAAAWGTTGGGTCATTGTGTTGAATGCAAACAAAAAAGCATATTTTATTCATGATGGAACCCAGTAAATATGTCAAATCCAAACAAACATTGGTTGTAGGAATAACTATCAGCAGCCTTTTACGTGTGTTTAAAACTGATGGTGAAACTAAGATGCCTTCTTTCCTCTAACAAGCAGTGGCTGGTTGATAATCTGTCAATCCACCGTWCACCCAGTCCTCGTCATGTAAACCTAAACGCAAACCCATCAGAGTCTCAGCTCCCGTCTCCGCTCATCGCTCAGTTTATTTCAGTCGGAGCGCTCAGGTGGAAAGGATTCGAGCTTCGGGAGGCTGGCATTTGCATTGTGCTGGTGTCATAGGTGACGTGGCAAAGAGTCTACAGCTGCTTTGCTTGCCTTTGTGGCCATGTTCTAACATCAGGACCTATGGATTAGGGCCTCAGAGGGTTCAGTTTTCTGCACAATGTGACAGAGCTTCACTGTGACATGTGGCTATTAGCCGCGCTGCTGAATAAGTCATGATGTGACCACAGTGAAGATCCAGCATGAAACATAAACACCACCAACTGTACGGCTGCATATAAATTGTGTTTAAGAATGACCAGCTTGGTTATGTTTGGTGTCATGTATGAATATTTGGTTAAAAATAAATAAAAAGATGTGCTCGTGTGTGTGTTTGTGGGTACAGACTGCTGATCAGGCAGCATTATGCCAGAGCTCAGGCCCTCAAAGACACACAGTCAGCACAACGCCTGTCACAGCAGCCAGCCAATCAGATCGCTTGAAGCATGTGGCAAAGGGCAAACAGGGACCAATAGCTGGGAGAGGATCCTCTGTGACATACAACACCTGCAAAAAATTATGCTGATATTTGCTGATACTTCGTTTGGACTGTGAACAAAATGTTTTTTAAAAGAAAAATGATTCACACCTTGAACTTCCTGAAGTTGTCTGCAAAGCATTCATGCATTTTGCTGCACAAATTTACTGAGAAATGGTCAAATGTAAAATATATTTATATATAATAATTTCATGAAATGTTCAATCTTTAACCTTCAGTTTTTTAACTATTCTGCTATAGTTAAGGTGCCATGTTCAAAAAGTGTATTCATTACAAATGTATTTTTTGTGCCATTGTTGCACATTTTTCTCTTACATTTAGCTTATTCTCTTGAGTATTTTTTATCTAGAAAAACTTCTTTCACATTTATTGCAATACACTAATTCAGTTGTTACCAAGAATATACCAAGAACATTACCCTGATATTGAACTGCAGCGCCTTTATAAATTCTATTTGAGATTAGTGTATAGAGAGACCTGCTTTGGCATGTATTTCACCTCTAAAATCTCATCTAAGTTCATCAAAAAACATGTTTATTTCCATTAAATTAATCCCTTATCCCTTCGCGTGGATTACATGAAAATCTCCATGTTGGCTCGTTTTAGTATGTAGAGATTTTTGAATGTGCAATTGGATATTCGGMGAAAGTGTGGGTGTTTCTGAGAACTTGTACTGGATAGGTTCTACGAAAAAAATCTGCAAATGACTGAGGCTGTGAACTCTGAACCATGACTTTGCGGGGGTTCACTTACTGGAACACATTTGGTGGTGCTACATGGCATGAGTGCACACWGTTGGCTGTGTAGATATTATTCTCAGGCAAAAGATTTRKGGTGTATTCACACCAGCCCAGTTTAGTCCACTTGAATCAAACTCTAGTTTGTTTGCCCAGAAAGTCAGGTTTGTTTGGGGAGATGTGATGCGGACCAAAAAAGCGAACTCTGGTKTGAAAAAGGAAGTTGCGCTCCGTGTCTTCTTCTGAGGTTTTCATGTTGATTCCTATAGTGGGTCTTGGTGCAGCACCCCGTTTGTTTGACTAAGTGCAGTGTGAATGCGAAACGCACTAAGTCAAAATGTAAATGTAGTGGAGGCAATTTGGGACATGAAGAGGCTTGTTTAGTTCGGTGCCTYTGATCGGATGCAGCGTTTTATTTTTGGAACAAAGCGACATGCTAAAAGTGAAGTATAAATCAAAAATTTAATATTAATACTGTCCGACAGTAGCTGCGTTTCCATTGCAAATGTGCGCAAAACTTTGTCGATATTCTGTTAATGTCGAAAAAACACAGTTTCGCAACTGCAGTGTTTCCATTAAGTAATGCTGCGTTCACACGAACGCGATTTCAGCTTCAAAATCGCAGCCAACGCTGAAGTTGGTCGCTTGTGCACTTTGAGGTCAGACACAGGTCAGCTCTTGAAGCGCTGCACGGCAACAGCCTCCCCGCCCCTCCCTCCTCTGTCGGGCTCTGTTTAATGTTGGACGAGGAAGTGGCTTTGCTTTATTTACAGAGAGCAAGAGCATGTCATGTTCATCAGATAATTAATTCATAATTAATTCACCAGATAATTCAGAGTAGAGGCTCACAGCTCGCTTTCAGGACTATTTTTCCAGTCTGATGAGTCGCTGCCACGCATTGGTGCGGATATCTCTGTCAGGACACCGACTGCAGGCASTCATTTCAGCTAAAGAGCTCYTCTCCATCTGTTTCAGGTTAGTGGACATCATTCAGTAAACTGTCCCGTYGGGAAATATGTCGCTACGTCACACAGTGGAGTCTCTCTGATTGGTTGACGCTGCGCGTCGAGCTGCAAAAGTTCAGATTTTCTAACTTCAGCGATTTGCGCATCAAGCATGTCGAACGCTCAGATCGTTCAAATCGCGCTGCTCTAATCGCACTTGAGGCGCCACAGCACTTCCCGACGTTGCTTGAAGCGCGTCCACCATAGACTTAGTATGTAAACCTGATGCTCCTGATGCTGAAATCGCGTTTGGTGTGAACGCACCATAAGAAATGCTATTAAAGTCACATGTGAATACGTTTGTTCTCGCGATAAGTTATTACAAACATGGCAGCAATGGATGTAAACACATACCATGTCGCTACCGCGACACTAACGCTCATCATCAGAGGAGACGTTGGCGTCTTTTATCCAGACTTTCGAGTGACAAGCCCCTACTTGGGAGCGGCTACATATGCTGTGTTTTTGGGAAATTATAGTCGGTGAGTTTACTATTTTATACTTCTTCTGTGATATTACTACTATTTCTACTTCCTGTTATCTTCTTTGTCATCCTCTTTTTCGGCAGTAGAAACAGCCGGTTGTTGATCACGTGACTTCCGTGATGCGAAAAAGTGTTTCCATTGCAGTTTTGCGAAAAGCACCAATTTCGATACGGCCGAAAAACCACCTCATCCTAGCGCAAAAAACTTTTGTCGAAAAACGCAATTTTTTCCGAAATGGACGTGTTTCCATTGAGCAAATTTATTTTCGAAATTCTAATTTGCGCATTTTCATGGTCAATGGAAACGCAGCTAATGTTACTATCATATGTTTCTACAAATGTTCAGTCATCCAGGACATGGAAACAAAGACAAAGCAACTAGAATTCTGTTCTGTAGCTGAACACTTGTGGAGTTTAATTACTTATACTTTATACTTGCTATACTTTATATCTTTATAGCGTCTTCTCAGAGCCCCATCAGACTCATGGCTGGCCCCAACAGAACCAATTTGAGGACATTCCTAAATCATTYAATCAGTAGTAGTGACAAACCTGGTCCATAATTACTGGTATACTGTATATATTTTTTATTGCTGCCATATATTTTCATTAGGGTACAAGGTTGTCATTATAGTTTTTAACAATGAAATGAAGAAAATAAATTAGGTCACGTGATTCCCCAACATGAGTCGAGTAGGGGAAGGTAGTTAATGTTTACCTAAGTGGATCAGTAAAGTGTAAATTTGAAGATGCGATGCACAATCTGAGCTCTTTAGACCATCTATGGCCCTGCTGCCCGAGGTCATGCGCTTGGGGGATTTAAAGCTTATGTCACAATATCCTCTTAAGACAGGAATGGGCAGTTAAATGGATCAAGTCACTGGAGGGAAGTGCAGTACTTAAGCTAAAAACTTCGAGATAGATGGTGCGAAAACCACGTATTAGCCACTTGCACTGAAAAAGACAGACTTCTAGAAGAGTTTGAGTAACACCACTGAGTGATTGTTAATCATTAAATAATAATCCTTTAATAAGGATAAGATCACAAACCATTCATGTCAGTGGTTTGGTAAAACGCACAGTGTAGCTTTGATAGCTAAAATCACAACCACATGCTTGCCTGTGGAGACCCAGTAAAGGGAAAACAGTAAAAACAAAGCACCTGTTTTGAATTTTCCATCAAAACCGCACTAATCTTGCCGACTGCAAAATATTTTACTGCCTCGGCCATGAGTTGGTCTGCGTGGCAGCGTTTTTACACACTGTTTTCAAAGGCATGCGCAAAACCTGAAATAATGCAATTAAAGCTTGTTTCTATCCAAAATGTTCAAATGGCACTTTTTTTCTTCTTAAGTACCCTTCTCAAGCCCTGCAGCCTGTTCTGTACCCTACTGCAGTGTTTATGTAAAAACAGAGTACGCACACACTGACCAACTCCTTAAAGGAGAAAATTGGCTGTGGAAAGTGCCACCCGTGTCTAATTATTTTCCTGATTATGTTCTGTAATGGAGAGCTGAGGTAATATGTTGTACAGTAGCTGTAAAAAACACACATTTGGTGCTTCTTGTACAGTAAATCAAACTTGTTGACTCAAATGTTAGTGATGCAGTTGAACAAATCTGTTTCAACAAGTGTCATGTTGGAAAAACGAACTTATTCAGTTGATGAGGCATAAAACACAGTGTGTTCATAAATACAATATGGCAGAGTCAAAATTCAAAAAACAAGTGGAATTGAACTTTTGCTTTATATTCATTTTGGCAAATATTAAATCAAGTGAACGAATCTTACTTTGACTATGTCCTTCAGAAATGCAGCTATTGTATTTTAAATAAACAGCAGGGTTTGAGATTGCATCAGGCGACAAATCGGCACCTATGCCGATAATCCTTTCTTGTTTCTTTGTGAGAACAATCTGAAAGCCTGATAAAACAGTTGCTGCAAAAAAGACCATGTTGCTGTTGCAATGTTTTTTTTCCATAAAACTGTTGTAGCAATGTTTTCTTTTCAGTAAAGGTTGGTGGAAATAGACCAGTACATTCAGTTGTTCTCTTTACGGTATCGCTCACCAAGCTTAAAGTGAAATATGGCTTAATTTATCAATTAATACCATTTAATGATTTGTTTCTTCTACAGTATTGTTTTTAAAGGGCCAATATTATGTGTTTCTCGGGCATACATTAAAATACTATACCATAATACAGTATCTATGTCACCTTTAGCTGTTA
>NW_013952518.1:885969-893222 GCF_001266775.1 Austrofundulus limnaeus | reverse complement strand
TTTCTGGTCCCCACCTGTCGTTTTGCTCCTCAGCATGGCTTCCTAAAACTGCAGGATTTCTCAAACATGCATGAATGAGTCAGAGCAAGGCTTTGGGCATGTTTTTTATGAGTGTATAACATTATAACATGATATAAAACTCAAAAAAAGTTGATTTTACATGATATTTCCCCTTTAAGTTTTTGGAYATCTCTGTTAAATTACCAGAGTCACGAACCCATATTATTTGCCAGTAGTGTGTGATTGGACAGTTCGTCAAGTAAGGTCTTATTGCAGTGGTTCCATTTTAGCTTCCAAAATAAGCGGCAGGAAGTTGCAATCCCTACTATTGCTAATAGAAATATAAAACTTTGTGATAAAACGTAGGTATAACAAGAGCACAATCAGCCAACTATTTCACTATAATCAAAAAAGATGTTGTTCCCCCTACCCTTTGACCCAATCCCACCTATTCCTTTTACACAAAGAGATTTACTATCAATATTCTAATGATTTGTAACAGATTTTGGTATAGATTGTCATCAATATTAAAGGGACAATATCATGTAAAATCAACTTTTTTGATTTTTATATCATGTTATAATGTTAAACTCTCATAAAAAAAACATGCTCAAAGCCTTGCTTTGACTCATTCATGCATGTTTGAGAAATCCTGCAGYGTTTTTAGGAAGCCATGCTGAGGAGCAAAACGACAGGTGGGGACCAGAAACGCCTTTGGGGGCCAGAAAAGCACCTGGGACGTGTCTTTAAGCCGAGCTTCCTCATGGCAGAGCACACCCCCTCCCCACACACCCCGCCCATGACTCCTGCAGGCTCTCGGGTGAAAGTGAAAGTGAAACTTAACTGTCTGTTGACCTCGCAACATTAGTTCTCACTCAGTGAAGCTCTTTTCATATTAAAAATACTTAAAAAGTATTTAAATATATGCCTGAAAAACACATAATWTTGGCCCTATTTTCTCCAAACTAAGGTCCRTTAGAGAGCGACCTACGATGTGTAAAAAGAAGAATTACTCAAAACGTTTTCACAACGCTCACCTTGAAAAGATTTGACTCACCCCTTTAAGCTTTTCCCCAGCCAGATAGCTATCACACAGATGGCTAWGATAAAAGAGCCGATGTTGTGTTTTATTTCTTTTTCATTAAAATAAATTAAATTAGATTTCAGACTTTCAGTCCTTGCTTTTGTCCTTTGTTTACCTCCGAATCGGTTGTCAACAAGCACGCCACACACAACCGTGGGCCACGGATAGTACCGAGCAGCAAAACACACGTGTTTTCAGGAAATTAAAAGCCAAAAAGTGAAAGTATGAAGGAGTGTTCCAGAGGGAGCTAATGGGAAGTTATGCAATGTGGCGGAAAGATTAGCAGACTTGACATTGTTGCATAATGCTGAGTCCAGACAGTAATCCATACAGCAACCTGCCTGGTTGGCAGACAGCACTCAGGACAGGCAGCCGGAACCTGCTCTGTGCAATACTGCATTTTGACACATGCTTTGTATATTTTTTCAACGTATTCTTATAACAGTGGCCTTTAAAACATTTCTCGTAAGTAGAGTAATTTATAACACACTAGAGTTTTTTAAACAGCCCCAGAGAACACAAAACAAGCGTACCYTCTCTGCAGTGTGACGCGCAGCATATTTTCCCTCTCTCACATTTCTCTGCAAAGGAGCATCAGCTCAATCGAGCTAGATTGATTTCAGTCGGTGGCTTTCCAAAATCATGTGGCAGCCACCAGGCCAATGCAAAGACGCTAAAAATATATATATATTTTAAATACCCCACCCGGGGGCTCCATTGTGGCCACTACTATGGTGTGTCTGGTCTCACAAGTCCCCACTGAAAGCCATCAGATTACAGATGCAAACAATTCATCTCACTTACACAGTTTAGTAAAGCTGTAATTAGAGCAAAGGAAAAARTGAGGCATCCAGGGCATGGTTAGAAYGAGTTAGAGAYGGCAAAGAATAAAAGAAAAGCTGGTAAATTGTAGGTGAACTTCTTATTAGAGCAGACTCAGTATCTGTGAAAGTGACTGAGTTATAGCTGTTTGTGTGTTGGTTAAAACTGATTAGCTTTAAGTTATTCAGTTGTACATTTTATGTCATAATTTARCAGAATCTCAATTAAGGCCAGGCCTGGTTTATTTGCACATAACATAATAGGATTGTGGTGATCCAAACAGTGTGTTAAATGTACTATTTGCTGCACGGAGTGGGGGTTGTACTATAGAGTGAAAACAATGGACAAAGATCTCTTGACATCTCAAAGCTTCCCACTCTGTTTATGAGTCATATGTAACCAGAGCTAATATTTTCCTATGAGTCATATTGAAATTTTTTTTATGTTGCTCAGACCATGGACAGGTCAGCAGTCTGTCACAAGGTGCTGGTCTTTACTCTCTGTCATTCAGGACGATAATCTTTAGATATCAAAGACAATTTATCTTTAGAGGTTTTAGTKTCATTGTATCATAATCAAAAATGTTTTTAAGAACATATGAACAAAAGTTTCAGTTGTCTACTTGTTGCACCTTTAATTTTTACTAATTATATAATACATAGCACAGAAGTCTTATTTTGGCGAGCCAGCTGCACATGCTTATAGTGGAAAATCACATCTACATTTCATGCATTTCTCCTGAAATCCCCCCCAGCTCCATGATTTAATGTGAAATGACACTTGATGAAGAACTACACATGAATACGCAGATAAGCTCATACAACCTCTGGCAATTCAGCATTTCCAGTTCACCTGTGCTAACTTGTTTGAACCATGGGAAAGCATGCACAGAAATACTGACAGGTGTTCTATGCAAATATGCACATAAAYATTAAATCACCTTGGAGGGGGRAAAAAGGAATTAAATGAATTGATAKAAGTCTCACAAACAATCCTCGTTTTTACTGTTGCTAACATTTGTGCAGGGCTGAGTATTTTCTTTGACTCTGTTAAACTTTTAAACTCTTTATGTAAATATTATTGTATGATAAAGCAAATAAACCTTGAGGTTCTTCCATATGTTCCCACACACTCTCCATGCACATAGTAATACAGCTCATAAAATGCAAATACGTGAACTACAGATGTGCCATTACCTTCAACAAGTATTGGCACAAAAATAATATGTTTATATTTATAAGAGAAACTAGATAAACTGCATTTTGTGCTGAGTGTTGAACAGCCGAAAACAGGGTTGTTATAGTTGAAACAAGCAGAAAAGAGGTTAAAATAAGCTAAAGTAACAGCGCACAAGCTAAAAACTAAACTGAAAATAAGACTTGCAAAACAGTTAGCCAAACTGATGTTGAAGCTTAAATGAGCAAAAACAGTACCTAAAGTTAGCGAAACAGTAGCTAAAAGTAGCAAAACATGCTCAAATTAATAGAACTGTTGCTAAAAGTAGAAAAGCATATTCTAAAATTATCTAAAACTAGTCAAAATTAGTAAAACAGATGCTAAARTGACTATTTTAAACCTAACTTAAAGAAGCAAATGTGATGTTATAACTAAAATCAGCAAAAYAGTAGCCAAAAGTAGCAAAACATATGCTAAAACTRACAAAAAACAGCCAAAAGCAGTAGATGCTAGAGCTAAAAATAACAAAAGTAACTCAAAGTAGCAAAAGCAACGTTAAAACTAAAATCAGCAGCTAAAAATAGTAAAACTGTACATAAAAGCTAAAAATAGCAAAACTGTTGCTAAAAGAAACTGAAAAAAGCTAAACGGTGCAGAATGGTAGCTTAAAGCCAAGAGTAGCAGAACAGTAGCTAAAAGTTAAAAGTATCCAATCTGTAGGTAATTTGTAAAAGCTTTAGGATGGTTGCTAAAAGCAGCAAAAGAAAAGTTATCAGATTTCATTGAGAGCAATAATTTTGAAGGAACTGAAGATGTCAAACATTAAAAGCAGATCACTGCAGGTTAGTGCCGTTTACTGGTAATCTGCTAGCTTGTGTGTGTGTAGGTGTGTGTGTGTGTTTGCGCATTTACATAACTTCCCGGCCCTATAGAGAGATAACATTCCCTGGAACTTTGATGCTTCTGTTTGGTTAGCGGCTACACAAACTCTTCTCCACAGAGGGTATCAGAGGCGGCACGAGATAAAACAAAAAAATGGAAAGTTCACTGGAAGCCAAGGTCACGTTCAATGTTTAACATCCAAACTGGAAAGTTGACTTGCCCAAATGGAACAGCTGGCTCCTCCAGCCGTCTGATTATGTTTCCATGTGCTGTTTGTGTTGTTGTTGTTGTTACTACACACACATGCACGCACGCACACTACTACAATGTTTTCATACTGATGTCAACGCATGACGAAGCATTCTCTGGTATTATCTTTAAAATACTTCCTTTGTGTTTAAAAAGTCATCATCATTAAGTTCTGGGACAAAGGCCAAACATCTATTGTGATCTCTATTTGGATGTTGATCTGTTCAGAAAAGCTCAGAGTCAGAGGTGTAAGGAATTATATTTTGGGTTTTATATATTTGYCAACCCAGTTCAGGATGACTACACTGCCTAATGCAGTGGTTCCCAAACTTTTTATCTTCTGACCCACAAAATATCCATGGCAAAAACTTGTGACCCCAAATACTTTATTACTGGTCTGAGTACACAAACTTTGTTAATAACCCTAAAAACACAGGTTTTTTGAYAATCTAAACAGCTTRTACACAAATATAAAAACTTATTTTTACTTATTTTGTGTTTTTGYAATAATTATAGGGAAAATATTACATCAGCAATTATTTTATTACCCTTTAAATTGATTTCTGGAGATTATCCAAGGTGCTTCATGACCCATAATTGGGTCCCAAGCCCAACTTTGGGAACCAAAGTGCAGTGGTTCCCAAACTTTTCAGCTTTTGACACAAAATAACAGTAGCAGAGACCTGTGCCCCCAACTATTTTTGGATGATAAACATTTGTATCAGGTCAACTAATCATGGACATAGTAACAATATTTTTATACTACATTTATCCATTTTAAATACACTAACCTCACTCCTTTGTAAAAACTAAGGGAAAAATGTAATTAATTCAGAAAATTTTTTCAGGACCGCACCTTGATGTTTCAGGACCCCACTTTGGGTCCCGACCCCAACTTTGGGAAACACTGGCCTAATGAAGCTTTAAAACACAAAAATGGATAAAACTCTTTAAATTTTATATATACTAAGCTAAAGATTTGGTGTAGTATTAGCTAAGATTCAGCCCAAATAAGCATCGAGTATGATTTCATAACTCATACTCTACATATGCTTGAAAAAAACTTTACCTGTTGGAGTAAACCCAGTTTGTCTGTTAGCAAAATAACTCATGAACCACTGGATGGATTTCTATCAAACTGTCACAAACTATTACATTGAATATACATCTACAACTGATGAAGTTTTAGATTAAATCAATTTTAAGATGACCGCCACAGCTAATGAACATTAGCTAACACAAAAATATCTGTAACTCAGAGTTTTACAGATGTCAAGTTAAAATTTGGCACGTGACTTCTTGTGTGATTGTATTTTTTAAAGGTTAGGCAAAAAAATCCACCATTTAAAGTAGCTTAATTWAAAAAAGTCTTGTATTAGAAGTGGTGGGTGATATGCATTCCTTTGAGGAAAGCCAGACCTTTATTCTGTATTAGTTTTTAATTGTTAGGGGGGAAAACTTTCCTCAAAATAAATTAATATTTAAAAAAAAATCACTGTTAAAACAGGCAAACAAAACCAGTCACCTTTTCGAAATGGATATCCACAATATTCTTTTGTATTTAATAAAACTCGTGAAATATTTTTAGGTGAAGKTTTTTTTATTAGTACTTGCAGTACTGCGTTGTTTTTCCTGGTCTGCGCTGCAGAAAAGGAAAGAGGAGGGGAGACAATTGCCGCCACGTGCGCTCAAACGCCTGCTTTATTATGAAAACTTTCTCCTGATTGGTCCAGATAGAAAACACAGTATTTATAGACGACATCTAATTGGCTGTCTTCTCCGAGACAACTAACACAGCGCAAATCCTWCCAGACAACGGATTCTTGCGCGTCTAGTACTATCAGAAAGTAGTGCGTCGTAAAAATGTATAATTTGAAGCATTTATTTGGTTTGATTTGTAATATGACTGAACAGAATCAACACAGAATTTGTATTTAAGGTGTTTCAAGAATTTTTTTATTATAAATCCGTGTTTTTGCGCTTTGCTTAGATAAAAGAGTCGGTTTGTGTTGGTGGCGGAAGGATACCTCCCATCCAGGTGACGCGTCAAAATATTGGCTTGGGAAGACCGCGCCAAAGCACAGACAGTGGCCACTCTTCAGGATAACAACACATCACCGTGGCCCTTTAAACACACCGAAGGGTCGACGCGGTCGCTGTGTGATTTTTTTCTTCACTCGGCTTGTTTCCTTACGGAGGATTGTTTTCGTCGGGACTATCTTTTGTCGGCGCACAGGAGCCAGATTTGATGCCGGTTTTCGGGAATCTGTGCGCGACTTGGTCGTGACTGTGGGGGGGACTGTGACGGGCGCGGTGCGGCGGAGTTGTGGATACAGCGTGTTCCATCGCACCACCATTATTTAGTCGCACACATTGCGCCTAAATTCATCTGTTTTCAGTCGCCTTCTTTCTTTTTGTCTTCATTTTGAAAGTCTCTCGCAGCGGTTGGACGGAGCTCGTTTTGTGCTTTTTCGCCACAAACCTACCGGCTTTTTCAGCTCGAATATGTTGCTGTCAAAGTTTGGTTCATTTTCGCACATTTGCAACCCCTCGAGCATGGACCACCTACCAGTGAAGATACAACGCCAGCCGGGTAGGTGACCGTTTTCTCCCCTAAAATTGCAAACAAAATGGGGGACATTTCCCCCTAGTAATTATTAGCTACTCACGGTTCAAACTGACCGTTAAGTGGCCCCTTATATATTCATGTTTTTTTTTTGTTTGTTTATTTCCCCTCACAGTTAAAGTGGAAAAGGAGCCCTTTGAAAAGGTTTACCAGGTGGGCTCGGTTTTAGGCAGCGGGGGATTCGGAACTGTGTACGCCGGCAGTCGGATCTCTGATGGCGCACCGGTAAGGTCGAAGCTCCGCTCTGTGTTTTTGATCCCTCCGCGCCGCTCCGGGGATTATTTCTCCATTTTCTGACACTTCCTCTCTTTTTTTGTGTTGCTCTTAAAGGTGGCTGTGAAGCATGTTGCAAAGGAGAGAGTGACGGAGTGGGGCACAATTGTAAGTACCCGATGTGTAGGTGTAGGGTTTGTT
>NW_013952518.1:882471-885714 GCF_001266775.1 Austrofundulus limnaeus | reverse complement strand
GTGAATGGATATAGATATATATATATTTAAAAAAAAGACTAAATGGGTAATATTTTCTTGCAGAATGGAGCCATGGTGCCGCTGGAAATCCTGCTCCTGAAGAAGGTCAGCTCGTCTTTTCGTGGAGTTATCAAACTGCTGGACTATTACGAGCGCGCTGACGGCTGGCTCCTGGTCATGGAGAGGCCGGAGCTGGTCAAGGACCTGTTCGACTTCATCACGGAGAAGGGCGCCCTGGACGAGGACACGGCGCGGGGCTTTTTCCGCCAGGTTTTGGAGGCGGTCCGGCACTGCTACAGCTGCGGTGTGGTGCACAGAGACATCAAGGACGAGAACCTGCTGGTGGACCTGCGCACCGGGGAACTCAAGCTTATTGATTTTGGCTCGGGGGCGATTCTCAAGGACACGGTCTACACTGATTTTGATGGTAAGCGGCCCACCMACCCCTCCTCCTCTGACCGCTCCAATTACATGAGCTGGTGTTATAGGATGTCTCAGCCCTGAAATCTGAAGTGGYTTTATTTATTTATTTATTTTTCCTGAATATGTGACCGTGTGGGCTGTTTTGCCCTTGATGCTCCGCTGTGCTAAATTCAGACATGGAGGCGTTCAGGCTGTGACGCAGCGATCTGTTTTTGGTGGAGGGTTTTCCTCGCCAAGAGCCTCACGGGTTATAAAACAAGAAAACCGCAGAGGACTGCTGGCAGACATGACTCAGATTATTGCATCCGTTTTGTTGTTGTTGTTTATTAATAAGTGACTCATCCTCCTCATGAGCTGATCTGTGCTTTAATGTTTCCGGTCATACCGTGAGTCACATTCAGCCACCTAACAGATGTTTGTTGTGAAACCAGAGTCCAAGCGTCACGTGATGCCTCCTTTCTTTTAGGGCTTGATATCTTAAGTTCCTCCTTCTAAAAGAAAAGGGAGGAGGGATGAAGTGACTCAGCCTCTTTTTTTTAAGGCGGCTCTCTTTACAGCTCATCACTAATGTGTTGTTGTTTTGTTTTAACAGGTACGAGAGTGTACAGCCCGCCAGAGTGGATCCGTTTCCACAGATATCACGGCCGCTCGGCGACTGTGTGGTCACTAGGCGTGCTTCTGTACGACATGGTTTGCGGAGACATCCCCTTTGAGCAGGATGAAGAGATCCTCAGAGGGACTCTGTATTTCAGGAGGAGGATCTCAGCTGGTGAGTGTTGCCCTCTAGCTTCAGCCGGGGGTACAACCCTAAAACCACAGAAGTCCTCACAATCACAAAAACAGATTGAGTTTGACCCTCCCCGTGTTTTCCCCTCGTTCAGAGTGCCAGCAGCTGATCAAATGGTGCCTGGCCCTGCGGCCCTCTGACCGGCCCACCCTCGAGCAGATCTGCGACCACTCCTGGCTGCGGGTCACGACAGAGTCGCCCGGTTCGCCGGAGGAGCCGGCGGCGGTGGACATTCGCCTCAGAACCATCGACACAGACTCTTCGTCGAGCTCGAGCAAAGAAAGCCTCTGAGTTTGGACGGACTGAACAGACATTCTGGGGGGGGGCGACCCGGACTGAAGGCCAGCAGCAGCCTGGCCCAATCAGATTAAAGAAACAAAACACAAAAAGAGTACTTTAATTTTCCTCTTTTGTAGGAATTTCTAATTTATTACCGTTTGTTTTATTGTTACCCCCCAACACCCTTTTTCATTTCTGTTTATCTTGTTTCCAAATGGGGAACTTTACTTTTTTTTTTCTGTTTTATTCTTCCTGTTTGGGCGGTCTTACCAGCACTATTTATTCCCCTTTTCCCTTTTTTAATTTTTTTGTTTTGTTATTAGGCTGGTATATAACAGCTGGCAAGGCCCCTCAATTCAGTCATGGCTGCTCTCATAGAGCTCTGAGAAAAGTTTTTATTTAAATATTTTGATTTTGGAGTGCCTTTTTTTGGAAAGCTGCTTTTTTCTGGTGGGCTTTTCGTCAACAACTCTTTGGGTTTTTTGGGGGGTGGGTGGGGGATCTGCCTGTGGTGAGGTGGCTAAAGTTGTCTTTGCTGTGATGGAAGGTGGGCGTCAAGGTTTTCTTTTTAAAAAAAAAAGAATAATTTTCTTTCCCGAGAGAGGAGGAGGTGGGGGCTTTTCCTTTACGATAAAATACTTGAAACACTTTCTGTGTTTATCTCTTTAACGCTGCTTTTTCACTTTATAGCCTGAACAGGTGTTTGGAAACTAATCCTGTCTTTTCTGAATGTCTCCACTCTCCTCCCCCCACCTGGTTCTCCCTCTTATCTCCTGATTTGTTGTATTTTTTTGCCTCCCACCATCTTCACTGCTTGACGTGCCCACCCCCCCTCACCCCAGGCCTCCCTCAGGGTTTGGGGTGTAGATGCACAATCAATGCAATATTCATAGATTTTTTTTGTCTACAAATATTGTACAGCATGTATTTTATTTTATTTTTCTCTGTGTGTACATTTTTTTCCCTGTTTGCATTTAATTTATAACATGTAGACATTCCACACTCTGTGGCTATTTATTTTTTATTTATTGTCTTTTTTTTTGTTTTGGCTTAAACAAACAAAAAACTTCCCCAACAAATTTGTATCCACACCCCACAACTTTGCCTTTTGGTTTGCATTCCTATAACTTATTTTTTTACATTTCAAACTTCTTTCTGAGATGTGGAGGATGCACTGAAGCAGTTGTAACGCAGAATAAAACGTTTACCTTTATTTGAAAAGAAAAAAGAGAAGAGCATTTTGAATGTTATTTAGTTTAAGAAAGAGAGTTGGTCATGTTGAAAGATGACGTATCGGAGGAATCTGGTTTGTGTTCTGTCAAGGTTCATTTGGGGAAAATAAACAACCGGTGAAAGAGTTTTTCTAGTCGTCACATAGCCTCTTATTGGAGACGTTTCACTTTAGCTGTGTGACTCGTGGCTGTGAAGGATGGATATTGCTATTTTTTGATACAGAAGTTTCAATTAAACACTCATTTTTATGTACAGATACACGTCTGCTGTCTTGATCATTTTGAAAACAAACCTGTTTGCACAACTCTGCCTGTCAGCAAAATATCTCAACTAATGGATGGATTTAAAATTTTCCTACCCGTTCACTATAAAATGGTTCGTAAAACCAAATCTGCAACATGTGACCTGACTGTTGATGTGGCTGAAGATGAACATCACACAAGCCAGATGTGTTTGGTGGAGAGGAGGAGAGATTCTGCTGGAACAGGGGAAAAGAAAAAAAAAAAAATATATATATATAT
>NW_013952518.1:879100-880847 GCF_001266775.1 Austrofundulus limnaeus | reverse complement strand
GGATATAGCTCGCTAGCAGCCTCGCACCGATGACCTATTCACTTCATCATTTACCCAGAATGCTTTGTGTGTAAATAAAATGGCTCTGTCCATGTTAAATTATATTTTAAATATTTACAAAACTAAACAGCCTACAGTATTTTTTCAGTCTTTATTTTACAGTTAAAATATATGTTTATTAAATAAAGCCTAATGTGACAACTAATTGGGGATCCCTTTATAGATGTTTTTTCTTTGACTTGTATTTGAAGGATATGAATGACACAGACACTTTAAGTTGTTAATCAAAACATAAACCTCAAACCATGGCAACAGCAGGTTTTCTACAGCTGAAAATGCCTCTTTAATCCCGTTCAAGCCCTTGTGCTGTGACACAACAGAGCTATAAATGATCACTAGTGTCAGACTCGATGCGTTAACATCTGTGTTTCTATATGCATCCGCAGTAATCCTCACTTGTCTTCGTGTCTCTGGGCTTTTTGACATGCAAATGGCCGCCGACTTGTCTTCATTACGATCCCTTCTGCTCAGAGTTGCAGGCCGTGGCGAGTCGTCACCGGCTCGCACCGTGAAATCCTCATTAAATAAGTCAGGATGGATGCCACGCCGTCGTCTCCCGTCACCTCAAGTCTGATCCCAGGGGCTGCTTGTCTTCATTAGTCGCTGCCATTTTCTTCATGGCGACAAGGGAATATTTGAATAATCTGTGTCCAAGATGCATGACTCTTTTTGTGTTTCAAGAGGGTTTAGTGCCGTAAGTCCACCTAAAGAGTTTATTTTTCTAGTGATAGCACAAAATGTACACATTTAGTGTCAATCATTCTAGTTCTAGGTCTTTTTAGGCCTGGAAGAGATAAAACGTGGAGCAGTGACTGCTAGAGATAGGCACCATCCCCCTGCGACTCAGAAACAAAAAACAAGTAAAGAAAATGGATGAATTTAATTCTACGTCTGTGTTCGGATGTTGAAAATCTTTCGAGGAACTCAGTTCTTCTTTTTGTGAAACCTCTCAAAGCACCCGAGGACTGTTTGCTGGGGCCGCGGTTTTTGTAATCCTGAAGCTGAGTTTGAGCCCAGGTTGCGTCAGGAAGGACATTCGACTTAACTGCAGCTAAAGCCTCAAATTAACTGGACAGTAGCTAAAAGGAGCTAAAGAAGAGAACGCTGAAGTAGATTTTAAAAGACAATGTCTTTGAAAAATTAATGGGGTCTCACATGTAAATCAGGGGCGGAKCCAGAAGGGTGGCCAGGTTGGCAAGAACCACCTCTGACACCTGACTGGCCACCCCAGGTACCACCCCCAAATAACTGAAAAGTGGATGGGAATCTTGGATTATGTATTTGCATTTAGTAATTAAATTATCAGCTGTGTATGTTTAAAAAATGTCTGGGTTTTAGCTTTTTGTAAAATTATATTTAGCATTAGTGGTTAGCATAATCTGGGATTAGCATTGACAATCAGTATGTGATCATTCTTAGCTCCTCCACAGCAAATTCCATCACAATTAGTCTTAAAAGGGCTCAGTTATAGCCTTTTAAAGCTAGCTGTGGTGGCCATCTTGAATTGTTTAGAATTTGGTAAAGATTGTTTTTGGCTACTTCAACACTAGGGGTGTAAGAAAATATCGATACACTGAACTATCGCGATATTTCATTTCCCGATACTGTATCGATATTCTAAAGCCCTGTATCGATTTTTAATTAAGGTTTAAAATGTCATCCTTCTTGCCAACCATTCATTTTTATG
>NW_013952518.1:875787-878865 GCF_001266775.1 Austrofundulus limnaeus | reverse complement strand
GTAAGAGGTTTTTATTTAATAGAATTTTTGGACAAAAAAATCGCAATATATCACAATATATTGCCTTGCTTACACTATCCCAATATATCGGGATATATTGTATCGTGACCCCTCTGTTATGATATGTATCGTATCGCCAACTTCTTGCGAATACACAGCCCTATTCAACACTAATCTTTAGGCTTGTGCATTTAAAAATGGCTGAATAATAAGTTGTGACTAGCATTCAGCATGTTGTTTGGATCATTCCTGGCTATGATCGTGCAGAATTTTAGCTCAATATATCTTAAAACAGATGAATAAAACGAGGCAGCCATCTTGAATTTTCAAATCCAGAGTGCTTTGCTTTATTTGTATGTGGCCCCCCTCAAAAATATCTTGTACCACCCCCTGCAAAAATGTAGCTCCGCCCCTGATGTAAATAAAGTTAATTCATTCAAAATGTCATAAAATTACAAACACTAAAAGTCACAGCACTCTGTTTGCAATCGAGTCAAAAATAATTTAGGTAAATGGACACAACAAAACAGAAAAATATATACAACTCAGGTAATTTTACAGATATTGATATAGAATTTTTTATGGTAGTGGCTGAGCATCATTCCCAACACATACTTTGAGCTCTGCTCAAGACCTTGACATTAACTGTAGATGTGAAACCTGACTGTTAGCAAAATATCTCATGAACCACATTTTATTGAAACTCTCAGAAACTTAAAAATTGCTAAAACGGCTAATCGATGTTAGCAAACACAAAAACTGCTGTTACTCAACCGTTTTTACAGGCAATGTGCTAAAATTTGGCCTGGTAGTAGCTGAGAGTCATCCTCAGTGCATAAGAGGATCTTTGGTTAAAACTATTAAGGCTGGTGGGAGATATGCATTCCTTCAATGGATGCTAGACCTTTAATTCAATGCAGTTTTTGGCAATAACGCATATGTTTGGTGTTGTTACCAATATCTTTAGGTTCATAAACAGTGTTGAACCTTCTTAACTGAAGTGCCATAATAAAACACTATCATATCCATCAGCAAACAGMCTCATACCACAGTTTATCACATCACATGTATGTTCAAACAGCACACGTATAGAGCACATAGTGTGTAGATCAAAGGCACACTGCTGCTAAACGAGCAACGCTACATGTTTCTGTGTTTATGTACAGCTAAAGTAATGTACTGGTGGTTTTAGCTACATATTTAACTAACACACGAGAGCAGTAAAAACTCGAGTCTCCCAAAATATGTATTTAAACAGCCATGTGTCAAGTGAAAAGGAACTTTGTTTGACGCATTTAATATTTGTCATTTTGTAAAAGTTTCAAACTGAAAGTGAATCTTCTGCATGCTGAAGTTTAGTTTAGTTGTAGACGGTTTAAAGGATTGGGAGTTTTGTGAATGTGCTTCGTAACCTTTTAATTAATTTATTTTTTCTGCTGCTGGCACTTGGAGGCTGTCAGCGGTGTCCGTGATAGGTGGGAAGGCGACAGACACCAGTGGAAGGCGCCAGATGGACTCTGGGCCCGAGGGGCGCAGATGGGTGGGTGGGTGGGTGGCACCCACACAGGCAGCATGCGGTAGCACCACGGCTAAAGACGAGGGAAAAACAAGAGACAGTAGTGATACTATGCTTCACGCTGCTCTGAGAGTTTCATGAATCTGACCCGTTCAATAAGGACATGTAGTCGTTTCAGTACATGCTGTTAAAAGCGTGATGCGTTCAAGGACCTGTAAATACAACGTGTAAGCATAGAGCAGCTCAGATTTTCTGTTGTGTGCTTCCATCTAACCAAAATAAAAATAGAAATCTCCTCAATTAATTTAAAGCATTGTTTTCTTTGAATTCTGCTTCAGCAATTCTTGATAGTCTTACTTTTAACTAATGCAACGCCTCTTTTAGCTAACCTTTTGATGTGTTTACTGTTTTGCCACTTGTAGACAATGTCACTACGTTAAGCATTTAGGTAGCATCCTTCCCTTGTTTAGCTTATAACTATTGTTCCGCTACTTTTAGCTTCTTGCTAGCCTTTTGCTACTTTTAGGCACCATTTTAATACCTCTTGCTGTTTTATCGTGTTTTGCCACTTTTAGCCAACGTAGCATCCTTCCCCTGTTTAGCTTAAAACTACTGTTCTGCTACATTTAGCTTTGTGCTAGCATATTGCTATTTTTAACTATTGTATTTCTTCTTTTAGCAATTTTTTTTGCTGCATGTATGTTTTTCCACTGTCAGCCAACATATTGCTCCTTTTAGCATTTAGGTAGCATCCTTCCTGTTTAGCCTATAACTATTACTCTGCTATTTTTAGCTTCCTACTAGCCGTTTGCTACTTTTAGGCACCAATTTTAACACTTCTAGCTAACCTTTTGCTGCTTTTATTTTGTGTTTTGCCACTTTTAGCCAACGTAGCATCCTTCCCCTGTTTAGCTTAAAACTACTGTTCTGCTATGTTTAGCTTTGTGCTAGCGTATTGCTACTTTTAACTAGTGTATTTCTTCTTTTAGCAGATTTTTTGCTGCATGTATCTAGTGTTTTGCCACTGTCAGCCAACATATTGCTCCTTTTAGCATTTACTTAGCATCATTCTTGTTAATCCTAAATCCTATATTCTGCTATTTTTAGCATCCTGCTAGCCGTTTGCTACTTTTAGGCACAAATTTTAACACTTCAAGCTAACGTTTTGCTACTTTTATTTTGTGTTTTGCCACTTTCCCCCTTTAATGTTTTGCTCTCTTAGCGTTCTTCCCCTTTCTTAGCTTTCTTAATTCAGTTTCAGATTTTTCAGCGCTCACACTGGATTTTCAAAGAAAAAGCCATTTTCCCAGTTAGATTTGATAGACAGTTAGTTTTCCCATGGGAATATCGGGATGTTTCCAGTCATCTTGCTTCACCTGCAGAGATTTGTTTTTGTCGTTGTTGTTTGGGAGCTTGGCAACAGAACCCGAGCGCTCAGACCTGACTGAGGCTTTTTGTACCTTGGTTTCTGTTTCATCTCAGGAATCTCGTGTGTGTGTGTGTGTGTGTGTGTGTGTGTGTGTGTGTGTGTGTGTGTGTGTGTGTGTGTGTGTGTGTGTGTG
>NW_013952518.1:872456-874102 GCF_001266775.1 Austrofundulus limnaeus | reverse complement strand
GCCTAAATGCACTGAGTTGCCACCATGTGATTGGCTGATTAGAAATTAAATGTTAACGAGCAGTTGGACAGGTGTACCTAATAAAGTGGCCGGTGAGTGTAGACCCCCACATTGTCTAGTCTATGTCCAGTCTTAGCACGAGTCACTTTGCACTAATTCAACCCAATTTTGTTACCTTGTCATAGTCCTTCCATATCCACACAGCTTATTTTTATTTATACAATTTTTAGCATTTTTGCTCCTGATTCAGAGTTTTTGATTGTAGCTTCGTGGTGATGGCACAGCATCATGAATGCATGGTGATAGACTGAGGGAACCAACCTGTGATTATTAGCATGAAGCCATTTTAACGGCTGTTGATGCTCTCCTCAGAACGTTAGGTGAAGCCTGTAGAACAGTAGAACATGTTATTGATTCTGACTCTATCATTGCAAGTCATGCAAATTTGCAATATTTAGATAAACAAATCCCATCTGATCACTTGCAAATCCCATCGCAGACGGTCTGCCTTTACGATCAGATTTGAGACAGAGTTGATTTGCCTGGAGTCGGAACGTTCAGGCGCTGCATTCATCTCATGTTTTCTCGTGGAAGTTTTTTGTTTTCTTTACCGTGTCTTTACGACTTGATCATGAAAATTCATCGAGTATTCTCTGCTCAGTCGATCCCTGAACGCCTCACTTGCTTTTTACTGGTTCTGTTATTCAAAGCAAGTTTGTATTGTTTGGTTGTTTGTCACAACAAACCTTCACAACTGGGGTCAAACTAGGAAAGTGGTAAAAAAAGGTGAAGCTAATATTAAAGGTACTCATTGCAAACTATTACCTAAAATGTTGCTGTTTGAAAGAGTTTACTCCAATAGTTGTTTAAAAATAATATGCTATTCTAAAATGCAGGTACACACTCAAAGTAAACAAAACACTTTTATTTTCGTACTTTACCCAACAAATCTGAGCGTAAATTCTTACCAATTTTCAAATTTCTATAGGAATTTCATTAAAACTGTTTATAGGCTGTCTGTAAACAGGAATGTTCAATATTTAAAACAACCACATTTCATACARGTTAACTTTAGTGTGTATAAATTCTCCAAGAACATTACCATAAAGTTTTTGGAAATTTATTGTCTTTGCAACCTAATGAATACATCGAAATCGTCACATTTCTCGATTCCAAGTGTTTCTTTCATAGACGTCACCATAGTTAACCTTGACTTTGTCTGTAAAAAAAACCAACAACAAACAAACAGATGTGATACATGGCAGCTTGTGGCAGATTTCATTTATTTAAGTACACATTGATCATCAGTATGAGAAAATAATTTTCTATAATTAACAAAAAAATCCTTTAAAGGGGCAATATTATGTGTTTCTCAGGCATACATTTAAATACTATATCATAATAAAGTATCTATTCACCTTTAGCTGTTATTAAAATGCTCTTTTTATGTTTAAATAGAAAATAAACTTATCTTCTCATCACTTCCTCTTCTAAACGCCTTGAAATTGGCCTCTGTCTCTTTAAGAACCACCTTCCGCTTCTGTCCCGTCCATTTGGGGGTTCGCGCGTGCACTATGATGCAGTTTACTTGGCATCTGAAAATACATTTCCTCAGAGGTATTTTGAATCTGAAGAGCTTCAATGAG
>NW_013952518.1:864326-872401 GCF_001266775.1 Austrofundulus limnaeus | reverse complement strand
GGGGGGGACACGTCCCAGAGGCGTTTCTGGTCCCAAAAGGCGTTTCTGGTCCCCACCTGTCGTTTTGCTCCTCAGCATGGCTTCCTAAAAACACTGCAGGATTTCTCAAACATGCATGAATGAGTCAGAGCAAGGCTTTGGGCATGTTTTTTTTATGAGAGTATACCATTATAACATGATATAAAACTCAAAAAAGTTGATTTTACATGCTATTGCCCCTTTAAAATGAATTGAATTTTTGTGGGGGAAAAGAATCAGGTTGGTTGATAAAAACGATCTAAACCATAAAACGTTTGAGTTTGTTCTAAATCTGTGGATAGAAAAGTCTGATGGGCACGTCTTCAGAACACAAAGACAAACTTGTTTTTCTTGTCAGTGGGCATCGCTGCTCAGTGGTTCCACTCTTGCTTTTCATCCGTCATGGGAAAGTTTCACTTCTTCAGGTTTCAGCCGTACTGTTCACAAACATTCAGGTCAAGTGCAGCAGAATGATGGGGAGTCCTGTGATGGGCATTGCTCAGATGCCTTTCGGCGCACTGCGCTGTGGGACAGGCTCCAGCCTCCCATGAACTCACAATAAACAGGTGAAGAGAATAACCGCCTGGTGCTMTCCTGGCTGAGAGTTTTTCTCACGATGGTTTTAAAAGGACACTTCCCACAAACTCAGGATAAACACGGCTCTTGTTGCTATCTAAACGTTATTGTCAGAGCAGTGCCTCTCCTGGATACGGTGTAAAATAAACTGCTCGAACCTTTCTGGCAATTTTAATTGACGCTCAACTTGTAGCCGCAGCTCTCATTAGTCCCATTTACATCAGAAGGAATCAGTTTTCAGCCTAAAAAACCTGTCAATGAACACTTGAAATACTGGTGCATGTAATTCCTTCCCGTTTTTCTCCTTCACCTGTCACCTCACATCCTGTATTTACCATCTGCACAGAACTAAATCCAGCTTTTTCTCAGTCACCTGATTCCCAACACCTGCCTTCCCAAATGGATTTTATTCAACCAGAAGCCCATAAAGCAGGAGTCATCAGCAAAGTTTGCTTAAGGGCCACACTTTTTCTAAACAAACAGGCTTTGACTAGTCATGGTCTGCACTGAGGACCAGCACTGGGCACTGCTGTTTTCAGCCAGTTGTGTCTCGATGACGCAGTTGTGTATCTTTCTTCTCCCACCTCCTGCTAAGACCCAGTCTTGTGCTTTGCCTCCAGGCAGAACTAATGTCTTGCAAGGTGCGCACCAGGTATAGTGTGATTTAGGGCTGCACCAAACGATTATTTTAACAGATTATTCTGTCGATTATTTTTCCGATTAAACGATCAGTTGATTAGTCAGTTATATCTGTCACTAGCTGCGTTTCCATTGACCATGAAAATGTGAAAATTAGAATTTCGAAAATAAATTTGCTCAATGGAAACGCGTCAGTTTTTAAAAAAAGTTTTTCGACAAAATGGTTTTGCGCTAGGAAGAGGTGTTTTTTCAGCCACATCAAAACTGATGTATTTCGCAAAACTGCATTGGAAACACTTTTTTCACATCACAGGAGTAAAGTGATCAAGAATCGGCTGTTTCTACTGGCGAAAAAGATGACCAAGAAGAAGACAACAGGAAGTAAAAGTAGTAGTAAAATCACCATAGTAGTAAAAGAAAGTGTTAAACTCACGACTACATTTTCCCCAAAACACAGCATACGCAGCCACTCTCAAGTATAAGGGGCTTGTCACTCGAAAGCCTCGATAAGAYGCCGACGTCTCCTCTGATGGCTGATGATGAGCGCTAGTATCGTGGTAACAATATGCTATGTGTTTACATCCATTGTTTGTAATGACTTATCGCGAGAAAAAACGTATTCATGTGTGACTTCATGCGTGAACAACAATTAAAACAAAATAAAAAGCACTTAACTAAAAGCCTTTCTGAATAAAAATGTCTTAAGATGTTTCTTAAAAGAGTCAGTAGAATCTGAGCAGCGAAAGGACAGAGGGAGAGCGTTCCAGAGCCTTGGGGCCACCACCTGAAAAGCTTTGTTTCCACGGGTTTTTTAATGGGTTCGAGGGACCATCAGCAGCATTTGATTAGAAGACCTCAAAGTCCTGGATGGACAGAGAGGCTTCAGAAGGTCCAGTATGTGTTTGGGGGCCTGACTATGAAGTTCTCTGATACTTAAAACTAAAATTTTTAAATGACTCCTCAAATGCACAGGGAGCCAGTGCAGAGAGGCTAAACCAGGTGTAATGTGGGCTCTCCTGTGGGTCTTTGTTAATAACCTTGCTGCAGCGTTCTGCACAAACTGAAGCYGAGTCAAGGAGGATTTGTTTAGACATGTAAAAAGACTGTTGCAGTAATCTAAACGAGAAGAAATAAAAGCATGAACAACCATCTCTAGTTCCTTCTGGGACACGAAAGATCTCAGCTTTGAAATGTTCCTTAAATGATAAAAACAGTTACGAACTAAAATATTGCAATGGCTGTCAAAAGACATAGATATTGTTTTGCACACATTTGCAATGGAAACGCAGCTACAACGTCCATCCTGGTGTGAATACGGTGATTTATGAAGCACTGAACTCATTAGCTAAAGTTAGCATAACTGATACCTCCGCTTCCAAGACAAACTGTGTTCTGGTAGATAAATGATCAAAAATTATAGACATAAGCCACAACACGGCGCGATCAGTTATTTAAAAACATGATTTCGTCCTGTGGTTAGCAGGCCGGCACTTCTTCTTCAGTAGTAAACACAGCAGCCACTGACAATAGAAGCGATTCTGCTCCCAGCAGTTCGTGAATTTCGTTGCAGATACAAATGAATATTTACATGGGTAAATAAAATGAATATTCGATAATAAAATTCTGACACGATTATTTTTCATAATTGATCAATTGTTTCGAGTAATCTGTGCAGCAGTGGTGCGATTGGTCAGAATTCACAAGTGTGTTTACGCAGAGAAGCAGGTGAACATTGTCACTTCAGCTGCTCCGTCTTTAAAAGTTAATTCAGAAAAACTTAGAAAAAGTCAAATAAATCTTATAAAAAATGTCTATTTTGCAAAATCCCTGCAGTGAGAAGACAATCATAATCTTACACAATCTGCAAATCATTCTCAAAACAAGATGACCAATACAGATGTATGGCTAGTTATGAAATTATAAAAGTTTATTTCACTATAATCCATCTCTGAACTCCTTTGTCTTTTAAAAGTAGACACAAAAGATCCACACGCTGAAAAATTATGAGCCCAACAGCGAAAATGAATTTATTTCCTTCTTCGTTCAACCCTGAAATACTACTGTTTATACAAGCAGGGCTTCAATAACAAACTGTGAGAATAGTAGTGCATCTATCCTCCCACTAAACACTGTCACCAAACCTGGCACGGCTTCACGATGACAATGATTGAAGGGCTCGTGTTCGCCACAGGTATGTGACAACCACTTCAAGCCAAGCTTCACTCCCCTCATTCTACCAGGAATGTATGGGAGCTGTTCTTAAAGGGGAGAAAACTACCACTGTGTGGGAACACTACCCATTCATTTCTGCCCCGCCTCCAAGCTTCTCACCCAACCGCATACAGTAGACCACTGGGCTGAACTTTCACCACTCGTTCAGCCTGAGAATATATGGGAGGACCATGAGAATCTGTGGGGGAGTGAGGAGAGAAACATGTCTTGATATCTTTTACTTCATAAAACAAACATGGAAATTTAACAATTCATGAAAAGCTTGCACTGACGTCAAATAAAAGGGAAATTTYACAGATTTTCACWGACTTTACAAAATAAACAAACATGAGATTTGCATCGGAGATAAGAAGGACTAGATATTAGCAGATATTAGAGTTCATTTCAGAATTTAAGTAGGGTTGRGCAAAATCATATTGTGTGAAATGAATCATCAGAAAACATTTAGTAGATTATTTTTTGGCATTTGATGAATACTATGATTAATGCCACCAGGCAGACTGGGGATTTTCCCGGTCAGTCTGCTCGGTGACCATCTCTACTGCAAATATAACAAACATTTTAAAAAAGGTTCGGTAATTTATTTATCATAACACCACTTTTACTTGGTCTATAACATCATAGCGCATATTTGCTTATTGAAATGTCATGTAAATCGAAGAACTAATCAATACGAATCTGCTGATACCTTGTTTGTGAAATTCGGTTGGTTTATAGCAAAGTTATTGGCATTTAAGTTAGTCATGGAGTTGCTCAGGGTTCAGTGCTTGGACCAATCCTCTTTACTTTATAAATGCTTCCATTAGGTAAAGTTMTTAAACAGCATGGGATAAATTTCCATTGTTATGCTGATGATGCTCAGTTATATTTATCTATCAAACCCGATGAATCCAACAGTTACTTAAACTACAAGCATGTCTTACAGACATAAAAACATTGATGACTCTTAAATTTCTGCTGCTAAACTCAGATAAGACAGAGGTTTTGGCTTTCAACGACGTCAAATAAAAAGGAAATTTTACAGATTTTCACAGACTTTACAAAATAAACAAATATGAGATTTGCATTGGGGATAAGAAGGAACAGATATTAGCAGATATTAGAGTTCATTTCAGAATTTAAGTAGGTTTGGGCAAAATCATATTGTGTGAAATGAATCATCAGAAAACAGATTATTTTTTGGCACTTGATGAATAATATGATTAATGCCACCAGGCAGACTGGGGATTTCCCCAGTCAGTTCGCTCGGTGCCCCTCTCCACTGCAAATATAACAAACATTTTAAAAGAGGTTCTGTAATTTATTTATCATAACTCCACTTTTACTTGGTCTATCAGCACAATTAAAAATTTGATGTATATCCTRAAGTCTGTTCTTATGACACAATTTGCAACAGATTTTTACGGAGAGCAAATCTTCATAGAGTGATTTAAATTGGTCATGTGACTAGGAGATGAGGGCATCCAGGGACTCCAGGGGATTAAGCATCATGTTAATATCGGCTAAATACCGCAGTTAATCACRATTAATTTATATGCCAATATCGCCCCTAAATTTAATGCAATTAAAGAGCAAGAAGTGTAGTTTTTTTAGCTTTAAAATAATAAAAAACTGAAGATATYAAGATTATCAAAACTCATGACTGAAACCCAGTTATTTGCAGCAGCCAACTGTAGCACCTCCAATGCAGTCTAGGGCTCTTTGAGTAGAAATATAAGGATATTTCTGCTGATATAACCATGTAATAAAATATAAACACAARTGTAAAGATTTATAAAATATGAATCACAATTATTTTAGGTTTGATTCACTTTGATCTTGTTCTGACGAGCCATTAGCTTGACTGGTCAGAACCAATCTGTTTCTTCAAACTGTGAAGCCGATAATAACATTTCCACAGACCCCAATTTCAATAGATTTAAGAAGAGGTGTGTGTGTACTTTACATCTTTAAGAAGATGTAAAGTAAGAAAAATTGTTCCTTGAGTCATCAAACTCACTTCTATTGTACTTCGAGAAGTTTTTAGGATTGGCTTATATAGGATATAAAGGGGTTTATTTGTGCTATGTGGAATGAAAAACTACATTTATTAAAACAAAAATGTCCCAAACACAAATTCATATATGTCTATGTAACACATGTTATAATTTATTTTCCTAACCTTAATAAATGATTTCTATTAGGTAAAAAATGCAAACATGCACTTGTTTGTAGATCAGATTTGGACTTTATTTAACCATCAACACACCACTGAAACCAACCCCCACTGTCTTTTCCAGGACACTAGTCACCTGTACGTTGTAGTGGAGAATGACTCAGCATTGTCACATGTCAGCCCTACTTCCTCCTCTGAAAAATAATATGAAAAAAAAAAACTTTTCTGGAACAGCGTGACCCCGATGCAGAGCCAGGACGTCACAGATAAAACCCCCAAGGACCTGGATCAGTGGCAAACACTGCTGCTTCTCGTGGCCTCTGTCTCTTTTCCTTTCCTTCACCGCAGTTTGTTCATTCACTTATATTAAAAAAACAAACCCTCTGCAATACCTCTAGGGTTAATAAAAAGACATAATAAAAGCAGAAAAATGCAATAAAATGTCAAAGCATTGTCGAATATTTGTCATTGACTGAAACATGAGCGCGTGCTTCCTCCGGTTATTTTATCAATACAATCAATTGTTCTCCGTTTCCCTCTTTCATTCAAGATTTACATGAAATGCCAGCAGTAATATGAGAATATTTTCTTCTGAAACTACACAGTTACAGRATAAACTTATTTTGGAGGGTATAAATTGTAAACTATACTTTTCTTCTTTCCCTTGAGATTTGTTTTTTATATATTGGAGCCAAGACTCTTTTAAAGGGATCCCCGGTTAGTTGTAACATTAGACTTTATTTGATAAACATATATTTTAACTGTAAAATAAAGACCCCCAGCTTAGTCTGTTAGCTTTAGCTTTATTGCCGACACTATATATCCTTATATGTACGTATTAGCTCGGTGCTAGCGCGACAAACAAGCTAAACTGAGGTTCTCCATTCATATTTTCAGTTCTAGGCTGAGTCATTTTTGTGTTCCCCTCTCTGTCATGTGGATGGAGGACCTCAGTGATGAGAGGAGACTGTGTAGCGCTGAGCTAATTGTGTGATAGCGTCTGCGCTAGCATGAAGGCTAACAGGCTAAGCTGAGGTTCTTCTTCCATGAAGCAGCTCTGTTGTCCTCCATCCATATTTTCAGTTCCAGGCTGAGTCATTTCTACCTTCTCCTCTCTGTCAACGCTCTCTGGTTTCATTTAAAAGAGTCGATCATCAGATATTGTCCAAGATTAACCTTCAGCCGCCTCACACTGAGGACCCATCGATATCATTATTTACCCAGTAKGCTTWGCGWRTAAATAAAATGGCTCAGTCYGTGTAATTTAMATTTAGTTTAAAAATTATAAAAGCTAAAAAGCCTACAGTATTTTTACAGTCTTTGTTTTACAGTTAAAATAAATGTTTATCAAATAAAGTCTAACGTTATACGAATCGCGGATCCCTTTAATGTAAGATGAATTATTATTTTTTGTTGTAGACCTGTATTTAGTTCTGATTTGTTCAGCAATTCTGTAACTCCTACACAATATAACCTTTACACAAGACCCCTCTTCTAGTCAGGTGGCTGCCTGTGTCTCTGTCCTCCTTTATTTTCCAGGCTTTACCTGTTTTTTTCCCCTCAGCTCTGCTTCTCTCCTCCCCCTTGCTGGTCCTCCTCCTCCTCCTCCTCTTCCTCCTTGTTTACCTGTAACTCTGTAGCCACGGCGATGGCCACGGTTGTCACAGTGATCACGTTACAACTAGGACAGCTTGTTCCGAGAAAGGGGAAACAAGGGATTCCCAATAATAAGCCACTATTGTTCCCAAACGGCTCTCTCGGTGCCRCTCGGCTCCCGTAACGCACGCAGGACCACACAGACACTCCAAGAAAAAAGACACCAGGTAAACACCTGTGTGAAAGGCACAAACACGCACACACACACTCCAGCAATGCACAAACAAACTGGGACATAATGTTCCGGACATACRTGTAACATACATACAGTGCAGTTTTACATGTGGGTCATGGATTTAGAACGTGCATACCTGGAAAAGCATGTCTGAACGTCCAACCTGTAACTTTAATTAAAGATAATTTCCTGACAAAARTATTGACCCGTATTACAATCATATTGTGTGCAAATAAGTCAAGAAACATTATTTATTAATCTCAAAATTAGCTTCAAATTTAAATTATTTGTCAGTGCTGTAGTATAGACGTTTGGGCATGACGGTGGTAGTGATCTTGATTTATTGAAGGGTCAATATTATGTGTTTCTCAGGCATACATTTAAATTCTATACCATAATAAAGTATCTATGTCACCTTTAGTTGTTATTAAAATGCTGTTATTATGTTTAAATAGAAAATAAACATATCTTCTCATCACTTCGTCTTATAAACGCCTTGAAATTGGCCTCTGTCACTTTAAGAACCACCTTTGCTTCTGGGGGGGGGGGCTGCCATGATGTAGTTTACTTGGCATCTGAAAATAAATTTCCTCAAATGTATTTTTAATCTGAAAAGAGCTTCAC
>NW_013952518.1:860621-862806 GCF_001266775.1 Austrofundulus limnaeus | reverse complement strand
GTGTGTGTGTGTGTGTGTGTCTAGTCTAATGTGGACACTTTAGTTGTGTGTTGTTAGCCTGTTACGCTAGCACTAGCATAAGGCTGCTTTTCTTTGTTTACGTTTGATCAGAAAATGAGACAAAGCTTTGAAATCTGCTTAAAAAAATATTGGGAAAATTTGCTCCTCCTCAAGTAATTTTCGCTACAGAGGTTTCAAAATACTACGAGCCGCTAGAGCCACATTTGTGGGGAAATGCACTGGGTGGAAACAAACAGGAAATATCCTTTCAATGTATCATTATAAAGCAGAGAGTAGGCAGCAGCAGCAGCAGCTCTGAGGCCCGGTGCTGAGTGGTGAATTTTCACTCACAACTGCACGTAGAAGACGCCACCACAACTGAACACAAATTCCCACAGGCTCCTTTTTTTTCTCTCTTTTTTTTTTTACTAACCCAGCCTACCACAGGAAGCTGAGCTGGATGCTTTAGTTTTATAGGAAGCAAATCAGTGCACTGCAGTGTAACCTGCAGCAGGGAGCTCAGATGCCGGCCAAACAGAAGTAGGTCAGCTCCAGCGTTATGACAGCTAAGTGGAAATATAACTGAGGAGCACGGCAACTGATTGTGGCCTACTTTTTGTTTCTTCTTGCATGTTATTTATTCATTTTTAAGTTACATGCTTTATAAAAGAGGTTAGATGCAGAMAATACATTTAAGCATTCATTGTAGAGCCAAAAAAAGCACGCATTTAGGGATAAAACCGTAAAATACAGTTTCTAAAATACCATTTGTAAAGACTAAGAGTAATAATAAAAAAATAACCCTGGAAGACAGCCAAAGAAAGAAAGATGTAGGTGTTTGAGTGATCAGGTGGAAGGCGAAGATATCAGGAGGTTTTGTTACCCAACAAGCAACATTCTGCCAGAAATGTTGACCTTCCAGCCAGATGGATMTATATTTATCTTTTATGGAAGAATTAGAATCGATCAGGCCTCGAGTGTAGTAACTTCAATTTAAAAAGAACAGAAGATCACATGTTCTGAGAATAATTTAGGTAAAGTGCTCGTCAACAAAGCCCACAACCAAGTCCAGTCTGCAGCAGGTGTACCTGATATGATTGGCTATGGTTACACGTTCTTTCAGTCCTGTTTACATTCTCGTTCAAAAGTCGCTGTGATGATGTCACCCGCTTGCTTCACCCTCCAGGCACATCCACATAAAAGGTTTTGAGTATCAGGTATTGTATCTGACGGCGCGTTTGGTTGAGCATAAACAATATAGTAGCACTGTCCTTGCATGAATCTGTGTCGTCAGGGATATAGCTCACGGGTCCAATTAACATAAAATCAAATTAATCTTCTAAATCTGTAACGTTTAGCCTGAAACCACAACCTCTACCCGTAATGTCATTAAAAAAACAGAATGAGCAAAGGGGCTTTCATGTGGGCATTTGCACATATTTGTGTTTACTCTCTCATTCAGTCTTCTGCACTTGTTAATAGGCTACAATATATATATATATATATATATATATATTATTTAGAACTGATTTAAATCTAGAACTGTGTCAAAACAAACCTGATATTTGAAAATGCAGACAATGCAAACGATGCATCAGCAGCAATGCGTCATCGGCGCGAATGCCGTGAGAGCTCGTTGACTCAACCCGGCTTTTATTCCCTCTATTTGCCTCGCTGTTTGGCTCCGACTGACATCACTCCCGCTCAACCGTTGGTCACTTTGGTATGCAAAGACCCACCTGTCAGAGAGAGAGTCGCGGCGCGTGCCGGCGACGTCACGGAGAGGCAAATTTCGCGTGCGTCCACTTCCAAGACGTGTGCAAACATTCTGCATGTGCTGGGTCTTCCGGCGTTCCCCCCCGATCGCCYCCGAGCACACGCACACATGCACGCGCTCCATCATGTTCCTAAAACACGTGTGTACRCTTTTATAACAGCTTTTATCTTAACGCTCCATGTTTTGGACTCTACGTGAACTCTTGAAGAGGAGTTCAAAGCGCTGATGGTGTGTTATGACAGCATGGCTTATATGGTAGTTACTGAAGAGCAGAGGACAAATGCAATCAAAGTAGATAAAAAAAGTAACAGAACGCTCCACTAACTCACCATATATATATATAAAGAGAGAGAGAGAGAGAGAGAGAGAGAGAGAGAGAGAGAGAGAGAGAGAGAGAGAGAGAGAGAG
>NW_013952518.1:859140-860461 GCF_001266775.1 Austrofundulus limnaeus | reverse complement strand
GAGAGAGAGAGAGAGAGAGAGAGAGAGAGAGAGAGAGAGAGAGAGAGATGTACGGTGCCTTTATAAAACCAATCCATTACTGGAGAGGATTCTTACCCAGAAGGCTTTGGGAGTTCAGTGGTGGGACAAAGTACAAACGCAGGTCAGTACAGGCTTGAGGGAAAAGCCTATCTACTTCAACAGTATTCACACACCTACACATATGCATAGCATAATTAAAACATGGTGATTAGTAACCTGTTACACTTTAATGTGTTGAATAATGCGCACTTCACCAGGAATCTGGTACAGAGATACAGTTTTAGCCACTATTTTGGCAAAAAATACAGGAGGATTTACAGTGTATTTTAGGATTGAAAAATAAAAAGCTTTTTTATTTATAAATTAGGGATTTGCAACAAATTTCTATTGTTTCTGTAAATATCAGCCGATTGCCGATCTCAAAAAAATGAAGGAAATCAGGTCAGATTTATCTGTGCTCCCCTAAATGTTTGTTTAAAATGATGCTCTATATCCTCCCCCAAACCAGACATATTTATATATTTCATGAGTATTTAAAAAATGGGTACTTAAAACTAATAATTTTAAATTTAAATAACGGCTGCTTTAGTCGTGGCCCTGATTTTGACTAGCCAATAGTTTATCAATCTGGTCAAATCTTCACTATTTATTCAAGCTGAGTTTGTCCAGAAGGTTTTCTACAGCAGATTAGAGAATCATTTTTATAATCTTTCCCAAAATCCAATGTCAAAAGATCAAAATGATCACTTTAATTCATGTGTTTCAGAACTGAATTATGAATTGGAACAGCTAAATGCAGAAAATTTCAAGTTTAAAAGATATATAGTGATTTTATTTTTGTCAGTCTGTTTTATTTGCTTTTATGGCGATAATTAATTTTTATATAAAGTGAAAAACACTATTTTTTTAAACAGAGGTGTTTATTTTTCATTTTATTTAACGTTTTAGTAAAAGACAGAGCTGTCATCGCATAAGTTTTGTGATGTCTGTGTCTGCATTTACATGTTGTATAATATGTTTGTGTGTGTGGGGGGGGTTGTTTTTGGTGACATTTGGGGGTAATTTTAAGACAAAACGCCTACATTTGACGACAACTGGTGCATTTGGGGACCTAAGTCGAGTCCTCGTTTGGTTTAAATGCCATTGGTGGGTTGGGGGTTGGGTTTAGGACCAAGTTGTGAATTGAGTTTAGGTTAGTTTTAGGGTCAGGTAGGTACCTGTGAGGTTAGCCTTATGGTGCGTTCACACCGAACGCGATTTCAGCGTCAGGAGCAGCAGGTTTACATGCAAAGTCTATGGT
>NW_013952518.1:855954-857417 GCF_001266775.1 Austrofundulus limnaeus | reverse complement strand
TGTGTGTGTGTGTGTGTGTGTGTAAAAAAAGAATCGTCAGAGGAGGAGAAGCAGGCGGACAGGACTGACAATATTTGTTACAAACAGGAGAAAAGCTGAAGCTTCAGTCTGGTATCTGTGTGTGTGTGTGTGTGAGTGTGTGTGTGTGTGTGTGTGTGTGTGTGTGTGTGTGTGTGTGTGTGTGTGTGTACAAAATGAAAAGAGGATAAGGTTTCCGTGAGCATCCATATGTTTGCATGTTTGGCTTCCGGCTTGCGTGATCTCTGCCTCTTGTGTTTCAGGGAGTCCTGACCAGGCGACGTTGTACACGATGACTAAAAATAGAGTTTCAGTTATCGGCTCAGCGAACAGCTCAGCTCTGCTTAATTATTCAAGATCTGAAAAAAGGTTGATGGCTACCATTTTGTCTGCACCCTCCTTCCCTTTCTGCTCACGGTTTGTTTTCAGTCCGTGACGTGCTGGACTGATGTAAGCATCTGTGTCATCTCTGAGTGTGTGTCACTGTGTCATACGCTCGCCTCTGGATCAGCGTAATATTCTAAGCTTTTCCTCTAATCACGCTCTGTGTTTTCATCTGCATTCATGAATAACATCCAATGTTACAGCGGCAGCTGGCAGTCATGTTATCACATTCATACCCTCATACTATTCACATTTCTCTCCGTGATAACAAAACAAAAAATCACTGAAGCATGCTCTATTAAACGCTCAACTCTTGCTCTTTATAACATTTATTTATTTATTCT
This sequence comes from Austrofundulus limnaeus, assembly GCF_001266775.1. Classification (NCBI taxonomy): domain Eukaryota; kingdom Metazoa; phylum Chordata; class Actinopteri; order Cyprinodontiformes; family Rivulidae; genus Austrofundulus; species Austrofundulus limnaeus. The sequence continues at coordinate 856,671 of NW_013952518.1, read as the reverse complement.
ATAAATAACTTGTGAATTTATTTTAGAATGCACTGGTTTTTATACTCTTTGTAATATCTGTTCCTTTTAATGTCCTTTAACATTTTTGTAAATATATGTGCCAATATCGCTTTCAAGCTGTTGCATCTGTTGAACTCTAAACAGCTCATTTCACTTGTTCCTAAACAGTTTTCATTGTTACAAAAGTCTAGGGGCTTCTCAACTCTTTATGTAATGTCATCGACCGAGGCAAGCATGTTTGCAGGACTGTAGACTAGTAAATGTGAGAGAGCTTGATAGTAAATGTAAAAGAGTTTGATAGTATATGTGAGAGACTTTGATAGTAAATGTAAGAGAGTTTGATAGTTTGTGTAAGAGAGTTTGATAGTATGTGTGAGAGACTTTGATAGTAAATGTAAGAGAGTTTGATAGTAAATGTGAGAGAGTTTGATAGTAAATGTGAGAGAGTTTGATTGTAAATGTGAGAGAGTTTGATAGTAAATGTGAGAGAGTTTGATTGTAAATGTGAGAGAGATAGTAAATGTGAGAGAGTTTGATTGTAAATGTGAGAGAGTTTGATTGTAAATGTGAGAGAGTTTGATTGTAAATGTGAGAGAGTTTGTTAGTATATGTGAGAGAGTTTGATTGTAAATGTGAGAGTTTGATTGTAAATGTGAGAGAGTTTGATTGTAAATGTGAGAGTTTGATTGTAAATGTGAGAGAGTTTGATTGTAAATG
>NW_013952518.1:848188-853852 GCF_001266775.1 Austrofundulus limnaeus | reverse complement strand
GTAAATGTGAGAGAGTTTGATAGTAAATGTGAGAGAGTTTGATTGTAAATGTGAGAGAGTTTGATAGTAAATGTGAGAGAGTTTGATTGTAAATGTGAGAGAGTTTGATAGTACTGTATGTGTGAGAGCAAGTTTGAATTATGGCATAAAGGGCTTCTCATATAAAAGTGATATCTGAACATTAGCTTGTAAACCATCAAGTGGTAAATGTTGAGCAAATAGTCTAAATCATTATTCATCAGTTTGTATTTTGGTGATTTTATGGTACATTAGTCGTCAAAATCAGTTTTACTCAGAAAGAAAGGACGCTTTCTTCGCTGTGATCCATGCTGCCATGCTGGACGGTTCAGCAGGTGCCACGAAGAGAGGAACGAGTGTGATTTAATCAGAGTTCACTCGGGACATTCCCTGGCAGCGCATTTGCCCTCGGCAGCACACACAAACGCACAAACCCCTGTGAACCCTCTGCCACATAAACAGGCAAGCATGTTAGGAATGCCCACGTGCATTTACAGACATGTTTTGTGCCATTGGTGGCATTTGTTTGGTTAATCGGTTGGAGCAGGCGGCTGAGCCCTTTGTTATTAGCTGGGGCACAGAGGCAGGGCCTGATGGCTGAAAGAACCTATGAGCATCAGCAACATCCTGCTGCTGTCATCAGGGAAATGCAGGATGCATTCTTGTAACACAGAAGCATTGTCGTCTGGAATAATACCAATGAAAGAAGGACGTAGAAAGAGCACTTATTTTTCACTCTCAAAGCCTGAAATGKGAAGGAATCAGAAACACACTGAAATAATTTTTCTTAAAGCTACGCTGTGGGGTTTGTTTACTCTGTTTTAAATTAAAACGTTTAGATTTTACCTTTATTTAGCTGTSTGGACATCTTGTCCTTCAGCTTATCTGAAAAGAACATTTTCAGCTCAGGTTCTTTCAGATGTCTTACAGTATATAACTGCCACAAAACTGAAGGCCTTTTTATCTGTAACCTCATTTTAGCAACTGCCTGTTCACTTTTCTTGTACTAAAATCATTTTTAAAAACTTTTTTCTTCTTCCTGCTCAGAGGAATTTAAAATAATTTAGTTAAACTGTAGATATAGATGAGTTGCATGTTTTCACCGATGACCACTAAGGTCCAAAGCACCATGCCACCAAGGTGGCCGTCCTGTACTGTGAAAGAACTCAGGGAAAGATGTCAGGAGGTGGATCCCTGGTTTCAATTCATGATGCGTCCTCCTGGATTTAGTTTCCTGGGAAGAAGCAGAAGTAATTGTCTGCACCTGCGTTTCATCWACTGAGTATCCGTCCTGTATTTAGGTTTCTTAGTGTTCTCTCTGTTCACTTCCAGCCTGTGTTTCCTGTCTTTTCTGCCCATTCAGGACAAAAATAACTGAGGAACAGAGATGTTTCTGGAAATCAGGAAAGTTAAATTATTGGGAAGTTGGTGTTGCGGGACAAAGATGTAAGTTTAAAAAAAAAGCAATAACAATACACCATGGATGTTTTATTTTTATCTTTGGTTGACTTGCCTTTTAAGATAAACTTCTCTAACCTGACACATTCTGCCATTACCTTTGCACATCATCTGTCATTAATACAAAATTGTATAAAAACAAGATAAAATTAAACACTGCTTCCTCAAGCCTCGTTCACTTTGGAACATTTGTGGGTAAGGTTTTTTTTATATAGTTTGAGCCTTATGTCCACACAGAAACTTTGTTTTAGGATTCCCTAATTGTATTTTGCAAAACTAGGTTCTAAAGTAAGAAAATCCTTAAATGCCACTATTGTGTCCTTGTGGAAACAAACACAAGGACGCAATAGTAGGACGCAACAAGTACACACTAAATACTGCAGGGTTTTAAAACAACTCAATTTGTACCCTAACACTGCTTCAAATWTGCACTGAGCCAAACCAGGGCTGGGTTATCGGTTTGACCTCACAGACTGAAGTTTTCAACCCAAATATTGCATTAAAATGACTAAAACACAGGAAAGCTAGCACTTCAAGACAAAACTCAGCTGTCCACCTATGCCTCAAAGATAAGAGACTCTATAAAGGACTAAAATGTTTATGTTTTGGACAGCGAACACAAGTAGTTTGAGACGTGGGGTAAAGGAAGTCATAAGAAGAAACTATTTTAAACAAACATCTCGTGAGGCAAGCTAACATAGACCCTAACAACTCTCCAATGGGAAGGGAGTGAGATTAGTACGACAGAGTATTAGGGCCACAAAAGATTTTTTTTAATTATTTTTTAAATTAAGAGAATAAAGTCATAATATGACATTAAAGTCATATAAAAATAAAGTCATAATACAAGATTAAAGCCATAATATTACGAGAAAAAAGTTATAATTTTCTAGCCTTTACACGAAAAAAGCATGCAGTTATCACTGCATTAAAATGAGGAATGTTGAGCAACTTGTCAAGTTGTTCTTTATTACTTGAAAATAAATAGTTAATCTTTCAGCACATTAGCATCAAATTATCAGTAGCAGGACTTGGATATTGTGCAAATGATTATATGAAAAACTGAAGCTGTATTGTAATTAATGGATTTATTGTCAGATTTAGTCGTCACGTAGCTAATTTGGATGAAAGCATATTAATCTAACAGTGACCCAAATGATCGCAGACTACTTTATAAACACAGACACATGGCTGTACACAGGTGTGGGGAAAATAAAGAGGAAATGAGGAATGGAAAATGGACACGTCATGTAAGATTATGACTTTTTTTCTTGTGATATTGTGACCTTTAATCTCGTAAAATTAGGACTTTTAATTTCGTAATATTGTGACTTTATTCTCGTAAAATTATGACTTTAATCTCATAATATTACGACTTTAATCTCGTAATGTTATGACTTTATTCTCATAAAATTACGACTTTAATCTCATAAAATTACGACTTTAATCTCATAAAATTACGACTTTAATCTCGTAACATTATGACTTTATTCTCATAAAATTACGACTTTAATCTCGTAACATTATGACTTTATTCTCATAAAATTACAACTTTAATCTCGTAACATTATGACTTTATTCTCATAAAATTACGACTTTAATCTCATAAAATTACGACTTTAATCTCATAATATTACGACTTTAATCTCGTAATGTTATGACTTTATTCTCATAAAATTACGACTTTAATCTCATAAAATTACGACTTTAATCTCATAATATTATGGCTTTATTCTCATAAAATTAGGACTTTAATCTTGTAATAATAATAAAAAAAAATCTCGTTGTGTGGCCCTAATACTCCGTCGTAGATTAGTGAGCATTCTTTGTTTCTTAATGTTTTTATGGGATTTATAATGATTAACATGTTCAATCAGAGGCACTAATAAGTTAAAGAGAACAACCCTTACACTGATTTACCAGACAACTGCAACTTGAGTTGGTGCTAGCTGAAACTATTAGCATCACCTAGCTAGCACCAATCGATGTCATTTTAGAAAATCTAACTCACTGTCTACTATCTAAAGCAGAAGTTTGTCACTTTCAGTGTGGTCCACTTCGTGCTTTAAATAGTCAGTAAAGAATGATGCGGCTCATTTCTGACCCAACTAGAGGGTCAAACAGTTTGATGCAGCGGTTGGTCCCACCAACAAAACCAACGACCCTATGTTTAACCCGGCAATTAAATGGTCGAAATAACCCAGCAGTTTTCAGCGTGTAGAGCTGTCTAGAGCGGGCAACTTATTAATCGTTCATAATAACCTTTCCACAGAATCCCACTTCAAAAGATCTGAAGACCATGTGTCTGTTCAGCTCAGAAGCTCCCTCAGCCAATAGCAACCAAATCCCAAACATTTTAACCTCTCTGGGTCATCGACACTTCACATGAAAGCCAGCGAGGTCATATGACCCTCGTGTGAGATGAATCATAGTCATTAGAGTGGCAGCATGTCTTTAGGCCAAATAAAGTCAGGACACACAAACAGAAAGCGTTTAGTTCAATCAAGAAAGAACAGATGTATCCCCCATGACCTCAAGTCAAAGGTTTGACTTTTCTGTCTCAGAAATAAGAAGTCATAGATTATATAAAGGACCTATTGTTTACACTGCAAGTTGCATTTGAGGTGACTGAAAAATCCAACAAACAGGGAGATAACAAGAAAGTCGTATATTTACTTTCTAAGCAATACTGCCAACACAACAAATCTATTGTTTAGGTTTTTGTTTGATGTGGCTTAGTGGAGAGTGTGAGGGGGAGACAAAAAGGGGGAAAATCCACTTCAGAGAGCTCCCAAATACAGTGTGGGGCTCCTGGCAAAATCCACAGTGTTGAACGTTTGGACAGGTATTTAAGGATAAGGGGAGATGCAGACTGAGTGATGCAGAAATAACATTTAAAGCTCACCTACGTCTCCAAGGTTGGTGTGGTGCTGGGTGAGTGGAAAGTCCCGTCGGCCCCGTCTTTGGTCCGCCTGCACTCAAACAGAGTGGCCGGTGTCCAGCGGAGAAGCAAGGAGACGCCAGTGGGCCACACTGACCCTGTTGTTAAAACGTGAAGCTGGGGGGCAGGGGCTGAACAGGGGGATAGGAGTACAAATGTTGGGTTGCTGGAGGAAAAAAATAAGAAAGCTGAAGATTTTTWWAAAAATGGAAAATAGAAATACCATAGAAAGTACGACGTAAGGAAAAGACATGAGTCAAGGTGGGTAGGATTAAAGATACGTGTGCGTACGTGGCAGAAGTTACATTTGTTTCAAATTAGCCCACCACCAAGCACTGCTTGTAAATGGCAGCATTCTGACAGCCATGTGGGGGCCATGGGGGGACCGGGGCTTTGCTGCTTGGCAGGAGATGAGGTGAGATGGACCCGATTAACAGTCACATCTTGTTCTCTTGCAACCTCGCGTTGCGTAACGCGCTCCTTGACAGGGCGACGGTTAGAAACCGTCACAAACCCCGTTCGCTCCAGTCACTCAAGACCTTTTCAGATTTGATTTTATTTTCGATGGAACATTCTGTACCCTTGGTATAAAACAATACTGTAAAACAAACTAGCATTGCTTGAAGAGATGCATATTGCACCCCTCATTTCTAAAGTTTCGAACAAAGATTTTGCATGATGCACTAGCTCTTCTAGTATACGCTGACYCTCTGCTACTGCTAATCCATAAGGTTTGTTAGCTCTGGTAGCCATCTTGAACTTGATCAGCTCTAGATGTACATCCAAGTATTTTTTAATGAGTGTTTTTATTAAAACCGTTGTTGTCGGCCACCTTCGATATTTGTTGATTACAGGATTATAATCTGTCCGTTGTGTTGTAACGACATTTTTGGTGGCTGAAAAGTCCAATCCTTCATGGCTGCAGACATTATCGTTGTGCACAGACCCATCCCAGGTGGMGGTGCTCCTTTCCGTGAGCGTGCTCGGAGGTTGTCCGTGAGTCTGGTGTGGTGGTAAATGGCATTTCTCCACTTTGAACCATCTACTGCGAGATCTTCCTAGGAGACAGTGTCAATTAGGGGTGTCCTGATAAAAATATTTCACTTCTGATACGATACCGATATTGATCGGATATCAGAACGAGTCTTACATACTTTTATTATCTTATTTGTAGTACGGAATCTTAAAGGGGCAATATCATGTAAAATCAACTTTTTAGAGTTTTATATCATGTTATAATGTTATAC
>NW_013952518.1:840801-847154 GCF_001266775.1 Austrofundulus limnaeus | reverse complement strand
CCACCACCACCACCACCACCACCACCACCAAATGGGATGGAACAGAAGCCAAAGGAGGTTCTTAAAGAGACAGGCCAATTTCAAGGCGTTTAGAAGAGGAAGTGATGAGAAGATAAGTTTATTTTCTGTTTAAACATAAAAACAGCATTTTAATAACAGCTAAAGGTGACATGGATACTTTATTATGGTATAGTATTTAAATATATGCCTGAGAAACACATAATATTGGCCCTTTAAAATTTCTTTATCAGGTAAAACAGTTAAGAATAGTCAACAATATGTCTGAGAAAAACTGGTCCCATTTATTATAATCTAATTACCTATTGTTTAACTCAAACATAAGAATATTGCACTATTAAATACAATAAATACCCCGAAAAATTACCATAATAAAGCCAATAWAAACAAAATGTACTTCTAAAATGTAAAGTAACTCGTCAAGGTCGCTGCTGGATCCGAGCACCGCTGAATAGAAATCCTGAGCGGACTACTGGAACGGACTGCTTGAATCAGATTGCTAATATCTGAGATTTTCATTTTTTGCCTAATATCAGACTGATAATCAATACTGATATCAGATAGGGACACCCCAGTGTCAATACCTTCTGCTTTCACGTTGCTCTTGCAGACGTCTTTGTAGCGCAGGCAGCCTTCAGCCCTTTGACCAGTTGTCAGCTCCTGTCCCARCCAACGCAGACAGCCATGTCTGAGGATTGTATACAAACTGTGAAGGTCAGCCAGATGGATATTTTATTAAAATACACAGCGTTTCATGCTCAAGTTTGCCAACTGACAGAAAAGTGAATGCACACATTAACAGACACAAACARTTACAGGATCACACACTTTTCATGGCAGTAAGTTTCATCATTTGACTTTTGATGTAGCATTTGGATGTTCTTTGCATTTGATTTTCTCTTGATTGCCCCATTTCTTTTGATAGAATCCAATTTGACATTAGAAATAAGTGTGTGCATGCATCATGTGATCATCTTACTTGTAATTTGTTGCTCATCTAGAAATAAGGAAGGAGCATATCGAATATTTCAGAAATTTTAAAAATTACCAGCCAATTTAAATGAATCTTTTGCCTAAAATGCTCATCCCCTAAGTAAGAGACTTGGTTTGAACTGTGACCAAACTATTGTTACTTTATTCCATTCAGGATGATTTATTATATAAGTAAAGTATTTCCGTCCTAAAATCAAAGAAAGTCTTTYCAGTGCGTCCGAACATTGTAGTTAAAAGTTTGCTATTTGTAACAGGAACAGGCCTTTTGTTATGTAATTGCTTCTCTGGTAGTAAGTCCATCTGGGAGTTCTGCATTGGCACGTACAAACATGTGTGAGAGCATGTCATTGTGTAGGCGAGAGCAAGATGGAAAGAGTCAAGTGAGCGTGTCTGTGTTAGCCTTTTGTGCTTTTAAGCCGATTCAATCAAATTCATTTCAGGTCTTCAGTTGTGTCGTTTACGGTTTCTCCGCCTGATGTTTTATTTATTTATTTTTCGTGACCGTGCATTTCGGTCATCCTCGCTGCCAGCGCGGTTGCGATTCCTTACATGTGAGCGTATTTTGTGTGTGTTTGTGCGGGGGCCGCATCAAGCTGGTGAGTGGGCTGTTCTCCGTTCCGTTCTCCACCATCAGAGAGGTTCCCATGCTGTTTTCCACCCGAGCCATTCACAGCCATCGCTAAATAGCCTCAGAAACAGGATGTAGGCCAGGGATGTAGCAGCTACTGCCTGGCCATGGGAAGTCTGAAAACCTTCCAGTGTTATGTAAACCTGCCCGATCAAGCTGTGGAGTCGTTTGCTCACACACCTAGTTTACATTTTCAGCAATGCGATGGAGCGAAGCAAAGGAACCGGTGTGCTGTCTTGTTTCAACTTGATCAGCGATAAAAGTTTGGATCAAAAAGTGTGATGTCACTGTCGTTTTACGAGACAATGCAGATCTTTTGAAGTGAAATGGGGTTCTGTGGAACGATTATGAATAATARTATCTTACCTGTTGTGGGTGGCTCTTTGAATGTTGCCAGTTTTTTTAAAAAAAGGAGTTTAATTTGGATCAAATTGAAAACCAACCTCTAAAACGTCATAATGAACACTCTTTTATAAACTATTACATTGCTAAATTTGGTAAATTTTAGATTGAACTTTATGTTTTTTGCAAGTATTGATCAGTGCGAGAACATTATACGTAAAAGTTTATTTGCATTCTCAGATGCAAACTTGAAAATAATCTCGGGTGTTTACGTAACTACAACTACAGGTTGTGAWCAAGATTTAATTCTCGCAGTGAAGAAGCTCAGGCAGCTCAGRGCAGTAAAAAATTAAATAAATTTWAAAAAAAGCGAGGCCGCCTGCAGGAAAACGCTCTGCTGGACGATTCCTGTCTGCAGCTGCGTCCAGCCTTTTCAACTGCACGTGTGTCCAGATGTTTCTGCCCGCTCGGTCCCGGCGTGTGTGTGGCCCACAGAGGAGGAGCTGACAGACACTTTACACACAGGACGCCACCTAGTGTTGGAAGATTAGAACACACGGCAGTCCATGACGTTTACACATTAAGCTGAATTTACTCCACTTTACTAAAGTAAATAACTAATTCATGAACATATTATGCTAGTTTAACACTGTGGTATTAAATAAGGGGTGATAGGTCTTTATTATCTTTTTAAGGCTGCAACTCATTTTTAATAAACTGCATTACATAAATATTGATTGACTTATCATGTCAGCTTCAGTGCAGCWGGTCTCTCTGGGGAACGAGTGTCACACCAGCAGCAGCTCCACATGGAAGAYGTATGTCCAGAAGTGCTGAGCTGACAGAGAAGTGACAGGCAAGGCTTAGCTGACCCAGCAGTGCTGCCCCCCACCACCACCACCCCCAACGTCACTGACTGCAGACTCATCAGCACAGCCTTCAATACAAAATGTACACGCTCTCCTGGAAACCTCACAGCCTGAGTCCACTCTGTTAAAGAAACAAACAAAAGCAAACAAAAGAATAYATTTCACCTGCTGAATTTTTGACTTAAAAATGCCTTTTTAGTCAAACCTATATAATTTTAAAGATAATCTCATGTAAGCCAGTCAGTTAGAGCTTGGAGTATGTGTTGGGAATGAGTCTCAGCCACTACCACGCAAAATTTTAAAGGGATCCATGATTAGTTGTAACATTAGACTTCATTTGATAAACATATATTTTAACTGTAAAATAAAGACTGTAAAAATACTGTAGGATGTTCAGTTTTTATAATTTTTAAACTAAAAGTTTAAAAATATATTTTAACACGGACGGGGCCATTTTATTTACACGCAAAGCATTCTGGGTAAATGATGACGTTGATAGGTCCTCGGTGCGAGGCTGCTAGCGAGCTATATCCACCCTGAAGGTTAATCTTGGACAATTTCTGATTATCGGCTCTTTTAATGTGAAACCGTACTCCTGTCTTTCACTTTGTTCCCCAGTACAAGCAAAAAGCATCTCCCGGGTAGCTGCTTAATGGAAGAAGAACCTCAGCTTAGCCTGTTAGCTTTAGCGTTAGCACCAATGCTATCACCATATATATGTATTAGCTCAGCACTACACGTTCTCCTCTCGTCACTGAGGTCCTCCATCCACATGACAGAGAGGGGAACACAAAAATGACTCATTCTGCAACTGAAAATATGGATGGAGGACCTCAGTTTAGCTTATTCGTTGCGCTAGCGCCAAGCTAATACATATAAGGAAATATAGCTTCAGTGCTAGCGCAAAGGCTAACAGGCTAAGCTGAGGTTCTTCTTCCATGAAGCAGCTACCCGGGAGATGTTTTTTGCTTGTACTGGGGAACAAAGTGAAAGACAGGAGTACGGTTTCACATTAAAATCTGGCGGTATRAAAAGTGAAAGTTTAAAAGTTGTTAGGGTTTTTCGTATTATTCTTGTCAGAAATCATCGTAAATGAGCTTGTATGGCTGATCCTTTAGTTCCTCATGTTCTGCTGCTAAGCGGATTTTATTAATTTAAATCATTAATATTTTTGCTAATTTCATTGCTTCTGTTTAGCGATGTGACGGTTTGCTAGGCGACAGGACATACGACTGGGTAAGGGCGCCACTTCCACTTCTGTCTTTGCGGTCGACAAAGTACCCAGCCTAGCTTGACAGGGTCCTTCGAAGGAYGCAGCCCCTGACTTGGATCAGTTGTAGATGTTAATCTAATTCTGAATTTCACTCACACAACAACACATTATCACTCTGCCTTTGCCTTCTGCAATAAAAATGTTTAATTCACGCTCATTTTCACCAAACCCCTTATTGAAAGCAGGTGCCACCTTCACAGGAATGGCAATCGTGTAAAAAAAAAGGATTGTTTTTCTCCTGATGTTCTTGAACTGAATGTGAATCCTGTCCTGACCGAGAGTAGCCCCCCTCAGTTGCATAACTGCCACCAGYGGGGTGGTCAGCACGGCAAAGCTGCTGAGCCATCCTGTGATCGCCGCTTTTTTCTTCTTCTTCTGGGGTTCCTGTCCAGGAAAAACAAAGCCATATGAAGCGATACCAGCCAGGAAATGAGTTCCTCACAGAACCACACCAGAGCCCGGGCCTGTTTCACATCCAGTCGAGTAGAACCGGGAGCAAACTGGAACCGATGCCGCTGCGATAGGCTGCTCTTTGCTTTCATGTGGCCAGGTGGCTTTGAAGGTTCACAAGAGACTCGTGTCCTCTCTTTTTTTATGTTACAGGAACACATCCTCTGAACAGACTCAGTGAAACGAGAATCACATAGAGGCACGTTTAGAAAACTGAAGGAAGACCAGTTATTGTGGCCTGGCTGTTAGCAGACCGTCAGTGTTGTATAAAGTACCTAAAAGTGGTACTAGAGTAAAAGTACAAGTATCTTATCATAAAATTACTTTGGTAAAAGTTAAAGTCTCCTCTAAGAATATTACTTGAGTAAAAGTCTTAAAGTATCTGATTTATTTTGTAYTTAAKTATCAAAAGTARATTTCTGACATAAAATGTACTTAAGTAGTAAAAGTAAAAGTACTGAGTAAAAATTAAAGGTTCGATTTTCCAAAATATATTTATTGGTAGGAGACCTCTTCAAAATAAATTTTTTTTTCTAATGACGTGCAGCTTTGATTGATTGTGTACAAACTAAATGGTATAAATTTATACTTCTCATCCAACCACAATTAAATTCACTCTATCCAGGAGCCACAATAACAATAACAAGCCGAAATGAAATAGGAGAAACATCTTTCTACTTCTTACCTTTTTAAAAATGTAAGGAGTAGAACGTACAGATAATTGTGTGAAAATGTAAGAAGTAGAAGTAAAAATAATTACTCAAGCTCAAGTAAAGTACAGATACCCAAAAATTCTACTTAAGTACAGTAACAAAGTACCGGTATTTGAACTTAGTTACTTTACTTTGGCCATACTCAAATAGACCATTTAACACAACAAAACAACTATAACAGACTGGACTTGATGTGTAAAGTTATTAATCAATAACTATTATTTATCAGCTCAATTTGAAACTATGCATCATTCTTTTGTGCATCCAAAAACAGCAAACCTTGAAAACAACATTTTGTATCTCATTGCGTAGAGATGTTGAGGATTACTATCAGCTACTACCTTATCAAATTTTAGGTTGATTTCTGTCAAATTGATTGGGGTACAGTATATAACCAATTATATGATGGTTAAGAGCATTAGTTGTGGTGAACATATTGAATTGCGTTGACTTCTAATTGCCATAAATTGTACAGGGAGTTTCACCCACATCCCTCCAGTGGTTCCTAAAATATTCGGAACAAAGTATTTGGTCTGTGTAGTGCTACTACCCCTCCAAATTTTAGCTCAGTTGTAAAATTTGCTGAATTAACTGTTTTTTGTGTATTTTTTTATGGACAGTTGGTTGTGGTGGCCATCACTTTGATAACTAGCATCAGCTGCCAACTCTTGTGTGGTAAAAATAATAATATTCTACTAAATTTTAGGGATTCACGATATATCGGCATCAACATCGGTATTGGTCCGATATGTAAAACTGAGCTGATATTAATGTCCGATATTAGTTTYCCACTTTTTACTAACTTCTGTTTCGGGAGGGGGAATGGTTGGTTACCATGTCAACCTGTCTAGTTGTTACCTCCGCCAAGGGCGAGGTAATGTTTTCGGTCGTGTCTGTCTGTCTGTCTGTCTGTGGACAACATTACTCAAAAACTTGTGGACGGATTATCATGACATTTTTACCACTTGTGGATACAGTGCCAAGGAACACACCCTCAAATTTTGGTGATGTTCTGGATCACGATGCGGATACAGGAATTTTTTTTCTTTTAACACTCTGAGATCGGC
>NW_013952518.1:838724-840454 GCF_001266775.1 Austrofundulus limnaeus | reverse complement strand
TGAAATGTGACTGATGAAAACTTAGGAGCTTAATCCCACACCAGTTTGACCATGAATAACGTCCGGTGACCAGTCTGACTGTTTTTTTTTCACATTGGACTCCATCGAGAAGAAATCCTGTGCATACTGCTGCTTAAATGTGTTTCCATCTCTGTTTTTGCGCATTAACTCTTACAGGATGGAGGAAATTGGTCTTGGCGGAGGTTTGCACTCTCCGAGTGCTTCTAGTTTTTTTATGGTATCAAAAAAGGGGACATGTATTTGTGCATATGTATATAAATAATTTGTGTTTGTGTAATATTGGCAAATATYGGGTATCGGCCATAACACCAATAATAATATCGAATATCGAAATCAGCTGAAATTTTCATATTGGTGCATCCTTACTAAATTTAATTTATTTTCACTTAAAGACAAATACATATATTGGTTTTAGGTTAAAAGTAACACATCTAACCTGCTTATTAAGTGATAAATCAGTGGGGTTCTCATTTGGGAGTACAAGATTTAAATGCCATTGCATTGTTTTTATTTGCATGCTACAAAACATCCTGACTTCTTACAAAGTGGAGCTGTAACTCAGCGCTTCCAGTGACTAATCCACCGTATCACACAGATTTATTGTGAGCCTGAGTCTGTGTGACTCCTCCACTCCCCTGCTCACCACCACTGTTCCTTCCCCTCCTGTTTACACCCTCCAGTGTCAACAGCACCTGAGYGCTGTGGCAACCACACACCACCACGAGGAGCAGGGAACACAGGTCTCTGCCTCCGCCGGGGTTTTACAGCTGGATTTGGGGAGGGAAAAAAAAATAAAAAAATTGGAAAACACTTTGAAGTTGGGTCCAGCAGTGCGAGAGAAATATGCTTTGATGTGAGACACCTTTTTTTTTCACCTTTTTGTGTTACTACAGGTGTTAAAATAGGTTCACAATACAACAGTCTGCTAATAAATTGCGAAAGGTTTCACCACCTCASTGTGAAGTAGGTCAGATATTCAGCTTATTTCAGGTTTAGTTCAAGAAGGATGCATGAAGAACAACAGATATGGGCTTTCTACGAAAAGCAAGTCTGACTTTGTTTATCCAACAAGCTGCAGAACATCTGCCGRGAACTGTCTCTGACTTTATGTAAGATCTTTGTCAGACTCTGGAGGCATCCAGGAAATACTTTTCTGAGTACGCCAGATCTCAGATTTTACTACCTGTACCTGGGTTTCTTTCCTGGACCTGTTGCCCCCTGTGATCCGACTACAGATAAGTAGAAGAACATGAAGATTTCATCTGCATAACTTGAATAAATAAACCTTTTTTTTTTTGTTCTTCTTAAACCACATAGCAAAATTTGTTTGGCCCAGATCTGGCCCACAGGAGGCACCAACATTCAGCCTTTATACTGCCAAAAAATGACGGTCCTTTGGTGGCCCARATGCTGTTTGTCCATGCATGAGCCATTATAAACCCCAGCCGGGCCATCTTATAAACAGTGCCATCATTGCCAGACCTGGCCCACACCTGTCTGCAACTTGGAAACTTTCAATTATTGATCAAATTAAGCCCAGTTTTTCTTAACAATCTCAAGTAAATATAAATATAAACTTTACATATAAATCTGGTTTTAGATCTCTATTAAACTTTTAGTTTAAAAACAAATTTAGGCTCACTTTTAACCGCCCCACCAGAGCCACAGCCTAGGGGCGGCACGCCCCCAGAGTCCCAAGCCCCCCGTGC
>NW_013952518.1:828284-838377 GCF_001266775.1 Austrofundulus limnaeus | reverse complement strand
GGCGGCAGAGGCTGTTTCAAGACTATAATGATCTAACAGAAGATTTCTATACTGATTAATGCTAAGATCATTTTTATTTTTCCAATTTAAGGGTATGGTTTTTGGTAAGATACTTGTRCTTTTACTCACGTATCACTTTGTGAAACTTTATACAACACTGTTGCTGACAAACACAGGATAATAGATGTTCTTTGTCTTGACATTCAGACGGCTCTGACCTCTGAGCTTCAGCCTTCATCACCTGTGCAGCATGCCAACAAAATAAAACCAAACTCTTTGAACATGTTTGTGCACGATAAAGTAAGAAAGTAAAAACCGCCAAGGAACGGGTTCAGCGGACACAACAAATATGTCGAAGGTATTTGCCTGGCCTCCAAAGCTTCCAGATACTAATCTAACGGGATTTAACGCCATCTGCGGGAATAAGGCCTGATCCACAGACAGTCCACAAAATTCAAAGGATCTATCGCTAAAGTCTTTGCTTGAAACACCCCAGAACATCCCCAGATGTTATTCGTACACCTCTGCTGGCAGAAAAAAGGGGATCTGCATAAAATAAAGTGGATCTTCTTAATATTACGACTGTTTCTCTAATTGGTGAAGGTGGCTGACTTCTTCTTTTTTTTTTTCTTTTTTTGAAATCCCTGCCTTTTTGGCACCCAAATAGGCAAAACTTCCAGAGCAGACGTCCTCTAAAAAATGTGAACCCTGCAAGATCAAAGGCTCCCGACTGTCTCCTCTTGTTCCTAATGGCTGTGAAAGATCAGAGGCCAGATGACGCAGCCGTAGCGTACTGATCCCCACCACGCCACCCCCTAATCTCATCATACCGTTATGCAGACACACAAAAAACAGCTGCCCGTGTATGCAGACACAGAAACATGGGTGCTAACGTCGAGATCAAAGAAAGGTGAGTAAGTCTGTCCTGCCTCCTTGTTAAATCTCTGTACAGCAGARAGAACACCGTGCTGCTCCAGGTGTCTTTGCTGCCACACAATGAATAATTAACGGTGATAGGATGTTAAACAGAACGGTCACAGGTAGAAAATCTTTACAACACATCAAAGCAAAACATCCATGTTAGTGGGAGTTTTCCCAAATGTATTATTTCTGGCACTTTTTCGTTTAAAAGTGATTTAAATCACGGGTCCAGTCCTGGTAGTCGATGGCCTCTGTCCTGCTCCAACACCTGATTCACTGACTGAACGACCCCTTCAAGTTCTGCAGAGGCCTGGTCATCACCCAATCATTCAAATCAGGTGCTGCAGCAGAGAAACCTCTCAAACCTGCAGGATGGTGGCCCTGAAGACCCAAACTAAAAAAGGTAGTAATGTTTTAGTTTTTATTTTTAACAATAACAAAAGAACTCACTGAACAGAAGATGGATGTTTTTATTTGATTTGATGATTTTTTTTTCATTACAAAGACAAAGGAGTTGTGCTGTGTGAGCTTTATAAGCCTCTGATCATCCAGGGGAAGACAGTGGAACAAGTGCTTTAAATATTTAGGGACACAGATGGACACCAGTTTGTCCTTCCCATCTCACTCTGACATGATCTACAGAAAAGCGCCTACATCTTCTCAGAAAGTTAAGAAATTTTAATGTTGGCAAAGAGATTTTAATCATGGTTTAATCTATTCTCATCGTCAATTTCATGTCTTCTTCACGAGTAAACAGGGAACAAAACGGTCACGGTTAACAAATAAATACTCCTCCCGTCAGGAGGAGATACAAAGTACCAAAACACAAAAAAAAACTGCAGTTTCAGCCCTCAACAACAGAGGTATTTTTAAAATTTGGTTTTCATTTTTATCTTGTGTAAGTGCTTCTTTGTAATGTTTCATGCATACGGAGCCCTGTTGAAGACAAGTTTCTGTAACCTTTGATGTCAGACAAGGCTTTCAATTCTGTTCCTTTATATTTGAAGGAATCTTTCAAAATGTAACAATATTTAACTTTTTGAGTCCACATGTTCTAACATCTAATCTAAGTTATCATAGTTTAGACTGTTGGTGGTCAATCCTTAATTACCATCTTAAATTAAACTAAAACAACTCAAACGTAAAATGATGGTGGGTGATATGCATCTTTATTGCGTGAATACAGATTCAGAATTCATGCAAATAAATTCCTCTTTGTTTTTTCTTCTGTACGATTATTGCAATCAAACTGCTTCCACATACTTTTTTATTTTTACCTTTACTTTTTAAAATAATGTTCGGCTCATTTAGGAATAGACTTTTATTATGTCACTTTTGTACTTTTTGTCTTTGTCAATTCTTTAATACCACCCGTGATACATTTCCAGTTTGTTGTTACTTCCTCCCTCTTTATAACCTGCCATGGACTTTGAATTTGCACAATAGGCTGTTCAAACAATTTGATTGGTTGTCTTCTTTTGATTGGCACCTCTTTTGACCAACTGGGTTCGTCTATAGACTCTCCAGAGCACAAAATATGTGGCAAACCCCTCATGTTCCACCTGTCTCTGGTACATGTGATAGATTGACTAGAATCGGCCAATCAGCTCTGAGCTTCATTCTGACACCCCAGCTGTGTAGCCAATCAAGTTACCTTTTATTCAATATGCAGCTTTGGAAGAGAAAATGATAATGGTTATAGTGTATTTTAACTTCAACAACTAAATACTCGTTACAGTTAGAAAACTTGTGACGGCTGAAGTAAAAAAATTCAGATAGATTTACTCCAAAAGGGTTCAAGAGCAGCGTTTCATTTAATGTGGGTTAGTGGACCTGCAGGTTAACAGACTTCAGCATTTAGCACTTAGCAGTCACTGCAGTTTCTCAGAAAATTCAATATTTCTAGTTTTTTTATATCCTGATATGTGAAATCATTGAGTTAAAGGAAGGAGGACTTTTTTCATGGCTGTATATTAAAAGTAAATCATCCAGTTAACATGTAAAACTAATAAAACTTTCACTCAGATCTAAAAGTGCGTTTATGTCCGTCTTTGCTGCTTGATCATAAAATAATTTACCGCCCTGATGAAAGGCAGCATTTAGGGTCACTGGGGTTTTCAGGGGTCATAAAGACTGGGTTGTATATCTTTCACACACAAGGCAGATTTCCAACCCCCATGCCCCCACCCCCCAACCTCCGGCAAGTGCAGCTCCAGCTGTTTCACCGCGTTCTGATGCTTTCACTTCCTGCCAAAAGCCTGAGAATCCTACACCGCAGTGTTGCTTTCATTTCTTGCAACGAAGCTCTTTGCACTTCGTTTAAAAAGAAAAAAAAAGTTACATATCTGAGCTCCGGTTTGGTCTGTCCTCCATATTTTTCAGTTCGTCTGGCTTGCTAAACCCGCTGCCGGTTGAGCGTCCAGCTGGGCGAAAGTAAGGCAGAGCCGACCGCGTCGGAGGAGGGCAGCGGGTTTAAGGAGCGCCTGACATCAGAGGCGGTGCAGACCGCTGATGGACAACAAAAGCGCACGGTGCCACATCTGGCTTCTAGTTTAGCGTGCCGTTTCCCTGAGCGTAAGCCGGTGCTGTGATTATCTTCGTCCCACCGCCTTGTCATGGAACAATAAAGATTGTCGGCTAAGGATAGCTTTGGAGAAAAAGTCGGTCCCGATGAGCGAAGAAGAGTAGAAATACTAAATGGAACAGGTTTCGTAGCTACGAGCGAGAGAGGTGCTAGCCTTTCTAGTGTCAGTGTCCTCATCTTCACCCCGCTGCAGCTGGACCTCAGCTGTGAAGCGCAGCTCGAAGTTGGTTAGGAGAAAAGAGCGGGGTGCCCCTTCACGCCTTCATGAAGCACGTGCAACACATCTTAGTGCACGTCTTTGCACGAGAAGGAGAGACCGACATTTGGAATCAACGTTTTCAACAAAATGGGGGAAAAAAAATAAAACCCCGGCGATTAACGGGTCGCTTCAGTTCAAAACACAGAAATCAAAACTTTCGGGTGAAAATCGAGACGTCGTTCGCCAAGTCTGCTCCAAGATTTATCAGAGCTTAACGGTAGATCAAGAGCTCAGGGTTCGGTTTAGAAACGTCGCGCAAATTCTGGTTCCTGTTAAAAAGGAGCGATTCAAACTTTTTGAAGTGCGGTTCTGTGGAAAGTTTAGGAAGAATTAATATTTTAACTGCCGTAGCTTTTTGAACGACTTTGGAGAAATCKAGTTTAATTCTAAGCAGATCGATGAGCTAACAGCTCAGTCTGGTCTGACGTCCTGGATTCAGATCCTGAAAAGGAACGAAAAAGTTACAAATATTTGTCGGGATAAAAAAAAAATGAACCAATAACAATATGTTTAAGACAGTAAGATAAACTGCTTCGGTGTGAGTGATCATGTAAATTTGTTTGGAGTCTATACAATTTGCAGAGGTATATAAAGTAGTTGGGGGTGGGGTGGGGTGGGGTGAGTAAAAGTAAAAATACAACAGAAAATGACTTCGGTAAGAATTATTTCACTTGGAAGAAAAATACTTAAAGTCATAAAACTGCTCACAAGAATTAGGGAAAGAAAAGTACTTTGAGTACCAACCAAAGAAAGGAAGAGTTGATTTTACGTTACTAGTTTCACCAAACTGAGTTGAGTAAAATGAGCAATGAACACATTTTATTTGAAGGAAAATGTGTTAATAACTTTACATTCACCCAATTCAGTTGAGTGGAACCAGTTGACGTCATTTTTTAAAACTCAAATCAACTACCTTTTTTTAGTGTAAAAGTATCCTTTTTATGTTTTAAATGTAACAAAATGAAGGTCAAAGTTACAATTAAAAAAACTTGGTAAAATTTATTCAGTTGCGCCAAGTCACAACATACGTTGTCTTAGGGCACTTAAAGAAGAAACCAGCAGATTGTGTTGAATCACTTCATCACAGTCTCTCATCCTGAGCAAACAGTGGAGAGGAAAAACTCCCTGCTAATCAGGAAGAAACCTCCAGCAGAACCAGGCTCAGGACAGGAGACCATCTGCCTCGACCGGCTGGTTGGAGGACAGGAAAGAGACACAGACAAACACAGAAGAACTGGTCCAGGACTGGTCCAGGTGCACCTTCTTCTGGAAGAGACAAAGAAAAAAACATGATAGAAATAATTACAATAAACATGTAGAGAAGAGAGACTAAAGACAACAGCAGAGTGAGGAAATGTGCTCAGTTTGAGCTCCAGCAGTCTAAGTCTATAGCAGCAGAAATGAAGAATAATTCAGGAAACCTAAGTCTAAATATAGGATTTATCAAAAAGGAAAGTCTTCAGTCTAATCTTAAAAGCAGACAGAGTGTCAGCCTCAGAGACAGAAACTGGAAGTTGGTTCCACAAGAGAGGAGCTTGATAACTGAAAGCTCTGCCTCCCATTCTACTTTTAGAAACTCCAGGAACCACAAGTAAACCTGCAGTCTGAGAGTGAAGTGCTCTGTTAGGAAAGTATGGAACAATAAGATGTTTAATATGTGATGGAGCTTGGTTGTTAAGAGCTTTGTATGTTAGGAGTAATATTTTAAATTATATTCTAAATCTGACAGGGAGCCAGTGGAGAGAAGCTAAAACTGSAGAAAYATGATCTCTCCTTCCARCTCTCATTAAAACTCTAGCAGCAGCATTTTAGATTAACTGAAGACTTCTTAAAGAGTCCAGATCAAAAATTACAGATCTTTAAAAGAATACTTAAGTACCCAAGGAAATATACTTTACTATACACCTCTGATAATGTGGAGCTACAATTCCAGATGTTTTTATTTAGTTTGGCTGCTGCACTGTAATGGCTTAAACAAAATCAGTAACATGCAACAGCTCTTTTTAATTTAAATTTTTTTTTGCGAGGGTTGCAGCAAAGATGTTGATTTATTCAATGTTAACCAGTGCTAATGTTGAATTATGGTGTGTTATTTTTGTCATTGGAAGTCGCACTTCATCCTCAAAACCCAATAAGGCTACTCTGCTCGTGCAATGTTCTGATAGCTAACATCGGTTTGTGTTGCTAATAGCGTGGTCGCAGTATTAATGTCTTCTGTAGACAATCGCCATAAAGTCACGTCACTGTTTTAGACATTTGAAGTAAAACTCGTCATCGTTGCGCGGAAGACATGGCAACCTGGGCTCGAACCTGCAACCTCAGASWGCAGCACTGACCGCTGAGCTACAACTCTGCTGCMAATATAAAAATAAGTGAGCTGAAGTGAATCTGTTGTGATTATAAAACATCTTACTGAGGTGGTGAAGGCCATATTCCACCGGATGGATGTTGTATTGACGGAACACTGACTCATGTTTTAGTCAGAATGCTGACTCATGCTGGTGTACTCACGTTATATTACTGACCTTTTCCAGGAAAACTTTCTCCTTAGAGCGTTTCATAAAAGCCCTATTAGATACTAAGAAATGTTTTCAAATTTTCTAATTAATTTGTCTGATTGGACTCTTGCTACTCGTTTAATTGGATTAATTAAAGCTTTGTTGTTCTTTTAGGAGTTTTTTTTTTAAAAGATGGACAAAAACCCTGACAATCTCCATGGGTGTGGACTGTGAGGGTGGATGTGATGTATGTGCGTCTCAGCTTGGCTCTCCACCAGCTCAGACAGGTCTCGACTGGCTGCTCCTTCATCCAGCAGCTCTGGAGAGTCAAAACAACTGACATCATCCCAGAGGGTGAAGGAGGTCTTGCTGTGGGGGTTGGGGGAGACCAGGGGGGGCGGTGTTGGTTGAGGAGGATTCCTGAGTGAAATGACCCAGAAGAGGCGACAACAATACAAGCTGGACACGTTCAAGGATGAGAACGTCGACTCTTCCTTTATCTGACTCAATGAAGCATTTCTGAAGAACAGAATGTAGATATTCTGCTAAAAAGTACTGATTTCGTCATTTTAAATGTAAAATATTAACGCATGAAGCCACAGGCCTTAGCGGGCGATACAACAACAAACATCTAGTTCTCTCTGGATTCATTTAGCTCACCGGGGTTCTGATTCTAAGAACAACAGTGCCTTCGTGTGGCCATGTTCAGTCACTGCATCCTCCTGATTTAACTTGATAGTAAGACAGATTCATAAAAGAAATTAACACAATTCATCTTTATTGAAACGTTTGACTTTTACAACAACACAACAATCAAAGTGGTCCATACTGAGAGCAACAAACGTCCCATTTTCTGTTTTTTTATCCTCTTCAGGACATTTTATAGCAGCCGGGATTTGAAGTGAATGTGGTGAAAATGGTAAAAAAATAAAAAATAAAATAAGCTCCGTTTGGTCCCGGTTTTGACGTCAAAGCTCACTGTGTGGTTTTTCTGGCTCCTCTGCTGACTCTAAAGTAAAGAAAATAAAACAATGAGACAAAAATAAACTTCAGAACGCAAAAAACAGGAGCAAGTTTTGAAGGTTTCAGAGATCTCAAATAATTTCTCTAACTTTAAAAGTTACATAACTGTCCTGACTTAACGTTTTGATATAAACGGTTAAAAGTAGGGCTGTGTATTGGCAAGAATTTGGCGATACGATACATATCATGACAGAGGGGTCATGATATGATATATCCCAATATATTGCGATACTATAAACAAGGCGATATATTGCGATTTTTTTGTCCAAAAATTCTATTAAATAAAAACCTCTTACAGGGGAAAAAAATGAAAAACCAAAATTAATTGTCTCAGAAAATTCTAATATTACAGAGACATACTTTTGATACATTTAGCTGTGTTCTGCTTTGTATGCATTTTATTGTATTTGTTTCATATTTCTTATTTCATCCATGTTTTCAATTATTAGACTAAATTTGACAAATAGTTTGAAAATATATTTTTTGCAGATTTTAGTTTTTAATATTAATTTACAATATGGTCACCCAACACTTAACAATAGCCTCTATCTCAAGATGTAGAGGAGCCAAATGGCTGGCTCACTGCTGCCAACTAGTGGTCAGAGGCTGAACTACAACATAAAAATGAGCGGCTGGCAGGAAAGTTGACATTTTAAACCTTAATAAAAAAAATCGATACAGGGCTTTAGAATATCGATACAGTATCGGGAAATGAAATATCGCGATATTTCAGTGCATCGATATTTTCTTACACCCCTAGTTAAAAGCTCACAAAGTAAAAACATACAGAGGAATCTACGAACAGGAAAACAGCCGACTCAGCAGTCACGCCGTCAGGTGAGCTCCACTGCGGTCCTCACCTCCTCGCTGCGTTTGGACACACTCGCCGTCTCGTTCCTCGTAGCCGGCGGAGCAGAAGCACACGTAGCTGCCCTTGTTGTTCACGCACTCCTGGTGCTCCTTGGTGCACGCGGGCTCGGACCCCGAACATTCGTCGATGTCTAGAAGACAAGAAGAATTGATTTAGAACTATTTTTGTGTTTAATTGGCAGCGGCGGCCATCTTGAATTAGCTTGTACTTTGAACACGTTTTCTTTCTGCTGATTTATTTAAATATGTCCAACGATTTATGTTATTTAGCTAACAGACAGAGTTCATGTAAAAGTTGTAATAACAATTGTAGCTGCTAAGCTACTGCCGCGTCAAATTTTAGCTCAGTTTCTTAGAGATTGTCTTGAGTCATAGCAACAAAACRTTTTATAGCAAAACAGTTAATGCCAGTTCCATTTGAAGAGTTGAAAGAAGCACAAAACAAGCAGAAACTAGCAGAAGAATAGAAAAGAGCAGAATTATAGCTGAAAAAGCAGAAAAAAGGCTAAAATTAGCATAAAAACAAGCTAAAAGTAGCAGACAAGTTAAAATTAGGACCCAGAAGGGGTTTAAAAAATGTAAAATGAGCAGAAATGAAAGAATAAAAGTAAAAAAAAAGTGACTTTCTTGTAAAATAGCTTAAACAACTAAAATGGGCAGTACAACAGCTAAAATATAGCTGGAAACTCTTTAATTAGCATAAGGAGCACAAGTTTACTGAACTTAGCAGAGATACGTTAAAATAACCACCAAAATGTGAATTTTGCCTAAAAAGCTAACTTTAGCTAATAACAGCTGAACATCATCTAAAATTGTAGCAATTAGCTAAATATAGCAGAAAACAACCGTAAGAAGCAGAAATAGCTGAAATTAGCAGAAAGGATCCCAAAAAAGGTAGAAAATAGCTGAAATAGCAGAACAAAGGTAAAATTAGCTAAAAAAAGAAGCTAAAATTAGCACAAGGAAGTTAAAAAGAGCAGAAGCAGAACAAAAGGTGGAAGGTGCTGCAAAGGTTTAGAAACATTTCGAAGGATTTTAAGGAAGTTGAAAACAGCTCCATTCATTTTCAATGGGAAAATAGTGGATGAAAAAGTGAAATAGCTAAAAAACTATAAATAGCTGAAATATCAAAAGTCACAGCCAGAACGTCCCGATGGAGCTGAACGTTTTGATGTATGAATTATTAAAATGGCACAAAGATTATGGGAACAAAATACGTGCCAAAAAACAAACAAATAAAAAAATGATCTTGATAGTGAGAATGCTTGTGAACCGTTCACACAATAAAACAAACAGTGAAGTATTTCCAGCTCACCTGTGCAGGTGCCCTCTACGTCTTGGTACCCGCTGGCACAAGCCTGGCACTTATCAGAACCAGGTCCAGAGCAGCCGGCGCAGGCACTGTCGCAGGCTGTGGAGGACAAACACTTGTAAACAACCATGTCAGCCTGAAACCCACACCTGGAGGGCACGGCTCACCTTTGCAGGAGTACGAGCCTTCAGAGTTCAGGCAGTGTTGGTCTTCTTTGCACACAGGAGGGTCTTTGTTGCACTCGTCCACATCTGCAGATCACAAACCTGTTCTGTGATTGTTCTCTTAGAAAAACACTGAACATGAGAAGACTGACAGAGCCGCTCGTCTTCCTCTCACCAACACAGGCTTCCTGGTCGTCCTCCTCCCAGCCCTCCCTGCACTCGTCGCAGTCCTGGTTTGTCGCTCCGCTGCAGGTTTTGCAGGAAGCATGACACTCTGTGGGAGGAACAGATTTACTCAGAAAATCTCTCCMATCAGTTTGCAGTCTCACTGAACACGTGTTTGCCACCAGCAGGGTCTATTGTCATGGGTTAATTCTGAGCATTAAAGGGCCAATATTATGTGTTTCTCAGGCGTATATTTAAATACTATACCATAAAAAGTATCTTTGTCATCTTTAGCTG
>NW_013952518.1:806024-819759 GCF_001266775.1 Austrofundulus limnaeus | reverse complement strand
GAATTTAATTATATGTAAAATTCTGATACCGTATTAGTTTGTGCAAACAAATGCAAGCTTAATCATTAAAAATAAAAGGACTGTACTTAAGAAGTATTTGTATTTCATGAATTATATTATTGCATTTGGCCGCAGCCCTCTGACAGATTTTCATTTTGGGGAAAATGGTTTGAWCTGAAATATGAAAGTTTTGTTTATCCCTCTGCGGTTAAAAAGATTTAACTCRTCTTCATCACATGACACATTTTGCACATAAGTTGATTTGATGTTGCAGTTTAATAACACCAGCCTTTTAATATGATTTTATATCTTTCCTGCTACTTGTATTGGATTTTGTAATGTATTTTTGTGTTTTTAGACTTCAAGATGCTTCCAGAAATAAAAAAAAGCAGATCCTTTCTGCAAATTTCAAGTTAGGAGCGATATTAGAAAGAAAAAAAAACCCTCACTTGTGAAACCACCAGGTCTCAAAGTGCTCCTCGTGTTCCTCCACCATACGGTTGCATTCAAAGCTGCTGGTCTCACACAGCTCGTCTAAAATCTCCACCAGACGGATCTCACTGCGACGAGGAACAGAAAGCGAAGTTAGGAGAAACCTCTGCCAGCTTGTGTTTTGATAAKGCAATCTTGTGCAAACAGCTGATACTTTTGGGTTAATTCACAAGTTATTTTTGTTATCTAAAGCCTTGATAAATGTCCCAAGGTGAGGGCAACATGCTGTAATTTTGGAGCAAAGTAAACAGCTCCTGTGGCAGGCTGACCTGCAGTTTGGACCATCCTCACCTCGTCTCATACTTGGACAGTTTCCTCTCCTCCCAGGCTGTGTTGCCTCCACCAAAGTTCTGCTTTGCTGTTCTTTCAAAGCCCTAAATTAAAGAGAAACACAGTATATCGTTACACAAAAGGAACAGAACGGAACACTTATATTTATAAGCTTGTAAAACGCCCATATCTATAATAAAAGACAACATAAGATAGAAAATAATCAAAAAAACTAAATAAAATGCTTCAAATCAGCATCTGACCTTATTGAAGTTTTCAGTGATTTGCCGGCAGGTGCTACAGGCGCTTTTCAGATCTTTCTTTTTAGCCTCGTTGACTTGAAAAAGTAAAATAAGAATTGYACAAAACAAAAGCCTGAGGAGCCACAGCTTCGGACCGGCGCACAGCATCATCTTAGTCCAAATTCAAACACACTTTCATGTCAGGAATCACGCTTCCCTCTCTCAGCAAGCGAGTTTTCGGCTAATTTCTAACGAGATACAGATGAATGAAACATCTAAACGAGTCGCTGTTAACATTAAATGAAAGAAAGCGTTATCTATGCAAAGCACAGCAAAGTTTTATTTACATGCCGGCGACAGAWAAAGGATGCGATTGTAGTTTTCCGCGTCAGCCTTTGAGTCGGGATTGTGGCTTGCACTGATTGGATAGTTAGCCTGTCAATCATTTGAACTACAAATCAGAAGCCGCCACGCGCGGGACATGCAATCGACCCGGACGTGGAAATCTCAAAAATACATTTTGTAATACTTATTTTTTTATATTTCTAGTAAATATAAACGTACCTGAACATTATTAGAATGTTTTTTTAATATTTAAAATGATAGTAAATCAGCGGTTGTGAAGACCTATTCGCGTCCGGTGTTGACCGGAAGTGATCGGAAAAGAACTGTCATGGCTGAAAAGAGGAGAACTGTGAGGCTGCTACTGCTGCTTCTTTTAATTTTTGTCGCTGYTTTGCACCTATTAATTTGCCCGTTTACGAAAGTTGAAGAAAGCTTCAATTTACAAGCAGCACACGACATTTTGTATCACAGACTTGACTTTGACAAGGTAAGCAGTATTTATTAATGTGCTAACAAGCTAACAAGTTTTCAAAAAAACACCAAGTTCACAGTTTTTATTACTCTCACTTTAATTTGGTTACACTTATAAGGTAATTTAATACATTTAGTTAAAATTAAGTTAATTTAATACAATATACTTGTATACCTGGTGTGAAAACTATCAAAACAAAGGTTTTGGATTGTGTTTACAAGTGACATCTAGCTTAAATAGCCTCACAAAAACATAACCCAAACTTTTACTTGAAGTTTATCATTGATTATTTAACCAGTTCAGAAAAATCTATAAAAATAAACTCAAAATAGTTTGTAATGAGATTATATAAATACTACATTTGTCATTTTTGTGAATAGTTCTTAAACTAACACGTATCTGAACTTGCTAAAATAAATATTAAGTTATATTTTGATTGTGGCAGCACAAAGCTCACTGATATTTTGTCATGGAGTAAATTTGATAAGATGATATGTGACTAAATATCACATAAATAATCAATTTTAAAGTAAGTTTTACTTCTCAAGTTGCCAGTTTTTTTAAACTGTGACTTGTTTCGGATTTATTTTTCAAAAGTTGAAAGATTGAAAATCAAATCATGGAAAAAGGAGTAAAAAGGTAAAAAATTTTACAACAGAAAAAATAGCTCAAACAAAAAATATTTATATTACTGTGTTGTGTAAAAAAAAAAAAGAACAAAACTGGAAACTTGAGTCTGGATTTATAATTTGACCAACTAAAAATTCAAATATACGTGAAGAATTTCTTGTTTTGAGATGTTTAAAGATAAGTTTTTGGAGATAAATTTGAGTATTTTGTTTTGAAATAGCTTCCTGTCTTTCAGTACGACCATCATGAATTCCCCGGTGTTGTTCCTCGGACTTTCCTCGGCCCGTTGTTCCTCTCCACTCTCAGCTCTCCTGTTGTTTTCGTGTCATATCTGCTGGGTGCACCTAAATTCTACACTCAGATAATAGGTAGATGAACCTAAAGGCGATGTGTTTTTGTACTGATATGAACAGATCATTAATGAAGCTGTGTGTGTTGTGTTGTGTGCAGTCCGAGCGTCTCTGGGGTTGTGTGTCATGGCTGCTCTGTGGCACATGCAGAAAGAGGTGAGGAGGCAGTTTGGCTCCACGGTCGCAGCTCTTTTCTGCCTGATGTGTGCCTCCCAGTTTCACCTGATGTTCTACAGCACGAGGACGCTCCCTAACATCTTTGCGCTCCCTATCGGTACAACGCCTCCTGAATAGGATTTTATTGAGTTAAAACTTTCTTTATGAAACATGCTGACAGATGAGTTTTACTCCCAGTKCTCGTGGCGTTCACATCCTGGATGGCGCAGAAATACGCTCGCTTCGTCGGCCTCTCTGCTTTGGCGATCATCGTGTTCCGGTCTGAGCTCTGCATCTTCCTGGGCCTCATGTTGCTGAGGTCACTGCAGAGCAGGAAGCTGGGGCTGATGAGGCTCATGTACTAYGCTGCTCCGGCTGGAGTCCTGTCCTTGGGTGAGTAAAGTTACAGTTTATACTCTAAATAACGTGTACAACCCTGASCGTTTTCTCTCTGCTCCGCAGCTCTGACGGTGACTGTCGACTCGTTCTTTTGGGGGAAGGTTTTGTGGCCTGAGGGACAGGTGCTGTGGTACAACACTGTTCTCAATAAGAGTTCCAATTGGGGGGTATCCTTTAAAAAAACACTTTATTTTATATTTAATCATCTGAAACTAAATGGATTTTGAATCCGTTTTTTACTTAAAAAAAGCAGCCAGCTCTCTGTGTCCGTTAGTTCTTGACTCCATCAGACTTCTCCCTTTTTATGGTACTTTTACTCTGCGGTACCTCGCGCCCTGGGCTGCACGCTGCTCTTTGTGCCGCTCGGCCTCCTTGACAGGCGGATCAGGCCGCTGCTGCTCCCCGCGGTGGGCTTCGTTCTCGTGTATTCGCTGCTGCCCCACAAGGAGCTGCGCTTCATCATTTACACCATCCCCGTGTTCAACTTGGCTGCAGCGCGCGGCTGCTCCTTCATGTAAGCCGAATCACAAATSTGGGATTTTATAGTGAGAAAACACAAGCTGTGAGAGGTACGACAAGTGGCCTCTTGTTTTTAATAATCACGTTTTTTTTGTTTTTTATTCAGTTTGTGCAACTATCAGAAATCGTGGCTGTACAAACTGGGCTCTGCAGTGGTGTTTGGCCAGCTGTTGATCAACGCAGTGTACTCCCTCGGTTGTCTMCACGTTTCCTACAACAACTACCCTGGAGCCAGAGGATTGGAAAAACTACACGAGCTTCTGCCACCCACAGCAGGTGGGAATCTGTTTTAGATCCTTTTGTCATGACTTGAACTCCTCACAGAGTCGCGGCACAGATAATGGAGTGAAGTTCAACTCACTTTTTTAAACAAACCTCTTGATATTGTCACTATCTACAAATATCTTGGAATTACTTTGGATTCTCATTTGACTTATCGTGATCATGTACAAGTCTTAACCACTAAGTTGAAACAGAAAYTATACGTTTATTCAAAAATTAGATCCAATCTGACATCTTCTGTTTCAAATATCTATCTTCATGCCATTATACTCTCAACCATGTCGTACTGTTTACCTGTTTGGTCTCTTACAACAAATGAAATCTTAGAACCCATAGTTAGGCTCTACAACAGGCCTACAAAATTCATAAAAAACTTCCTGGTTGGACTCATCACTGCACAGTTCTTTCATTGTCTGATGCCTTGACTTTTCAGAATTATGTTTTGTATAGTGGTATTAATTTATATTTTCAGATCTTCCAAGGTGCCAATTATGGAACTCTCTGTGCATTGTTGCCCAAATCAAATTCTGGAAGTGGTCATTCAACTAGATCTGTTACAAAAGGACAACTGATATTACCAACTTTTAAAAACTGTTACGGCCAGAGGTCTTTCTTCTATGTTTATACTAAAGCATGGAATGACATTCCTCAAAACATAAATTCCATTTCAAAACTACAGCCCTTTAAGAAGAATCTTGTCTGCCATCTGCTGGACACTTTTTGTTGTGCTCATATTTAGACGTCCTATTTTGCAAATGCTGCCTTTTTGAAATTTGGTATGCTTGTTTGTCTTTGTGTCTATGGTGTATAATGATGTGATTGTGATGCTGTATTTCTGAGTGTTTTATGTGCTGCAGAACAGGAACCTGCTGTAAAACAGCAATTATGCTGAGTCAGGCTTGACTTTTAGTAATCTTTTCCTGTTAAATMAATAAATCAAATCAAATCAAGTTTGAACTGAGGTTTTCAGAGTATTTGCAGTTGTGTTTTAGTTTAATGTACACGTTCAAATACACAGTATTTGCTTAGGGTAGGGGTCTGCCCTGTGTATGCATCAGTGCTAATTCTTCCATCTTTATTTCTAAAGTTTGTAGAGCCAAAATACTATAGTTTGTTGTACTGTATGCTTTTACTACTAAGGAAAATGACACTATCCAGACTGATTTGAATGCATATTTGAGACCCATCACATCGAAACGAGGATTAAGTCTAAAAGTGGTAAATGAAGAAATAGGCAAATATAGTGTTTTGATTAAAACACTAACAAAAATTGCATTTCCGCAAAATATAACAAATAAATGCCTTATCAATGTTTCATTTGAACAAACTGTGTGAAACTTAATCATAAAAAATATTTCAAAACACTTTTGAGCAGTAGCAAAAAAAAAAAACAAAACCTGATTTTGAGGAAAAACGTCCTCAAATTTTGAGATCTTCCCTGTGAGCTGGTAAAGTCTTTGTTTCTTTCCAGCTGGGAAATGTGAATATTCAAATACTATTTGAGATTTCCTCTTCATAATGAAATGAAAAATTCCTCATAAAAATGACAGAAAATTAGGATTCAGACCAAATATTATTGTTTTATCATAACCTATAAGACAAATTAAGGCATATATCTGGTTCCATTTATCACATCAGAATGATCCAGGAATTAAATTGTAGCATTTAAAACCAGGAATCTGAAAATGTGAGCAGGTCATTTTGACCAAGTCTGACTTAATCCTCATTTCCATATGATTGGTCACATTTGTGTATATTATTTAAAAAGTTTACATAAGTCCATTTAATAATGAATGAAGCTGTGGTTCTTCAAATAGGACTACAAATTATATGTACATTAACACTGTGGGTGTCTGTATTATTACAAGAAATTAGCTGTAAATTTTTATGCCTTTTAAAAGAAATGATCTTAAAGCACTTGTCTTTCTTGCAATTTTTAAAATATAAAACTGCTAGTGTCCTCTTCTTTTGTCCTTTTAAATCATCTATACACTGAGGTTTGTGTCATTTTATGGGTTGAAGTTATAAGTAGACACAGTTTACAATCTGGGAATTTATTTTTTTAATTTTTAAACTTTGCAATAATTTTAAAAGGTCTATATTTTCCTTAGATGTCTTTGTTCACATCGACACGTACGCAGCTGAAACAGGAGTGTCCCGCTTCCTGGAGCACAACAAAAACTGGAGGTTAGTGTTTGTATTGTTTTGTTTTTGGAGCATAATGTAAAACTTTTATTATTTAAAGCGTCGTCATTTATTTGAACAGATACGACAAACGAGAAGATTTAAGCGTCTCGAGCCCCGAGCTCAGAATGTACTCGCACTTGTTGATGGAGGCCAACGCCACCAGGATCCAGCAGCTCCAGGACTCCCATCGGCCCATGATTTTCATAGAGGGTTACAAAACCATGGCCTTCAATGTGGCTCACTTCCCTCCTGTCAGCGTGAAGCTAGAGAGGAAAACTGTTCTGATGGAGAGGAGAACGGACCGGCTAGAAGGGAAACTATAACAGRAATTTTCCGGAATAAAAGGTTGATTTCTCAGGTGACCAAATGTGACAATCTCATCTTAAATTAAAAACATTTTCATGCCACAAAAAGGACTGCAAAACCTTATCTAAAATGTTACCCAAATAGATGAGTGCATTGTTTACATCATTTGTATTTTTTGCAAAATGAATAAAGAAATAGAAGTTTCTGAGCAAAAGCAAAGGATTTAAAAACGTATATATACACAGCTCCGCCTTTTTGTATTAATATTAATAATAAACAATATTTTAGATGCAAATCTTTATTTACAAACGACCACAAAAAATTGCATTTCTCCAGTCTCAATGCTAAAACATTTATCAAATTAAGCTCAGAAATCCTTTCATATAAAAATGTACAGTACATTGTGTTGATCAATAATAAACCCATAATTTAAAACCCCCAACATAAAATTGTGCTTAAGAGACAAACTGTAAATACCAAAAAAAAAAATCCCCTTTTATTCTGAAAATACAGCAATATTATAAATGATCTTATTTAAAACATATCAGCAATTTAAAAAAAAATGAAACGACAGTACCATCAGCCTCAAATTCACACACAAAGTAATTAAATAGCATTAACTTAAAATATTGTTCAGTCACAGCATTCAATTTTGGGCAATGTTTTCATTCAGGAAAAAAAATTAATCAGAATCCTGACATTCTGCACAATTTCAAAGCTATTTACAGCATTTTTTTGACCTGAAGTAGTTTTGGATAAGGCACAAGGAGAGAACAGACAAAATGACAACAAAAAACCATTAACCACATATGATCACCAACCCCTACAGCTAGATAAACCCTCCCTYCCTGATACGCTTCTTACTGACACCTTCACAACAGAACCAAAGTGTTCAACAGTAGTACAACGAGCAATAAAATAAAATAAAAAAAAATCAATCTGGCCTTTGCATGAAGAATCAGTGTATCAAAATGATATTTTTACAAACTCCTCCCATTTCACAGCTATGCAACTTGGTCCTTTAAAGTTATTTTCAAGTGAATGCTCCGTGAGAATCAGTACTGAAAACAAATCAAAGGGAGGTTGACCTTCAGGAACAGAAGACCCTCCATGTTGTCCATCGTTGGCCGGGCCTGATTCAGAGCGCAGCTGGCGGTGCTGAACAGTGCGTCTGCCGCGACGATGCTGGGGGGGCAGCCCACGTAACGGGCGGCTATTTTGGCAAGATCAGGCCACAAGAACTTCTTCAGGTTCCAATAGTCCATGGGGTCACAGCTTTGATCCAGAATGTCTTCCTCCAGATACTCCAGCACTTCCAGTTCCGAGGACCTCTCCTCGGTCTTTATCTTTTGCCTGAAGTCAGTCACCATGGACCAGAGGTTCTTGTTTGAATCGGGGTCCTCGCCGTAGCCGTTGGGCAGGAGAGAGTTAATTGAGGTAGTAGAGGACAAGTCMAGCTCCTGGATCAAATCCAGTTTACAGCGCTCGGCTTCTTCCTCTGTGAAAAGGGACGTCTTGTATCTCGGGTCCAGCATGGTCGCCCAGGTGTACTGTGGGTCACGTAGAACTGCAGACAGCCTGGTCACCATTGCTTCCTTGAGAGACCTGAGCATGTTATCTATACCCACAGTCTCATCAAACAGAAGGTCTATTTTCCTGTTGAGGATGTGAACGAGGGGTATCACTTGTCCCAGAGTGGCAGTGCGGGTGCTCATCTCCCTGCAGGCCACTTCGAAAGGTTTTAGTGCATTGCAGACCGACAGCAAGACCTCCCACTGGTCGCCGCTGATTATTTCCCTGAAATCACACTCCACCGACATTTCGTCGATGGCCGTCTTCTGCTCCACCAGCCTCTCCAGCATGAAAAAGGAGGTCCTCCATTTGGACGGAACGTCCTGGATCAGCTGGTTCTCGGGAAGCTGGTGGGCCCTCTGGAGCTCGACCAGCCTCTCCTTCGCCTGTGGCGAGCGGTGCACTCGTTCACAGAGCTTTCGTGCAATACTCAAAACGTTCTGGACCATCCTCTGGCTTTTTATGGCTTCACTTATGATAAGATCTATAACGTGTCCAAAACACTGCAGGGTGGCATGACCATGTGCATCTAAAGTATGTCGGATAGTGCTGTTATTTGTTACAGTAAACCCCTTCCTCAGTCCCGTTGAAGTGATCCAAGAATCCCAAAGATATTCCAGCTGCTTTGGGATGTCATGCATATCATGGTCTATTTGTGAGACACTTAAGAGAGCAGAACAGTGACAGTCTTGACCTTGAGGTCTGACATTTGATTCATAKGTTGCCCAGTGGGCAGTGAGGGTCAAGTATTCCTTTGTCTGGCTACTGACCCAAATACTTGTTGTGAAGTGGACAACACCTGCTTCAGCCTCTTTTAAGTGGGTCAGCAACACACCCTTCACCTTTTCATACATATCTGGTATGGCAGTGCTGGTGAAGTAAGAAGAAGGTGGTAGAGCATACTGAGGCTGGAGGAACTCTAGTAGTCTGGTGAGTCCAGTATTCTCTACCACGGCTGCTGGCTGGAGATCCAGTGCGAGCATTTCTGCAATGAGCTTGGTGATTTTTTTGGCAACCGGATGATGTTCATCAAACCTCTCACAGTTTTGCTCTGCTTGATAATCGGCCGTGTCCATGACTTCTTGTTTAACGCGAATTGTAGCAGACGGCACGTTACCTGAGATCGTATTCCTACCTTCAAGAAAATGTCTGTGAAACCTCTGCATGTGCCTGTAGAGGCAGCTCGTGCCAAGGTTTGTAGTCTTTTTGCCTCTACTAATTGTTCGGCTACAGTGCAAACAAACCACCTTGGTAGGGTCAGTGGGCGAAATGGAGAAATGGTTCCACAGTTTTGATGTCTTTTTACCAAAAACGGGGAGGTGTGGTGGCTTCTTGTCAACGTGGGGGGCATCAGCTTCTTTGGCTGAAACTGCATTCGTTGTGGGGAGGTTGATGTAGGGATGAGAGAACAACTCTTTGTCTGTGCTTTTTTGGTTCTTCAGAACGTCTGGGTGACGTCTCATTAGGTGCCTCATCAGGCAGCTTGTACCAAAGTCGCCCCGTTTTCCTCGACTGATGACACATGGACAGTAACGGCACAGTGCTTTTAATTGGTCAACCGGCGACACTATGAAATGGTGCCACACTTCAGATTTCACCCGTTTCATGATCTTTTTGTTTTGCTGGAAAACGGAATGATCCTGTTTGAAGCTGGGACCCTCGGAGAGGTCACACGGTGAGGAAGTAAGTGGCGTATCGTCCCCCTGAGTTTGAAAGGAAAGGTTGAGAGAAGAGCCATGTGCTGAGAGATGCAACAACTCTTCACATTCTTTCTTAATGTCTATACTATCCTCCATGCTGTGGGGCAGATCATCAGATTCTGTTTCTGGTGATGACAGAAGTGCTGGCTCTTTTTTAATATCCAGTGAATCCTGTAGATGTGTACGGGACAATGAGGGTGGGTTTGTATAGGGTGGGGGGATGTGATTGCCTTGTCCGTTTTCCTCAATTACAACCTCTCTGTGAGCCCTCCACATGTGACGAATAAGACAGCTTGTCCCGAGATCCTTTCCATTCTTACCCCTGCTGAATTCGTTCATGCAGTGGATGCATACTGCTTTGGAATTGTCAGCAGGCGACAAGTAGAAATGTTTCCAAACAGCAGACCTGCGACGGGAACTGGAGCGTTTCGGGGTCCCCGAAGGGGGCACGGGTACCTCGTCCGACAGGTCCTCAAGGTTATTGTCACTGGAATGCAAATCAGCGAGGGGGTCACAAACGGAGTCCGCACTGGCGTATGGTTCTAGATTTGGTTCGACTTTGGGTAACACTTCTTTGGGGGACGGGTCTGAACATTCAGCRGAGGACGTGGACGGTGAAGTGTCCTTTGAGCCGAAAGCAAGAAGGCTGTTGAAGTCTCCGTTTTTTGGTGAGCTGGGGGAGGGTGGTATCAAAGATGAGGCAAAAAAGCTAGGCAGGTTATGTAGGGATGCGTCTCCGTCTTGTACAAGCACGGTGGGGTGAGCCCTTCGTACGTGCCTCATCAAACAACTCGTACTGAGGTCYTTTTCATTCTTGCCTCGACTGAACTCCTTCATACAGTATAAACAAATTGCTTTGGTGTTGTCTCGTGGAGATATGCAGAAATGATTCCAAGCGGGAGATTTCTTCCTCGGGTTGGCTTGACTCCTCATGGATGACAAAAGACTCTGAGTGACAGCGTCCATTGCAACGTCATAAAGAGTGCTTGTGTAGCCACCAAATAAATTACTATAATCGTCAACATCTCTGGGTAAAAAGGGGCCAATGGAGCCACCGAAYGCTAATCTTTCATCATATTGCGTTTCGTCCTCCATCCCGTTTGCATCATCGATGTCATCTCTGACGTGTTCACTCGATCCGCTGCCGTTTTCAAACTTGTCGCTCTCCGTGTGTTCCTCGGTGTCTGTGTCAGACGAATCTGAATCACTGTCACACGTTTCCAGCCGTTTGTCTACCTGAGAAGTTAAATGGAAACAAGAGGGGAGGGAGTCTTTATCCAGCATCGAGGAGCAAGCAGGCAGCATGGCGTCTGCCACATCATGAGGGTTGATGCTGTACGATTTGAACACATAACCGTCCTGCCCCTCGATCTTCAAGCAGCTCCCCTTTGCCTCTCTTTTCTTACTTTCCGTGAAGTCATTAGATCCACAGAACAAATCCTCGCTCATGTCAGGAACATCTTCGTCCCCATCCATGGCAGCAGCTTCTGCGAAATAGGTGTCCATGATGAGTTGTGTTTGCTCGTTTTAGCAGCTCAAGCAGGCGATGTGACGTGCGCGTTGGTGTCGGAGCCACAGAGCGCCTGCGTGTCCTTCTCCATTTATTACAGGAAGTAGTTCCACTTCTTGACACACAATCTGCAGAGACATGAAGAAATTAGATTAGATCTTTGTGTAAATGGGAAAAAAACAAAACAAAAACAAACAAACTCCAAACTAAAGAGGAAATAAAGTTGTCTGACTGGGTCAAATCAGGCCTCATGCATTTTACTTTCATTTTTATTTTCTTGAACCTACTGGGTATTATTTAAAACAGCAGCAATTAAGCAGCTAAAATAGGGGAAGACACATGCTGTTAGATCGACTTTCACTTTAGTATGAGAGCAGACAATTTACATTTTTGTTTTTAAAACCTTTGCTATTAAAAAAGAAAAAAAAAGGAAAAAAGCTATTTGAATGTCTAAGGGAACTGGAGCTGCCTCGACTTTGTTTTAGTTACAGGTACAGGTTTAACCGGGTCTACTGGTACTCTGGAAGGTTCCCTTGTGAACTATTGTCAGAACTGGGCCAACAAACGGTGTCACAGCTCTCACATGCTGGTGGCTAAAATATTTCTCCTGTAGAACTACTGCACAATTGTGATATCTTGAGTTTCCACGACTTTATGGTCTTCAAACTTTTATCAATTTAAAGGACTAATCATGAGCAGTAATATAATTAATGGTAGCAAAATTTATGAACACGAAACTGATTTATAGCTGTATTTTAATATTTTATACATATGTGTCGTTTTATTAGTCTTTTAATTTGACACCACAGTTCATGTTTACATTAAAGGTTTAGCACTCCTTGAGGTAATGCATATCATCTACCTCCTTTTGTAGAATATTAAACTGAAATCATAACAAGAAGGGATGCGTTAGCACTTAAAAGTATGTACTAAGGATGACTCAGCTACAGCTTAAGATGGGGTTGATTTAAAGGTTTGTTTAAATCATAGAACCTAGGATTTGTTTTGAAAGTTTCATCGGATACAAACGAAAAACATTATTGCCCTTTCATTTAACCAAACAAAACCTTACTGGCAGTTAACACAGGAATTTAAAACTATTWTCTTTTGTAATCCAAGCTACCCACCCAGGAGAAATAACAAAMAATAAATGTGAAAATTTAGCATTTATTTCTAGCTGATCAATTCTTTGCGTATTAAATGTTTACAAAATAAACACACAGTGGATTGAGCTTCAGATAAGGCATACATTTTTTTATTCTAGTTGTAAACGATCGGCCAACCTTACATGTTTACACAGCAGAAAGGTAGTTTTCCCTCTGAGYACAGGGTCGAATAGTTTTCCGGGTTCGGCAGGAAGATGCTAGAGGACGGCAGAAAATAGCCAACACTGACTGACTGACAGCCTGTATGTGCAGTCTATGAAACTGTAAATAACGTGATCACTGGGTATTTTCACTTAACCTGAATGAAAAAAATACTGTCACAAATACAAACCTAATATATCGTAACGTCTCACGTGTACAAAAACATAAAATACAGCAGGTAGTAAAGGCTACATCATCAGTAAACACGACGTTGTCAGTGCAGCTAGCTGTTAGCCGCAGAGCTAAATAAACAGAAAACCAGCAGACAGGTAAAACTCTGCTGTCACGTGAGCTTCAGCACAATTCCTCGCAGCAATGGCACTTTCAATTAGTAATAATAATAATAATATGGACCGACCCGTGGGTTCGCTTAATATCGGACAGCACCACGGATGCTAGCTGGTTAGCTGCCAGCTAGGCCACATACAGGACACACAAGCTAACCTGGCGAGGCAGCAGAACCCGGCCGAGGCAGCAACACGAACCACACGAGATCCGAATCCGACGAGCGGCACTCAGCACGACGTGCCGCCCGCGATACGCTCCTGTGTGACACCCAGAGCAGCTCGGTGTACTTACTGTGGAGTGTGACGGCAGGATCACGGGGTTTCGGCTCCTAAACGGTTAAATATGACACATTTGATTGATCCGGAGGAGGGGGGCTCACTTTGTTGCTTTTGTCTCCTGGTTCGCTCGCAGTTCGGCCGAAGAAGCAGCTCCACACAGCGTCGGACTGAAGGAACACGTCTAGTGATGTCACCAGATTAGTGACAAAAAACTCCAAATATTCACACCAGGTATGATTAACTAATTTATTGTATATAAAAGACTAATTACTGTGTGTTTTAAGTTACAGAAAACAGAAACGAATATTAGTTTATTTTGGTCATTTATTCAAATATAAGACTAAAATCAGGAGCTTTCATTCTATAAAAT
>NW_013952518.1:799792-804993 GCF_001266775.1 Austrofundulus limnaeus | reverse complement strand
GACTGACTTACTGACTGACTTACTGACTGACTTACTGACTGACTTACTGACTGACTTACTGACTGACTTACTGACTGACTTACTGACTGACTTACTTACTGACTGACTTACTGACTGACTTACTGACTGACTGACTGACTGACTGACACTTACTTACTGACTGACTTACTGACTGACTTACTTACTGACTGACTGACTTAATTACTGACTTACTGACTTACTTACTGACTTACTTACTGACTGACTGACTTACTTGCTGACTGACTGACTGACTTGCTTACTTTACTTTGCTTACGGGCTTATGGGATCTGTAAAACTGACAGGGATGTAGCAATTTTTGTTTGCCAAGGTGGCCATCTTGAAAGGTATTTGCTCCACAAAGTAATCAATATCCAGTAGTTTTGTTTAATTTTGTGTACTGCATCATGAGATATTTCATTAAACATACAGAAAAACAAATACAAACACTTGCAAAAATATTACTGCTTTATCTACAAGATTTTTTTCTTTTTGTTTTAATTAATGAATAAAATAATAACAAAATTAACATCTGGAGCAAAAACAATTAGCTATATTTCTGTCAGTTTTACAGATTGACTCCAGATTTCTTTTTGACACGATGGGTTTTAACTTGGACAGTCTCCTCAGTTGAAAAAAGCAGGATTTAACAAAGGAGTTTACATGACCGTTTGATTTCAAGTATGGATCCATTTTTACACCTAGGTTGGTGACAAGTTGTTTTTCAAACGGGGCCAGAGTGGAAAGGTCAATGCAAATGTTACTGTTTGTGTTGTTAGTTGAAAACAGAATGACTTCTGTTTTCTTTTCATTAAAGTTTAGGAAGTTTAAAGCCATCCAATCCCTGATGTCAGCCAGGCAGTCAAAAAGAGGTTGGATGCAGTGTGGGCCAGCCTGTTTCAGAGGAAAGTAAATTTGACAGTCGTCCGTATAAAGATGAAATGGCCATGTTTATGAAAAATTGCACCTAGGGGCAGTAGGTATAAGGAAAAAAGAAGGGGTCCCAGGATAGAGCCCTGTGGTACTCCCCATTGCAGTGGTGCTGATGAGGACATGAAGTCCTTGATGTTAACACAGAAGTGTCTGTCTGTCAGGTAGGACTTGAACCAACCGAGGGCCGAACCTGTGATACCCACCTCCTTCTCCAGCCTGGAAATGAGGATGTTGTCAAAGGCTGATTGTGAGGTCTAATAGCACAAGGAGGACAGATTCACCAGAGTCTAGAGCTAAAAAGATGTCGAACACCTTCAACAGAGCAGACTCAGTGCTGTGATGGGATCTGTGATCCTCCAAGAAAGGTTTTAACTGAGCGTCCACTACTTTTTCCAACAGCTTTGACAGAAATGGCAGTTTGGATACCGGTCTAAAGTTAGACACTATGGAAGGATCAAGGCCATTTCTTTTCAGGAGGGGCTGCACAGCTGCCTGTTTAAAGCTTTGTGGGACTACACCTGAAGTTACGCTGCTGTTTATGATGTTAAGAACAGAAAGACCCAGAGTGGGGAAGATCTCTTTTAGAGGTTGTTGGGGAAYTGTATCAAAGGGGGATCCAGATGGTTTTAAGCTGTAAAACAGCTTCTCTATGTGGGACGGATGGGCTCAAAGTGATCAAATACTGCTGGACAAGGAGTTAAGATGGACGGATCATGAGCTGGTGTGGTGATGAGAGCCCGAGTTTGAAAATCTTTATCTATGAAGAAGGTGAGAAATTCCTCACACGGTTCAGAGGAGGCTTCCAGGTGGGCTGCTTCATTCAGATGGAGAACAGTATTCAGAGTAGAATAGAGGATTCGGGGGTTGTGYGAGTTTGAGGCGATGTCTTWTGGGAAGTATTTACCTTTCGCAGCAGATAAGAACACCAGCTCTGTTTTAGCAACTCAAAAGAAACCTGCAGTTTGTCCTTTCTCCACCTCGACACTCACGCCTGAGTGCTCTGGTTTCATCATTTAAACCAAGGTTCATTCCTGGACTTCATGTTTGGATGAACTATAACAGAGTGAACCCATTTTAAGATGGCATTGATGCTAGAAAACACAAAAATGGTTACAGCTCAGCTAATTTCACAAATATGGAGTTAAAATTAGGTGGTAGTAGCTGAGAGTCCGTAGGTGAAATACTGGACCTTTGTTTGTTTGTATGTTTTTTGTCCAGATTGTAACACAATTGTGACACACTAAAGCAGTGGTTCCCAAACTTTGTATCTTCTGACCCACAAAATATCCATGGCAAAATCTTGTGACCCCAAATATTACTGGTCTGAGTACACGGATTTCGTTAATAACCCTAAAAACACAGGCTTTTTGACAATCTAAACAGCTTGTACACAAATATAAATACTTATTTTTACTTTTGTGTTTTTGTAATAATTATAGGGAAAATATTACATCAGCAATTATTTTATTACACTTTAATTTGATTTATGGAGATTATCCAAGGTGCTTCATGACCCATAACTGGGTCCCAAGCACAACTTTGGGAACCAAAGTGCAGTGGTTCCCAAACTTTTCAGCTTTTGACCCACAAAATAACAGCAGCAGAGACCTGTGCCCACAACTGTTTTTGGATGATAAACATTTGTATCAGGTCAACAAAACATGGGCATAACAATAGTTTTATCCATTTTAAATATACTAACCTCACTCTTTTGTAACTATGGCAAAAACTCAGAAAATCTTTTCAGGACCCCACCTTGATGTTTTGGGACCCCACTTTGGGTCCYGACCCCAACTTTGGGAAACACTGCACTAAAGTAATCAAAATAAGATACTTTGATAACTACTGCTTTAATTTAATTTTTTTTTAATGACACTTGTCWGCAGGTTTGAAATGTGCAGAAAGAGGCAGCGGTGGCATCTTGGCTTCAGTGACCGACCCCAGGGCTTTTGTTTGGACCTTTGCCCGCCCTGCATGGACCGTGTGACAGATGGGGGGGCTCTCTTTTGTGTGGATACCCCTCGACTAAAAAAAAAAAAAAACAACATGACCTCCAGCGTCACACGCACGGGTGGGAGTTGTCTGCTGCTGGTTAAAACGCATTGTTGTGGGCGGATGATTCGTCCGTGCTCCTGCCTGCTGTTCCTGCTGCTAAAACCTGCCTCTGGTCGACGACTGTAGCCTTTGAATGGCCCACGAAGCAAACAACTGCGCGTTTTCTGCACATTTTAACATCGGGACTCTTCGGGCACCGAGCAGGCCTCTTCCTGTTTCATTATTTACAGAAAAGACCCGAGACTCTCCCGTTGGATGATACTGTTGTGCACGGAATCCGAGCGCTTTTCGCAGGCCGTTGCTTTGTAAGGTAAAACTATTTAATACATCCGYGGTTTGTGCATTGGCTTTGTTTGGTGCTTTTTTAGCTTTTCCTTTGTATTCGTGTAGACGAGAAGTCTACGCAATTAATGCGTGGTATGTTTAAAACGAAACGCAGTTGCAAATCAAAGAGATTTTACGTTTGACGCCGTTCGCTCCGTTTAGCTTCTCTTGCTAGCTAGCGAGCTAGCTAGCTAACGGTATTGTTAGCATGTCGGTGACTCGGAATGTGAGTGAAAAGCGTCTTTCGGCCAAATCGGGAAGTTTTTACCGTACCCTGTGTTCATCCTCCGACAACTCCACGTCTGGTCGCCTCCCACTCAGTTTAATGTCTCATGTTGCTGGCTAATTTTCTACCTTACAAGTTGCGGAAATAAGCTAGTTTATGTACTTTGAGCTACTAAAACCGATTCTCTATTTTGCTTTCARTCATCCGGACTGTCTAAACCATTAAGTTATTTCGTAAAGAATAGAAAAATTAGCTTTAAACACGCTTTGGTTAAGAAATCATCGAAGTTAGCATAGCCCTTTTTTTCAGTGTGTAACGGTATCCTAGCAACCAGAGGTAATTGATGTTATTAGTTAGCATAATTAGCTACCTGCTAAATGTTAAAACACTATAGTAGTTGCTGTCTCATGAATTAAAATTCCATTGAGGCATTTACCTGGGTAAGTAAAGAATATACATATGTTTTTATTTCAAGCCTTGTTGAAGAAGTAAACCTTTTGGATAATTTTTAATCTTACACCAATATTAAACCTGATTACAAAAGAACATCACAAACCAGACAAAATAACACAAAAACCATGTGATTATCTCAAGTATGAGTTGATGTTTAAGTGAAATCAGCTTATGTTTTTTTTGTGACCATTTCACCTTGTTCTTATCTATTTTTGCTCTTATCTTCCTCAGTGTTCAACATATCGGCATGAAATTTTAGGAAAAAGGACTTTCTGATTTTTGTAGGAAGCATCTTGTATCCTGAAAACTAATAAAACTTAATAATAGCCAATGCATAAGTAGCAGAAAAGGTATAAAATAATATTACAAGGCAAACTGCAGCRTCAAACCAACTTAACGTGGTTTAGAAAGTAAGGAAATTAAAACTATTTAAAAACTATGCAGATATTTCATTAGTAAACAAAGCTCCTCAACCAATGACGGCATGTTAAATGTGTCAGGTGACGAAGGCGAGCGTCAGCACTTTGCAACAAGCTCTGTTCCAGATAAAAATTAWAACATTCTTCGACGTTTCAAATCGTTATCAAATTTGGAGCAAGGGCAGATACAATAATGTTCTTCATGGCAGCTTATATCTCTAAGGACACAACTCAACAACAAGTCGGTCTCCATGGAGCCCAGAGGGACTTCATGTAACTCCTGTAACTATTATGGTTTGATGACCCAYACCCCCCAAAAAATGTCAACATTACCAGAAAGCTTTATTGTCACATGCACGGTAAAAAAAMCTGTGCATATAACAAAATATTTTATGTAAATCTAAGTGCAAGCAAGTAACAAAAGATAAGATAAATAAGCATGCAACAATATGATAACAAAAATATTAGTGAATAGAAATGTAAACTATACAGAAATATAAACAATGCCAATAAGCCTATGTTTGCTGTTACCTGGTACTGGTTTATTTTGATTTAATGGCTGCAACAACATTTTTAAAATCTAAAATAAATATAGAACCATTCTCAGTTACCTCCGTCGTGTATATTTGTAATAATATAATATTGTACTATAGTGAGAAACTTTTATTCTATTTGGTTTCACTCAGCATGTAGCCTACAGATAGGATATTTACTTTTGTGCAGTTTATATAAAGTTTATGCACTTTTATTAACACGTTTTCGTATGTCTGTAG
>NW_013952518.1:794749-799403 GCF_001266775.1 Austrofundulus limnaeus | reverse complement strand
TTTACATAAATTTATACAAAAACAACCCTCAGCTACTTGAAAAAAAATAAATTTTTACTTTAACTTCCATAAA
Organism: Austrofundulus limnaeus; assembly: GCF_001266775.1. Classification (NCBI taxonomy): domain Eukaryota; kingdom Metazoa; phylum Chordata; class Actinopteri; order Cyprinodontiformes; family Rivulidae; genus Austrofundulus; species Austrofundulus limnaeus. The sequence continues at coordinate 799,330 of NW_013952518.1, read as the reverse complement.
AACCTAAGTAAAAGAATCTTATCAGGACATTTTGTCTTGTTTTAAGTCAAAATGACTCACCCCATTGGCAAACCTTTTTTATGACTCAAATTAAGATCAAATTAAATTTTTTTGAGCAATCTTTACGTATCAGGATGGGTTAAAATCAATTTTTTTTTTCTTTTCCACCTGAGTCAATGGAACAACATCGTTCACACCATCACCCATAACCCCYGTTTAGCATTACCTGGAAGTGGCTGCATGTACATAACAAAAGAAGGCCTAAGGGGTTGCAAATTACCCCCCCAGCACTGCCATTTGACAGTCTCTGGTAGAAAAATGAGTTTGTAAGGGCTCACAAGAAAAACTCTGTGATTTACTTTGATCCCATTTTCAAAAAAATGTCTGTTCAAAACGCATCGACAAAAATTAAAAACTAAAGACGAGGCTGTAGCTAACTACCTGACTGACGTCAGCACAGTTTGTTGAAACTCGTAGGAATAACGAAGCAGGAGGAAATAAGCAAACGCACCGAGCAGCAAAATCTGGTCACAGCAGTTTGGGAAGAAAATGGCAGCGGCTGCTGACGACATGTCAACATCCCTTCATACATGCTCACTTTTTTTTTTCATGTTGCATTTTTGCAGAAAATGCAAATGTTTCCGGTTTGAATTGAGTTATTTACCTTTTTACACATAACCAGTTGCATGTATCTCCTCCTTGCATGCCTGCTTGTACTCTACAATGTTTATTTTTGCATAAAATTTTCATTGTTTCCTCAGCCATTACAGTTTCCTTATATTTTAACTCATATTATTGTTGCCAAAACACTTTTTATATTGTAGTTTTCATTTTTAGGTAATAAATCATCAAAAAGAGGCAAACTCATGCTCTAACCTTCTCTGTTGATGTGTACAGTATAGTTTCTTACTTTACACTCACAAAATTTCTGCTCTTCCCTTTTTCTTCTTTTTCTTCGCAGCAACACGGAGCGCCAAGATGAAGAAGAAAGCTCGGCAGCACCGGGTGGCGGTGCCTCAGAGGTCGCCCTCTCCCATCAAGCCTTCCCCCAACAAGCAGATCCTGACCTACGCCCAGGCGCAGCGCATGGTCGAGTTCGAGCTGGACGGCCACATCCACCGGCTCAGCATCTACGACAAGCTGGACGTCGTCTCGGACGCCGACCCGTCGGTTCGGGAGATGATGGAGAGCAAAAGCAACAAGGAGAACGCCGAGAAGCCTCAGCTGCAGGTGCGGCAGCGGTCGGCCAGGCTGAAAAACAACCAGGAGAGGAGGAACGCAGCGCTGGGCGTCAGCAGTCACGGACAAGGAGGCGGGCATCACGCCAGCACCCACGTTGTCCCGAAGCTTCCAGAGCCGAAATTTCGCAACGTTGAATACAACCTGCCGGCAGTTCCAAAGCGCCCGGCTGCCTTTTTTAAATTCATCGAGAAGACCGAGGAGGAGCTAGACGAGGAGACGGAATACGACATGGATGAGGAAGACTACGCCTGGTTGGATTTAGTAAACGACAGACGTAGAAGTGAGGGGATGAGTCAGGTGTCTCACAACGTCTTCGAGTTCCTCATCGACCGCTTCGAAAAGGAGCTGCACCTGGAGAGTCTGGACCAGGCGAGTGAAACTCAGGCTCCYATCGACGAGGACGCCGTTTGCTGCATCTGCACGGGCGGAGACTGCCACCGAAGCAACACCATCCTGTTCTGCGACGTCTGCAGCGTCGCCGTGCATCAGGAGTGCTACGGCGTGCCCTACGCCCCGGAGGGCCAGTGGCTCTGCAGACACTGCCTCCAGGCGCCGAGCCAGCCGGCCGACTGCGTCCTCTGTCCCAACAGGGGCGGGGCGGTGAAGAAGACCGACGACGAGCGCTGGGGCCACGTGGTGTGCGCCCTCTGGGTCCCGGAGGTCGGCTTCTCCAACGCCACCTTCATCGAGCCCATCGACGGCGTCAGCCAGATCCCCCCGGCCCGCTGGAAGCTCACCTGCTACATCTGCARGGAGAAGGGCGTGGGAGCGTGCATCCAGTGCCACAAAGCCAACTGTTACACCGCCTTCCACGTCAGCTGCGCCCAAAAGGCCGGCCTCTTCATGAAGATGGAGCCCATCAACGAGGTGACGGACACGGGCGAGCCCACCCTCTCTGTGAAAAAGACGGCCTACTGTGGAGCWCACACGCCCAACGGGTGCGTGAGGAGACCGTTCCCCATCTACGACGAGCCCAAACCAAAGAACGGACTTTGTAAGAGGGCGGATAAAGAAGGCGGGGAGGATAAAGGGCGGGCGAAAGGGAAGCCGAAAAAGAAAAGTAAAAACAAAAAACYGGAACCAGAGGATGAAAGTGAAGCTGCGGTTCCTGCTGCTGTTCCTTCTTTTCCTGCTCACAGGTACAAACACCAGCTGCGCCATGATCGGGACGGTTGTTTGAGAGCTTTTAGGCCAGAGGTTCTCAAACAGCCCAGGGGTCCGTGAGAGGTATCTTGGGGGTCCTCAAAAAATTTTTACTAAAATGTTTATTTGGTGTTTTATTTTAAAAAATGCATGGAGAACAATGAACTAATAAAACAAACATAATAAACTTAATAAAAATATATATTCTCATGGCATTTAGGGGTTGAAATGACAATAAATTATCCTTTAAAACAGCATGGGGTTTACAGGGTTTCCCCCCAGAAAAGAGGCTAATCCCGGTGGTAGGTGGGGCCAGGCTTGCTGCCCGCCTGCCAGTGCTTCATTAAAAAAAAAGATTAAAGTTTACAGGGAAGTTGAAATATGACTTTTTATTATGTGATATTGCACAAATATTTGTACAACTACAGTCTTACCAAAAGGCACACTTTTGAAACAGTTAACTAAAAATACAATCAAAATAAAAACCAATTGTTTGCACTTACGTTGAATCCTGCTTTWAAAGCCGTGCTTATAAACAAATTAAATCAACACAAATTAAGTGTAAACAAAGCACCAGCCAATAAGACCAGTGTTTTCTCCTTTTAACCASTAGATGTCACCATTGCGCGTAAACRGAATACTCCATAAACCTTCATAATCACGTCACCGTGTATAAAAATAACTGTTTGATTTGCCTCCGATTCTAACGGCTGCTGTATAATTATAAACACTTGAATTGTGACTTTCTGTCATGGCGAGGCTTGTGAGAAAAGACCAGGAATAAGCTGGTTAGCTCTTTATCCAAAACACAAATTTACAAATTGAAATAACAACCTTTTTACATAAATAGCTTTAATCTTTGATAAAAAGTTCACAGTAGCGTGTGTTTAAATCCCAATAGTGTTAATAACTGGGTGCTCATTTCCTGTTAGCATAGATGCTAACTTAATCGTGAAAAATCCATAGAAAAGCTAGCATCATGTTTATCGACATTAGCAACATTTTCTTTCTGTTTGTCGGTGTAATATAAATCCTTTTTTAGCAGCTGGTTCTTCTTTTCCAACACTTCTCTCCCCTCTAGGTTACAAACCATTTTGAACCAGGTGTCCATACAGAAGAAGAAAGCCTTCGTGGAGCTGGTCCTCAATTACTGGACGTTGAAAAGGCAGTCGAGGAACGGCGTGCCTCTCATCAGACGCCTACAGACAAGCCTGCAGGCGCAGAAGAACACACAGCCTGTATGTCCATCTGTCTGCTGACTGTCTTTACAAGCTTATCGTGTTTAAAAACATCGCATAAATATCTGTATAGTCCTCAAAGTTTAGGCTGTTTATACTGTTTGTCGTTTTTTTGTAAAATCAGTGACGAAACACTTTCCTTTTAAATGTTCTCCTCAGAGGCAGAAAGAGGAGGAAAGCAGGACTTTAAAGGAGCAGCTGAAGGAGTGGCACCGCCTCCGACACGACCTGGAGCGAGCTCGACTTCTGCTGGAACTCATTCGCAAGCGAGAGAAGCTAAAGAGGGAGGAGGTGGGTGAAGCAGCAGGACACCCACCACGGAGTTACAACCCTCGTGASAAATTCACATGATTGTTTTGATTTTCTTTGATGTGTTGTAGATTAAACTGCAGGAGACCCTCATGGAGATGCAGTTGACTCCATTTAGTATTTTGCTCCGAGTTCTCCTGGACCAGCTCCAGGCCAAAGACCAGGCCCGGATCTTCACCCAGCCGGTCGACGTGAGCGAGGTGACGGCAGACGCCTTGGTTTTTATTTCATCTTCTATTTTTTTTATCCCCCGATGCCGTCAGTTCTTTGACTTGCTCTGCAGAAATGATATTTTACAGATTTGGATTCTCATGGGAACTATTTTTTTCTCTTTTAAATAACTGATATTCATTCTGTTTTCAGTTCTTTGCATTTTAAAGAGACGTGTTTGAGAGTTGTATATCCTGTGCCTCAGTTTTGTCTCATCAGTCTGTAATAGTGTGAACGTTTCACAAGCGTTCTGTTTTAACAATTCATATATCAAAATGTTCAGCTCCTTCAGGACATTGGGCCTCATGCAAGAACATGTTCGTTTTCTTATCCTAAATTTCTCTTACTTTTGTTCGTACAAAGGCTTCGTACGAACATGTCACGTCAGATTCAACAAACTCTTCTATCTTCAGGAAAAGTGTGTAAATGAGCTGCGTAA
>NW_013952518.1:787365-793949 GCF_001266775.1 Austrofundulus limnaeus | reverse complement strand
GTGCGTACGAACGGTTCTTGCATGAGGCCCAATGTGTCTAATATGACTTTTGGTATTTCAGCTATTTATACTTTTTTAGCAATTTCACTTTTTTATCCATGTTTCCCATTGAAATGAATGGAGCTGTTTTCAGCATCTTTAAAATCTTTAAATGTTTCTACATCTTTACAGCACTTTATTCTGGTTCTGCTCTTTTTAACTTCCTTGTGCTAATTTTAGTGCCTTTTTTTTGCTATTTCAGCTATAATTCTGATTCTGCTATTCTTCTGCTATTTTCTACTTTTTTCTGCTAACTTGAGCTATTTCTGCTTCTTAGTTATTTTCTGCTATGTTCAGCTATTTGTTGCAGTTTTAGCTAATGTTCAGCTGTTATTAGCTTGTTAGCTTTTATATTTTGTTGACTATTTCATTTGCGTTCAACTTAGTTTACACACTTGTGCTCTTTTTGCTTTCTTATGCTAATTAAAAAAAATTACAGCTACATTTTAGCTGTTTTACTAAACATTTTGGCTTTTTAAGCGATTTTACAACAAATTGTCACTTTTTTGTACTTTTATGCTTCTTTCTGCTGATTTGACTTTGTTGACACCCCTTTCACCATCTGGGTGCTAATTTCAACTGGTGTCTGCTAAGCTAATTTTAGCTTTTTTTCTGCTTTTTCAGCTCTTTTCTACTGTTTACCACTAAGTTAAACTTTTCCATGGCTTTTTATGCTTTTAAAAATGAACTCTCTTTAACTGTTTTGCTATTAAACATTTTCAGCAGCTTTTCAGTATTTTCACAGGGAATGCAGTTTCTGTAGTTACAGATATTTATTCTTTTTTTTTAAACTATTGAAATAATTTTGATGTAAATATTCACATTGCATGATTAACCTTCTGACTGGACCTAATCTGTTAAATATCATCATGTTCCTCATTATAAGAGTCTTTATCTGATTTTCTGATTGACTAAGAAGTGTTTTTGTGATTATAGTTATTTGATTGTACCYGACTTCTGTACAACAATGAGTGTACATGTATTTGTGGGAAATGCTGAATGACACATTCCACCAAGTAAAAGAGGAAAACGTGTGTTCTGACATCTGTTTGAAGTGGAGCACGACACAGCTGAGCCCTCAGACAGCTGCATGTTTCTGGTTACAAATGGCCGCCTCCTGCGCGGGGTCGAGCAGTGTGGTTTCCTGTTAGCAGAGCGACACCTGAGGAGCTGTCTGGCAGCTGGTGSAAGTGAAGGAGCAGAGGGCGCCTCAGGCCCGGCTAGCTCAGTCGGTAGAGCATGAGACTCTTAATCTCAGGGTCGTGGGTTCGAGCCCCACGTTGGGCGTAACTTTTTTTTTTTTTTTTTTGCACACTACCAGTGTTTATAGTTGCGTCTATAAAAGGGAAACATTTCACCTTTTCTCACACTTTGTAAACCTTTTATCTGAYGCCTGCCGCAGGTGCCGGACTACCTGGACCACATCAAACGCCCGATGGACTTCTCCACCATGCGGCAGCGCATCGACGCCCAGGGCTACAACAACTTTGACCAGTTCGAGGCCGACTTCAACCTGATTATCGAGAACTGCTTGAAGTACAACTCGAAGGACACCTATTTTTACCGCGCTGCCATTCGCCTCAGGGACCAGGGCGGAGTCCTGCTCAGAAAGGCCCGACGAGACGCCGAGAAGATCGGCTTCGACACGGAGAGCGGCACGCACTTGCCAGAAGCTCCTGAGATGAAAGCAGCAGCATCGTTTTCGTGGGAAGACGGTATGAGAGCAGCAGCTTAAAACTCATTAAAGTAAATAATTAATTTTCACAGCTCGTCTCACTGACTTCCTGTTCCGTTCCTGTCGCCAGTGGACCGCTTACTCAAACCGGCCAATCGGGAGCATCTTCCTCTGGACTTGCAGCTGCAGCAGCTCCTGGAGAAGTTCGACCTGACCTGCTCCATGAAGTCCAGTCCCTCCCGCAGCAAACGCATCAAGCTGCTGAAGAAGACCATCAAYGACGTGCGAAGCGAAATAAGCCTTAAGAAACTGCTGCCCTCTACCTTTCACTGTTCTACCTCTGCATCAACACCAGCTTCATCTTCATCATCTTCATCGGATTTCTCTGTGCCGGAGACGGAGCAACCCAACGAAGAGAGACTSAAGGCCAAGGGACATTTTCCAGATGATGAAGGTATGTATGGATGGAAGCTTTTAGGATCTTAATGAGCTGAAGTGATCAGGTTCTTACAGAGAGAAGAGTAACTTAAAGTTACTGTCAAGGATTAGTGTTGCTTTCAAAATGTTTGGAAACTTCATTTATTGTAAAAAAGCAAAAATAGACTTAATAGGTTACGTTTATGATGTTACAGATCAAAGACAGATGAGTTTGTTTGTGTGGATTTCATATGTTTGAAGGGGAATGCTTATAAACAATATCTTACCTGTTGTAGATAACTCCTTAAAGAACTTTAATTTGGAGAAACGTAGTTTAATTTAGAATTAGGGTTGGGCATAATCGTATCGTGTGCAATTAATCATCAGAAAAACATTAATCGATTACTTTTTGCCACTTGACAATACGATTAATGTCACCAGTCAGTCCACTCGGTGCTCCTCTCTGCTTCAAATACGATGAACATAAAAAAGGTTCTGTAATTTATTTATCTTTCAACACAATTTACAGTTTGATGTACTGTATATCCTGAAGTCTGTAATTTTGACACAGTTTGGAACAGAACTGTATGAAGAGCAAATCTTTCCCAAATTGGTCATGTGACTAGGACATAAGGGTGTCCAGGGACTCCAGGGGATTAATCGTCAAATTAATCATTATCGGCTAAATACCTCAATTAATCGTGATTAATTTTTTTGCCAATATTGCCCAACCCTATTTAGAATGGATTGACAAGCTAACGGCTAAACCRAGTGGAGCCAGAAGTGTTACTAAATTATAGTCATATATTTTATGATTCATGCAGACACTGCTTTCTCAACTTTTAATGATTTCATATTGCAAAAATCTCTGTACATAAAGTGTAAAATGGACAATAGTAAGGTTTGTAAAATATTGGACTCGTTTTGTTCTGACTAGCTTGACTAGCTGACTAACTTGTCAGAAAAAATAAATCTCAATTTCTTTCAGTCAAAGTTGTTAAATTAGCTATCTACAGCAGGTAAGATATTGTTTAGAATCTTTTCATTTAGCCAATCTTAAGATCTTTGGTCTGGTTTATAAAGGATTGTGTAGAATTCATCTAAAAGAGGGCGTACGGCCAAAAGGCGAAAATAGTGTGCATAAAAAATAAAATAAAATAAAACAATCAGATTTACAAAAMCTTGCACACCTTCAAGCAATTTTCCTGTACAGATCACAGCTGCACCTCAGGTTTTGCGCACAAGATCCCGCCTCAGGTTCTGCCCTCTACACACCCACTCTTAACCATAAACACTCAATGCAAAGCACCTCAYGAGTGAGATTAAACGAGTCAGCTGAACAATGTCAACAAGAGATTGGTCGTCTGAGGAGGAGGAAGGGAGATGGATGAGAACCATAAACTTTTATTTAAGATTTAACTTGGCTTAGAAGGTCTTTTTTATTTAAAAGGTCCTTATGGAACATCAGTAGAATCATAAATAATACTGTTAAGAAAGCTTGATCTAAATAAGTTTGATTAACGTATTTTTCGGACTGTAAGCCACACCGGACTATAAGCCGCACCTGCCATTTTTTTTAAAAAAACGTGCGAACATCAACATATAAGCCGCACTGGACTATAAGCCGCACCCCCCACCTTTTTTAAAAAAACGTGCGAACATCAACATATAAGCCGCACTGGACTATAAGCCGCACCCCCCACCTTTTTTAAAAAAACGTGCGAACATCAACATATAAGCCGCACTCGGACTATAAGCCGCATGGTTCAAAGTTCAGGAAAAAAGTTGCGGCTTATCGTCTGAAAAATACGGTATATTGCTATAATTCCTCACTTCACCATCTGTGTCGTCAGCTTCACTTCTCCAAAACGAGCGTACACACGAATCAGAGCTATGAGGGACCGCACATTTTCACGCCAGCTTTGGGTTTTATAAATCAGAACCTTTGCGTAAAAAGTGGCGTACGCAAGCTTTATACATCTGACCTCTGAGCTACAGCTTTGATGTAAACTCGCAGTTTCCTGGTTCCAAACTCAGTTCTGTTTGTAGCCGAACGCTGCAACAAAAATCTCAAAAAATATTCATAAAAGGTCAAATTTTATGAACTTGACAACAAGCTTGTTTACTGATTCAGACCTGTTCACTTTGACTTGGAGTTCTTCACTCTTTCATAAAAGAAAATCGTAGTACATGTACACAAACACCACAGTTTTCCTGTAATATATAAAGTAGCTGTTACTGTGAGAATTACACGCCCTAAATATCCTGACTCACAGGTCAGGCAGCAGCCTCGTTTCAGTCCCTGTAGTTAAGGAAGAGTTATTTAAGATTAGACTCAGTGAAATATTAGAGATTAAACACACATCTGTTTAGAATGTGTCTGAGCTCTGCAGAACGGCAGAGGAGGAAACGTTTTATGACAAGTGTTTTATTTATGTTCAGGAAAAAGCTTTGGAGTTAAAAAAATCATGAAGCTGTGAAAAAACCCCTGATCATTTCTCTGTGAAGAAAGACTCGAAACTTACTGATGCAAGAAACATTTTGTGAAGTTTTTGTTCCAAACCAATGAACTACGCTTTAAATTTAATGTTTTTTACTRATCAGTGAAGATGGTTCTGATTCTCACATCAGTCTCTGACACTGAATCTTTAGAGAACTACTGTTGGCTTCAGTTTTAGAGAATAACCCGCTTGCATCATTTGTTTATTTTTTAATTGTATTTATTTAAAAATTTATTCATTTCATTGGTGTGCTTGTTTGTCTTTGTGTTTATAGTGTACAATAATGTGATTGTGATGCTGTATTTCTGAGTGTTTTATGTGCTGCAGAACAGGAACCTGCTGTAAAACAGTAATTATGCTGAGTCAGGCTTGATTTCTAGTAATCTTTTCCTGTTAAATCAATAAATCAAAAACAAAACAAATGCTATACATACAACAAATAATAATACAACAAATAAAATGAAAGGTAGCAGAAAGAAGAAAAAAATTATTATTGATATCTGCCCCTTTTTCAAAAATAAATAAATCGAAACAATAATAGTCTTCTTAACTCCATTTAGAGCCTCAGGTGGTCATAATGTTCTGGCTGATTGGTTTCTTGTTAAATAAATCTTAATGGCAGCAGCTCTGACAGCTCTGTGCTTTTATTTTGTCGGCCTGCACAGGAGACAAGTCKCTTCCTCCTAAACTGGAGCCGTCAGACGCCCTGCCCCCACTGATCCGCTCGGACTCGGACTCCGAGCCCCCCACCCTCAAACCCATCGACGCCCCCCTGAACTGCGAAACCCAAAGCACGAGATTAAAGTTGGACGGCGAAATCCCCGAGCTGGTCTCGTCGGCGCCGCGCCTCAACGGCCACGTCCTCCAGAGCGCCGTGTCGGACAGAGACGCGGGGGCAGTGTCCACGTCCGCGCCGGCCGACCCCGCCCTCAACCGCCGCGCCGCCGTCCTCTTCTGCAAGTCGAAGGTCGGCGGGRACGGCGAGGAGTCGGACGGGGTCAACGGGAAGCCGGGCGGGGACGGAGGAGACGACGACGAAGACGGCGCRCAGCTGGGCTCCAAGTCCATCCTGTCGGTGGTCATCCCCCGGCTGGAGACCCTGCTGCACAAGAAGAGGAAGCACAGCGATGGCAGGGAGGAGGAGGGAGGAGAGGCGGAGCTTGAGGAGGAGGGAGAGTCTCCTGTGAAACGACTCGACACAGGTACGCACTCGTCAGCCACACGTCTCTGAGCAGCTTTGCTTTTAGATTCCAGAGTTGGGCTTTTGAAACCGGTTGTGTCTCCTCCCAGGACTGTCCAGAGGCTTCCTGGACATGGGGGAGGAGAAGGAGCTGGAGCGAAGCAGCAGAACCAGTCGACCCGTGGAGCCACGCAGACGCTGCGCCTCCGAGTCCTCCATATCTTCATGTAGCAGTTTACCAGGAAGCACCAGGTAATCCAGACTGCTCAGCCTCCTGGAGGCTGCTGGGAGGATTTATATCCTGGAATACTAAATACTGTTAATCACCAGATTTATCACCATACCATGTTATATCGATTTGTTTGCATGACGATACGATATTTACAGAGTCTGTCACGATATGATGCAATTAAATTCACATGTCTGATCGATATGATGGGATATCATATGTGACCCATCACATCAGAACGAGGATTAAGTCCAAAAGTGGAATATGGAGAAATCGGCAGATAGTGTTTTGATTTAAACGTGCAAAAATGTATTTTGTCTAAATATAATGAATTAATTCCTTATCAATGTTTCATTTGAATGAAGTGTCTGAAATATAATCCTAAAAGCATTTTAAAGGGGACCTTTTATGCAAAATTCACTTTTTAAAGTTTTTTTTTACTCAACTTTGGGTATGTACTTCTTAAAAAAACAGTCCTAGGACCAAAAAAATGTACCCAGGGGCATATTTACTGTAAGTAAATGTATTTTTAATGTATATTAA
>NW_013952518.1:784827-786569 GCF_001266775.1 Austrofundulus limnaeus | reverse complement strand
GTTTTAGTTTCTTTGCAACTGGGAAATCTTTATGTTGAAATAATATTTGAAATTTCCTCTTTATAATGACATCAAAATATCCTAAATAAATTTACATACAATTAGGATTCAGACCAAACAGTAATGTATTTTTGTAACCAACAAGACAGATTAAGTCATATCTCTGGATAAGCTGATGATATCAGAATGATCCAGGTATCAAAATGTAGCTTTTAAAGCAGGAATCTGAAAACATGATTAGGTCATTTTGACCAGATTTGACTTAATCCTCATTTCGATATGATGGGTCACATATGTCCATTTAATGTAAGTGATTGAACCTGTTTATGGTTCGTTTTTGTTTTCTTTTTCTTTTCAAAATCAAACGAAAAAAATTAATCAGGTGGTTTTTCATTTTTTATTTTCAAAATTAAAAAAAAAAACCGTCAATAACAAAATAGAAATAAAGCTACATTTTTTAATGTTTAAAGAAGAGCTTTGTCGTTTGTTACTTTCTGGCAGAACTGGAAGTCGTAACGGCGTTACGTTTTCTCTGAGCACTTCAGAAACGGACAAAAGTCTCATTTAGAGGAAGTAGATCTTACTGTGAAGAAAATTGTTTTAATTTTCCAAGTTCTGCAGAATAAGGTTTAATTGCAGCCATTATCACTATCTTTAGGAATGGTKTCTGTTTTTAARCAGTCTTATTTCAGCCTCTATAAACTCTTATTCTTTCATGACTTCTGTGGTTTCCTGTATCGCTATAATAAAACAACCAWATGCTTGATTTTTGCGTTGCTTAGCTACATCCAAAGTAAAGCACTGTGGATTATTTATTAGCTCGATTTTACATTTTTACATTTAGATTTTGAAAACAGAAAAAAAAGAAAACAAAAAAACAATATGGTTGTTTTAATTTTGCACTTTTATTTTGAAATGAAAACAGTCCAGCTGCGTTGCTCTGACTCCAACAGGTGGGTTTTAGGTTAAAGTTACATTTCCTTTTGCTTTCAGCACAATTCTCAGTCTTCCAAAATGTGGAAAGGGGAAACCCGCGTTGGTCCGGAGAAACACTGTGGAYGATAAGAGCGAGCTCATCGCCTGCATCGAATCGGGGAACTTTGCTAAAGCTGCACGAATCGCTGCAGGTAACACAAATATATTCTATACGTGCATGGACGGACGTGTAGAACTGAAAACAACTTGCATGAAAGGTGTGAAGAAATGRCGTCACAACTGTTGTGTTAAAACGGTAGAACTTGCAGACATTTGGTTTTGATACAAGTGTAACCGTAGGGTTGGAAATGAGCCTGAGTTTTTATTCTCCACCTGCACCGCTGTAAACTCTCTGCTGCTCTAAAACTCATATTTGTGACCTGATATCAAACTTATCCAGAGATATGACTTAATTTGTCTTGTTGGTTATGATAATACATTATCGTTTGGTCTGAATCCTAATTTTATATAAATTTATTGAGTAATTTTTGATGTCAATATAAAGAGGAAATCTCAAATAGTATTTGTATATTAAGGTTTCCCAGTTGGAAAAAAACTAAAACATTACTTACAGAGAAAAATTCTGAATTTTAATGCGTTTTTCCTCAAAATCAGTTTTTTTTTTTGTTGCTATTGCTCAAAAAAATGCTTCTAAATATTTTAAGGATTATAATTCAGACAGTTCATTGAAATGAGACATTGATAACACATTTTTTTTATATTTTGACAAACTGTAATTTTTGCAAGTGTTTTCAAAACACTATATC
>NW_013952518.1:781674-784479 GCF_001266775.1 Austrofundulus limnaeus | reverse complement strand
TTTCCCAGCTGGAAAGAAACAAAAACATTGCTAGCTCACAGGGAAAATCTCAACATTTTAAGGCGTTTTTCCTCAAAATGTTTTTTTTTTCTTTTTCTAATGCTCCAAAAAAGTGCTTCAAAAATTTTTAGGAAAATATTTCAGACAGTTCATTGAAATGAGACATTGATAACACATTTTTTTTATATTTTGACAAACTGTAATTTTTGCAAGTGTTTTCAAAACACTATATCTGCCTATTTCTCCACATACAACTTTTAGACTTAATCCTTGTTTCGATGTGATGGGTTASAGTAATTAAACACTAAAAGTGTCGCCTGACTCTTATAACTTGGCTTTTTTAATGTGTTGTGTTGTGTTGTGTTGTTCCTGTAGAGGTTGGCAACAGCAACATTTGGATGCCAGCTAGTGCTGCTACAGTTACGCTGGAACCTCTAAAGCTAGTTTGGGCCAAATGTAGCGGATACCCCTCCTACCCTGCCTTGGTGAGTGYGTGTGCAGCACGAGCTGACATCTGATTTATTACTGTTTGCAGTGTTCAGTTTCTCCTCTAGATGGCGCCGTTTCATTTTACACGAACAGAAACATAAAGCGATCTCAGCTGTGTGTTTCTCCCCCGCCTCGAGCAGATCATAGACCCCCACATGCCGCGCGTCGGCTGCCAGCACAACGGGGTGTCCATCCCCACCCCCCCCATGGACGTGCTCCGCATCGGAGAGCAGATGCAGTACAAGACCGGAGAGAAGCTCTTCCTCGTCCTGTTCTTCGACAACAAGCGCAGCTGGTGAGTGCCGCCGTCTGCCCCGGTGATTTAAGCCGACACGAGCCTCTACAAGGGTAAACCTGTCAACCCCTCCGTCAGCCCATCATTATTCTCCGGTGCCTCCGCAGCTTCACCTGTCAGCAGGAGAAACAAATGGCTCTCGCCTCCAGAGGCTCCTGGTAATTTCACCAGAGTCCACGTTAAATTGTCGCAGAAGGATGTCGGACAAGTCTATTATTTTTAAATCAAWGAATCGGGATGAGTAAACAAATTCCAACACATTATAAAGAARCACAGATAAAAGTAAAATAAGTAGCAGTTCATAATATAGCCTAATACTTACCTGGTATGTACTCTTCAAGTAGAGCGGAACCAACGTTATAAAACATAAGACTGGTTTAGTTTAAAACAAAGACGAGTAAAACACTTACCTGTGCCTTTATTTTAAACTAAAACTTAAGCTAAACTGACGCAGCWCAGTCGATCTGCACATGGTTCCTGCTCCTTCCTGTTTGTTGACCAATAGGAGAGGAGCTGACCCATGAAGCCCCGCCCACCTTCATTACATAATGAGACAGAAATGCATAAAGAAATGTAAAACAGGAGACAGAGAAAWATAAAAACACATGGAAATGAAAAAAAAAAGACTTTTGGGGAAATTTATAAAAAAAATAATTAAATATAAACATTTAAGAGTATATATTTTTAAAAACAATAAATTATGTGTTAAAATATATAATTTATTGGAAATAAGCTGGAATAATAAATATGTTGGTCAGTTAAATTATAAAACGAGGTAAAGTTCTCCCTTTTAAATTTAATTGGTGCATTTTAAGTGTATTTATTTATTTATTTATTTACTGGTCCATTCATAGATTTCTGCAGTTATTTCCAATGATGTCAGTTTCTGTCCTCCAAAGCCAACATTTTGTCCGTCTCTGGGATTCTGAGGTATTTGTTTTGGGGTTTGAGCATCCTGGACGAAACATCCTGACCCTGACTCTGTTCCACCTCCTCAGGCAGTGGCTTCCTAGATCCAAAATGGTTCCCCTGGGGATGGACAAAACCATCGACAAGATCAAAATGATGGAAGGCCGCTCCTCCAGCATCCGCAAGGCCGTCCAGATCGCCTTCAGCCGCGCCATGAACCACCTGAGCATCGTGCAGGACGAGCCAGTCAGCGACCTGAGCGACGTGGACTGACGGCAGGGGGGCGGGGCCAGCTCCAGATCCATTCCCCTCCTCGAACCAAAAAAAAAAAAAAAAAAAAACCCTCCTCTCCTCTGCAGAAGACTGAAATGTTTACCGGGCATCTGCTGTACCAGGTGCTCTCAGCTATGAATGTGTTTCTATTCACTCCACCTCCAGGCGTGTAGCTGTGCAAAAAGAGGCCTATTTTAATTTTTTTTTCACCACCTTTACTCCAAACATTTCAAAATAAGAGCGACTGATTTCATTTCTGGAGTGTCAGGATAGCAACTATTATATAAGCTGAAAAATGACTCAGATTTTTATTTTGAATTATTACATTTCATATAAGTTGCCTTTTTTTTTAAAAACAAATTCCATTTTATTGTATTTAAACTGTAAATAATCTGTACAGTTGCCTGACAGTAACTTATGTTAAGACAGACACGGCTACTGTACAGTTTTTTTTTTAAGTATTTATCCTCTTTTTGCCACTAAACCATGAGTTTTGTTGCTTGATTTAAAAGAATAAAAAGAATCACGTGGAAATTAGATGCCATGTTAGAAAAAAAGAAAAGTATTTAAGTTATTGAGGTTTATAAAGTAAACTTCCATTTGACATCATTTCTTTGGAATAAAAAGAAGTAGTTTGGGTCTGTTTTTGTTCTACTGTATTTATATGATTTGCGTGCTCGGTCTTTGTGTCTCTGAAGCTCATACTGAACGTCTGATGTGAACACAGAAGGATTTGTTCTCAGAAAAACCAAAAATGTTGCTACCCAGAACTTTTTTTCTGGTTGATTTTTTTATTATTTCTTTCTGTGGTAAGTGAGAAAGTTGTTGCCAAAAAAAAA
>NW_013952518.1:776508-777722 GCF_001266775.1 Austrofundulus limnaeus | reverse complement strand
AGTAAAAGTAGAAGTATCTTATCATAAAAATACTTTGGTAAAAGTTAGTCTTTAAAAATATTACTTGAGTAAAAGTCTTAAAGTATTTGATATTTTTTTGAACTTGAGTATCAAAAGTAAATTTCTGACACAAAATCTACTTAAAGGCACAGTGACAGCCTCATCTGTTTTTACACTAAACCTTTTTTATTAGAGTGTAAAAACAGCTGTCTCTCTCTCTCTCTCTCTCTCTCTCTCTCCCTCCCTCCCTCCAGTGACTGAACACACCGGGTCAGAACCGCTCCGGCTGCAGGTGGATAAATATTTATGGAGCACGTTCGCTCCTCACCGCGGAGGAGAAGTGGAAACAGTTCGTTTCCAAGGTGAGCAAAACAAACAACTTCAAAGGAATTTAAATGCAGCTCATGTAAATTTCCCGCTGCAGTCAGTCACATGTTCCTGCAGACGTTGGGCCGTTAATGAAGCATTTGATGCCAGATGACCTGATTGTTGTCTGGGAAAAAAACAACAACAAAACAACAACAAAAAAAAAAAAAAACAAGATCCTATAAAATGAAAAGATTTCCAGCTCTTCT
Organism: Austrofundulus limnaeus; assembly: GCF_001266775.1. Taxonomy (NCBI): domain Eukaryota; kingdom Metazoa; phylum Chordata; class Actinopteri; order Cyprinodontiformes; family Rivulidae; genus Austrofundulus; species Austrofundulus limnaeus. The sequence goes on along the minus strand of NW_013952518.1, from coordinate 777,147 downwards.
TTAATGAGCGTAATTTGCCCACCTTCAGCCTGTTTTGTGTATGACTCTCAACCACTACCACACCAATAGTGTCACACAGACATTATCATTACAGATATAGGTAWAAGTGGAAGCATAAGCACAAAAATATGAGCTAAATTTCTAATCATGAGYTTTTTTATTCATAAAGTCGTGATTGTAGCGCAGCAGGCCGGCTGGCAGCTCCATTATTCATCGATCAGACGGACTCTGATCAGTAACGGCAGCTCTAATGGCTGAGATGAAAGCGCTGCTTGGCGTGGATAAAACCAGAAAAAACAAATCCTCATCTGGGATATTTTTTTATTTAATCTCTGTGCAGACGGGCCTGACGTCCCCTCCAGATCCTCGCCTGGAAGCGCTCAGGCAGACGGCTGCTCCTCACGTTGCCCCCATCAAACCCAGGCAGCCCCTCGTCTTAACCATCCACTAATGTCACGATTCGGCGGGCTCCGGAGCCATGGAGGTGGTGAGTGTCGTGGTGGTGGTGGTGGTGGTGGTGGCGGCGTGGTGGCAGTCATCATGTCCATCAAACTCCTCTCAAATGGTGTAGGCTGTTGACTTGGGGGTTTGTTTCGCAGTCTCTTCTGCGGTGGCGGTGGTGCTACAAAAAGAAAAAAC
>NW_013952518.1:774965-776498 GCF_001266775.1 Austrofundulus limnaeus | reverse complement strand
GGGGGGGGGCTGACTGGGTGGTTGGACATTGTGGGTGGGGATCTGCAGGGCTCGCAGCGAGGCCCTTTGATGTGAAAGATAATTACTTGTGCAGTTAAGATAATTAGCGCTGGGTCCAGAATAAAAGCAAACAAGCGAGAATCATCTCGAGTCGCTTTTAGTTTTGTTCYAAATGTGGTTCATGAGAAACATCCAGGCTGTAGTTTTGAAGAGATTTCCTAAATTTCCGCCAAAAATTGTGACCTTAACGGGTGAGTCAAAAGTCGCAGGACACCCTATTGTGTCAGGAAGAAAAAAAAAAAAGATATTTCTGAATGTCTCAGCTAGTAAGTGGGGGGATCTGTCGGGATCATGGCCGCCATCTTGGATCAACGACCTATTTTTCCAAAGATGGACCCTCTCGTTACTTGTTGGGGTATTCACTTTTTTTTTTTTTTGATTTTGAAATGAGTGTCCTGTGACTTTTGACTCAGCTTTTAGTTACCAAGAACCTGTACCTGATGACAACAGCGTGAGGGCAAAGGTTTTCAACCAGGCTAGGCTAACGGCTAACGGCTAACGCCTGTTCATTGTTTTTCAGGCTTATGAAACAACAGTTTTCTCCAAAACAACATACTAGTATATAAAAGTAACACAGTGGTTCTTAATTCTTTATTATCTGTAGAAACCAGCGTTCTGCGTATAATCACCGGATAATACAAGGAGAAACACTGCGTTGTGTAAAAGAACAAGTATTATCTTACACCTTTTTATTAATCAATAATTTAAAATAGAAAATTTGAATCAAAATCCATTTTTATATTGAAGAAAGAAAAACAAGTACTTCGTTTCTGTGGTGCTTTTTCTTTGAGCTCAATTAATTCTTAAAAAACAAAAACTCAGAAATAGTTTTTAAAAACTCATTGGCACGCCCCCGACAAATCACAGCGCTCCCCCAGGGGGCCGCGCCCCACTACTTGAGAAGCCCTGGTCTAGAAAAAAAAATCAGTTTTCTCTTATTTACAGTGATTTATTTTAGGAGTCGTAACTTTTCTTTCATTTCTGAGAATTATTTTTAGACGAAACGACTCCAGCGATGAATCTTAACTCCTTTAATGAACCGAGGCAGCCCTCCTCAACCTGATTTTCACCAAACTAATTAAAAACAATAGTTTCTAATTTAACCATCAACACAACCTCTCTTTTACCTGAGATCATTTTTGTACTTTTAGAAAATGAAAGTTTTATTTTTTATTGTTGGACAGGTAAGTTCAGGTAATATTTGTAAGAAAATCCACCACAGTTTTGGTTAAATGTTCGTAGATAAGTGATTATTTTAGGAGCTGATGAACCCAAGTTTCATTTCTTGTGTTTTTTTATCAAAATCTTGAAGAAACGGAGCTAATATTTGATGTTAGGTCGTTTCATTTCCCCGTTTGGTTTAATGATGCTTCAAATCAATCTCCTCCGTAGCTGGAGGTTAGAAGACGTGACTCTGCTGAAGGTAAATGTGGAGTTGAGGTGTGTGTGTGTGTGTGTGTGTGTGTGTGTGTG
>NW_013952518.1:773120-774776 GCF_001266775.1 Austrofundulus limnaeus | reverse complement strand
GTGTGTGTGTGTGTGGAGTGGACGGACCGCCGCAGCATGATGGGAGTTTTCATACGAGCAGATTTCAGAGGGTTCATCCCGGCTCTCGTGGAGAAACAGAGACTCTCCTGCCGCTCTCATCACCATTCCCCCACATTCCAAGGACACTTTTCTGATTGACGGGGCTTAATGTGGATCTTGGCAGAATTGAATTTGATCCCGGGGGCTCTGCCACGGGGCCCCGACGGTAGATTTACACTCCTCCCACCGCCCGCTCCTCCTGTCTTCCCCTCCCCTTTTTCTCTGTCGAACAAACAGAAACAGAATTACCTCCCGTGGAACAGCTCGCTCGCTGCATCGAGGCGAGATCATGAGCGGCTCTGTGTCACAGAGTGATTGTGCTGTTTGTATTCGTTTTTTTTTTTTTTTTTTCCTCCCTGAAGGGATCGTAGGAGGGGGAGTTTGGGGCGTTTGAGCGACACGCTTTTAGACGAAAGAATGTGGCTGGGATTTATTTTTGTGGAGTTTAAAGTACAGGTGTGCGTTTAATAATTGTTTTTTTTTTTTTAGGGGCGATGTGCCCACCTCTCTGTCCCTGTTTACGCCTGAGGAGGGGAGAGGCACCTGCTGCCACACAGCCGTTGTAACCCCCCACCCACTTGCAGAATTTAGCTGAATAATCACAGCACCCCCGCCGGCTCCTCTCACTTCAAAGCCATGATGAGATGGAACAAAACTATGATTTGCGTCGGGGGCAACTTTCAGTTACGTAATGGGCGCAAGTTTTCCCCACCCCACACACACGGAGGCCTAATCACATCTGTGATGGTTATAAGTCTTTATCTCTGCAGAAAGAAACCGTTTCATACACTGTGATCCCATGCAGATCTCAGGCTTGTCCTCCCCGACTCTTGTCTCTTGCAGATCTGTGACAGCAACATCCTTATCGYTGGTTAAAAAAAGAAAAAAAAAAGCCTGCCGTTCATGTTTATCCGTTTGGCTGAAGACTGATATTACTTCAACATCTCCACCAGCCTCTTATTTTTTATCTTCCGGCGAGGCTGAAAGCACACACAGCCCAAGACAGATTACTTTTTCAGCTCCGAGGAAAAACAATGGTTTTCCATCTTCTAGAGGCATCCTTTATCCATTCACACAAACACTGTGTGATGGGCTGCTTTTACATCTGGGCTGGAGCTTTGTGTTACCAGCCTGGATGGTAAAAGACCGAATATTACACGTGTTGCATAGGCTGACTATTAAAGCTGCAGTAGCTAACTCCCTACTGTGGATTTATTTAGCAACATCTAGTTCCAGTAATGGACTTATCAGGTAAATCTAATAAATCAGTTCAGTTTATTTATATAATATTTATAAGCTAGTCTCCTATATTGAGTCCAAATTGGCGACAGTGGAAAGGAATAACTCCCTTTTAACAGGAAGAAACCTCGAGCAGAACTAGGCTCAGGACGAACGCTCATCTGTCACAACCAGCTGAGTTTGAAAGGAGGGGCGGAGCTAGATGTTTTTGCAAGGGGTGGACACATACAAATAAAGAGAAGAACTCTGAATTTGAAAATTCAAGATGGTTGCCACAGCTACCTAATTCCAAATGCCTTTTATCTGTTTTAAGAAACATTGAGCCAAAACTTTGTGTGTGTGTGTATGTATGTATGT
>NW_013952518.1:763831-772000 GCF_001266775.1 Austrofundulus limnaeus | reverse complement strand
TTATTATAGTAATATGAATAATAACCAAGATGTACTTAATTTCAGTTGCTCAATTTCCCCAAAACTTAAAACAAATTAGGTACTAATTTTCCCTCTTTATTTTTATTTTTTGAAGGCCAGGAAAAATAGATGCGTTTTCAGTCTGGAGGTAAACTGACTCACAAACAATCAAAACAAACAAACAAACAAACAAACCTAATTTGGCCATTTTTTTTAACTTGCTGGGATTAAATTTGTTGTAGATTAGCTAAGAATGATCATATGCAGAATGCTGTTGCTAATCCCAAACTAATCTAACCAATAATGCTAATGCTAATTTTACAAACTGCTATAATTCAGCCATTTATAAAACATGCACAGTGTCAGAGAACAATAGTTAACAAAACCTAAATGCAAAAAACAAAATCCAAGTACCCCATCCACTTTTCAATTTTTGGCGGTGGCACCTGGCGGTGGCCAATCAGGTGCCAGGGTTGGCACTTGCCACCCTGACCGCTCCTCTAGCTCCGCCTCTATTTGGGAGGACAGGAAAGMCACAGAAGGACTGGTCTAGATGGATTTTCCTCTGAAGAGAGACAAACATGTTATTGCCACGTTTCTGGCTTAGAACGCCTCAGATTGTGAAAGGTCCTAAAGGTTTTAAGCAAATAAACTGTGCAGTGTGTTGCATTCAAAGTCTGTTAATCTGAGTCAGACRTTTCTTTTTGTCTTTTTGCTGTGGCGGCCATTTTGAAAATGTTAGTAGCTGCACACTCAATATTTACCTGCAAGTTTCATTCAAATCTGTTCAATTCGCGCGATGTTTGTCCAAAACAAACACAGATACAGGTAAAGATATTGCTATTGCTTTCTCCTCTGGTGGTGGGAGATGATTATTTTTCCTGATTCTTTGATGCTGCAGGTTGTAGAACAAAGTTAGTGGAGTATAATTACCTGCAGAACTTCCTCCAATCTGTTAAAGAAAACTTACAGCTGAGCTCAGCTAAATGAGACGAGTCAGGTTTTTAATGGAGTTTTGTTTATTTTAGTGCGTTTAGCTATAAATGTCAGTTATGATTTCATCTGCGTTTGTGTGTGTGTGTTTAGGCCTGCAGGCTTAGTTTAATAAAGCTCAAATTAAAGCTTTTGCCACCGTGTTGGGTCATAAGTTAAAATTTCCTTTAATATATTCCTTTAAATGCGAGACTTTTATTGAAATTAATTAGGAAAAAACTCTTTAATAGAAATATTGATTGCTTCAGAGGAGAGAAAAAAGGTAGCAGCTTTGCATGTTGCAGCTCATTAACTGGAATTACTTGCATGAAAATAATTAGCATTGATTAAACTGCTGCTACCACTTTGCACAGAAAGAATTAAAACCCACTCTTGTTTTTTTTTTCAATCTTGTCTTGTGAGTTTTTTTTAAAGGTGCCACAAGACAAGAGAGACTCCTTTTTTTTTACATTTGAAGATTTTCCTGAATGTCCTGYCACTGAGGGACAAAGAAACTCTCACTTTAGCAATTTTTGATTCTCATAAATGGGATTAGTTTCGTTTTTGCCAAATTTGCACTATAAAAGAACATATTTCGTTAGTTTTTTTTTCATTGATGTGTGTTAGAAGCACAAAAAGAGCAAAAATGGTGAGTCACAGCCGAGGATGTTTTTTTTTTTTTTTTAACTCTGCGGGGTGTCTCTGTAGTCACCGCAGGGAGTGTGGAGGAATTTTAGCTTTGCCTCAGAAATTTAAAAATAAAATGGCTGTGATTAAATTCCCCAAATGCATCCACTTATTTATTTATTATTTTGAAATTAAGGACAAAGATAAGGGCACAAAAGCCTGTTCAAATCATTTTTAAATAGTTGCTTTAGACGAAGAAAATTCTAAAAAGCTTAAAGATCAAACATCCAGGTCAATCTGGGCGACATAGAACAGGAAACAGAACGTTGTTGCTCTTATCTAATCTTTGACCTGGTCCAGGTCCTGTCCTGCTCCTGATGGGTTAAACTGTCTCAGTCTGGACAGGCTTGTTAAGACGAGAGCTTATATATATTTAACTAAGATCCTGTGATGTCAATTTTAAAATTTAGCTGCTTCATAAGTTTAAAAATAAAAATAATTGCTGCCCAACTGGAAAAGACTATCAGGGAAAAGGTCTGGACTTACCAACTACAATTTGGGCCAGATGGGCTCCATCATGTAAGGCTGGATGGACAAGTCTTCCCTTGTTTACATCTTTTAATTAATTTGTAAATAGAAAGTTTCTGCGCAGCTATAAAGTTGTAAACCCCTCTAACAAACTGGATAGAACAGGTGTGGAAGCTTGTGGGGGGGGGTCGAAGCGCCTTGTTCGGATTTAAAGAGACAGCCTCAAAGCGAGTTGATCTGAGACACACCCCAGAAAAGGGGCGGGGCTTGTGGAGTTGCAGTAAGGAGAAATTCAGACCAAAGCGTTGTGGTTCTACTTTATATAGACCCCATGAAGAATTAAAATATGAAARGTAAGGATTTAAAGAATGTCTACTTCAATGAAATGTGTCAAACCAATTCAAGATGGCTGCCACAGCTAATTAGTTTTAGCAAACACAAAAAATGGCCTCAACCCCTTCAGTTTTACAGATGTTGAGCTGAAATGTGGTGTGGTAGTAGCTCAGACTGATCCCCAACACAATCTGAGGGATTGTGATCGTTTAAAAGCTTTTATTGTGAAAGGCTTCATGGTGTTTTAATGGTTAGCACTGTTGCCTCACAGCATGAAGTCTTGGGTTCGAGTCCCGGGTTGGTTCTGTGGTTTTTCTGTGTGTCTTTAGGTTCTCCTCATGTTTGTGTGGGTTTCCTCCTGAAACAAGGGAAGAATTCTTCAGAATTTGACGCTTGCTGCTGTTGTTGTTGTTGTTGTTTTGCAACAGGTTTATTTAAAAAAAAAAAGAAAATTAAAAGCAAACGATTGTCTCTCAGCTTTAAAACTCGATTCGACAAACACATCTGCTGCGTTGCACGTGTTCCATAATTTACCATTTGTCACATTGCGAAGCATGAAAATCCCCAGAAACACGTCTCAGACATTTTTCATTGCAAGGTTTGTAACTTTGAAACTGGTACGGGTTTAAAAAAATAAAATAAAACAACAATTTAGCAGGTCCTTTCACAGGAATCACAAAAGCAGAAATATTTCCCCCTGCCTTATCATTGCTGCTGACAAACAACAGAATGAGATTTAACACAGTCGTTGGCACAATGTAACACCAAACAATCGGCGCTGGTTAAATATGAAGGAAAACAATGAGAGCTTACTTCTATAAAGACRGCTTTCCTGTTATTGAGCTGCTTTACTCAACTTCTACACGTTATATCTCTGAGTCTGAAAATGTTGCTTTTTGTTCCTTCAGCTTTAAAGTTTTACATAAAGAGGTGTACAGAAAATACAAATGTCTTTATAGAATACTTTAGATGGGTTTATTATGTTGGAAGATCAGGAGATTTTTTTAAAGTTTTTTTTTTCTTTTTTTCTTCTTTTTCTTTCTTTTCTTTTTTTAAATGAGCAAATTTTCCAGATCAGGAKATTTTAACACTCACTGATCTGTGAGCTATGCTAAAATTAGCATAAAAACCATGTTGATTATTTTTTGTTGTAACAATCCTTATTGGTAATAAATCTTGTATCATTAGAAAGTCTGTTAATTTGCCTTTTAAATGGTGCCACATTTGTAAGGAATATGCATTTGTGGGATGAGTAGTAGAGTTCAGTATGTGCGTTGCGCACATGAAAAATTGCTCAAATATWTGCTTCAAAACAGCTTATTTTGTTGTTGTTGACACTTGTTTTGAGCTTCTGGTACCTCCAGGTGCTGTCAGTCAGGAGGATGCCACTATCTGTTGTAAGGGTCAGCTTACACTTCTTATAACAAGGTTATAAGAGTAATTTAATTAACAAGGATCTCTTTTATTTTGGATAAACATTTCTTTAGTGCAAAAATGAATGGACACAAAAGTAACTCYCAGTCAGTGAATGTTGATTTGAACCATAATATGCGATCGTTTATTTTACAAATCATACAAATTTCACTAGAGTACACCTGATTGTGAACAATTAATTTCCTATAAAAAGTTTTGGGACCAACAATAACAAGCTTTTAACTTCTTAATTGTTAACCACACTTAAATAGAAACACAAACGTCAGATTAGATGTTAAACACCAGACATTTGAGGCTGTTTATCTTAGGAGTTTACAGGGCAAGGTTAAGAAAAAGGTTGAAGAAAGGTGTTAGCTTTCCTACTCTTTATCTTAAATAATGTGAGTTTAACCAGAAGGGCGAAGCGTTCTGTGCTCAGCTTTGGTCAGACCTCGACGTCACACACAGCCAGCTTTTACCTTGAGATGATGTTCTGTCACCTGACAGGTAGGCGGGGGCGCTGCTGGAGAATCTGTCTTTAGACCGTCGAACAGGGGACCCCAAGGCGTGCTCTTTGACTCGTTTACGTCCACGTCAGCCGTAACCAGAAGACAAGGCCTCGACTGGAACCCAGGTTGTAAATATAACTTCCGTCTGGAGAGTTTTGTTTGCATTTAGTTTTAACCGCGACTCGCTTCCTGAGCCGACTGTAGCAGGAAGCAGCGATTTAAACGGCCAAAAACACGTGAATGGAGATAAAACAGGCATTTTGCACCGTGGAATCTAACTGATAAGAACTTTGGAGCTTTAACCGGGACAGATTTGTTGGTAAATAACATCGGGTGATGAGTCTCTGACTTTTTTTCTGCATTATGGACTTCAGCGGGAGGAACCCCCCTGCAGTGACGTATGCTGCAGCGGGAGGGGTTTCCCAGGAGCTCGGCGCGGGGTGTCTCAGGGACCATGAAAGGTGTGTGCGAAAACGAACACCGAAAAACCACGTGACTTCACATCGACTGTTTGGCTTCGGATGGAGTATGCGGAGGCCTTAAGATGTTGCAGATCATACAAGTCTTTTGTTGAGAGCGCCATCTGTTGGGCTAGCAGCATCAGAGCCAGGGACCTAAAAAGGCTAAACAACCTGATAAAGAAGACTGGTTTGTTCTGGGGACAACTGTGGAATCTCTGGAAATGAAGGATTTTACATAAATCAAGAACATTGTGGACAACCTTGACCATCCTCGTCATCAGACTGTCATAGAAAAACAGTGTGTCTTCAGTCGGAGGCTTCTTCAACTTCGCTGTAATACAGCCATCAGCATCTACTATAACTCTTTAGTTAAATGAGTTACTTTATGTTGTATTTTTGAATGGAAATGAATTGATTTTTCATGAGTAGAGCTCCTGACCACATTTGGGGGAAAACAAGCTGTAGATTTTCACTGAAACCAAACCAGCTTCTGTCTGTTTGGCTTCAAATGCACCAAAGTATTGATTGAGTTCTTTATGGTTGCAGCTCACTTTGGAAGGAGAGTCTAGTTGGTTTCAAACCATTTGGCAAAACATCACTGTGGCATCTGTCCACTTGGGTTTTGTCCCCATTTGAACTAGCTGTTAGCTTGTCAGTCTGGTCAGAATTAAACTTTTTTAAATCCCAAACCGATGGTTCGAACAAGAAATTAATTGTTCAAAACCTTTCTACGGAACCTCACTTCATTCTACTCCTTTATGGTTTAATAAAGAATAATATTCTTTCCACCGACACAGACGCAGGTTTTAAAAGGCCGTGTTATTACGAGTGATTTGAATTCTGCGGCTGTAGCTTATCCATTCAGTCGGAGCCACTTCGCCCCATTTATCCTCGCCGCTAATCCCGAACGGGTCAGTGTGGGTCCGGTCGGGGCTGCAGTGGGTCAAACGCTTTGTGTTCACTGCCAGCGTGTTCATCCATCTGCTGTTTGACAACGCCTGGCTCTTTCCCAACTCTTCAGCACGACCAACGAGCGTGCACACCGTGATACATTCTGAAACATCTGGATTAAATGACTTTACGTTGCAAAACAAAAATCTTATTAAAGCGCTGATAAATATCTCATTTTAGCGTTCAGGTTGTGAAGGCAAATGGAACAAAGCTYATTTGCATTAGAAAGGAGGGGAAAAATCAGGTCTGCTGAAGGTCAGTTTAAATAGAGAAGAACAAAACCAAATCTTTTTTTTTTGTTTATCTGGGAAAACAAGTTAAATCAACAAGCAGGAGTTGATAGAAATTGGATAAAACCGTCAGGGCAGCCCCACGAGAGGATTCCATTTTCATTATGTTTGGACACCGTTGTAATTCAAGCTCCCTTTGGGCCTTTCTTTACATAAAAAACCCAAACAAACAAATGAGAAGAAGGTATTTCTCATCTCTCCCTCCTCTTCAGCCCGATAACGCCGCTCTGCTGTGAAATGGGACGAGGCAGGCRGAGGGAGGAGTGAAAAGGCTTCGTTAAGGGGATCAAGTCGCCACCTGTGATCTGCGGTAAAACTAAACCCTCTCATTCCCCATCCTCTCCTCCGTCCCTCATCCCTTTTTTTGTTTTTTTATTTAGGTCCTCTGAGGATATCGTTGGGATACTCTTTCAGTGGTAAAATGTCCCCAGGCACAAAGCTATTTCAGATCCTTTACCAGCAGGCCTGTGGTGATAGAAAAGACGTAATTTGTTTTGACTTTGCTTCTCACACAAACCAATCTCCCGGTGTTATTTAAGTCTGCGCTCTTGTCTCGCTCTCAGCAGCATGTGACGGCAAACAACAAATCTCAGGTTGCCATGGATCTCTGCTATTTATAGGCTGTTTGTGTGGGATTCTTGGAGCGACTGCATTTGTGTGCGTCTTTAAATTCTTTTAGTAACTTGTGACTCCGGACTTCCTATGTGTTTCTGATCAACAGCCCACTGCTGTTGGACTGGAATAAACACGTATAATTAAGGGGGGAATCTCAAACTTTTTTGACTTTGAATTAGACTTTCTAGAAGAACTTATTCCATATTCCCAGTGCACTCCTATCTGGGCTGGTGCAATCTGAAGATCCGGGTGTGAAGCCTTTAAAGAACACACCGGATGGTCCTAAAATAGAGCTTCATTATGCAGCCGGAGCGAGAAGGAAGCAGCCTGTTGATCAATTCCCTCTGGTGACTTCTGAACTGCACTCTTCAGCCACGAGACGAAGAAAACCCCAAGATAGCTAAAAGAAACTTTTTGTACGGAAGTTGAATTCTTTTAGTTTAGTCCTTAAATGGAAAAAAAAAACATCCACTCATTAAAAACCAGCCTCATAAAGAAGCAATCGTCATAAATTCAGGGAATTGTAGTGTCCAGGGCTCAGTTGACAAATACTTTTAATGAAGCTCTTGGTTTGAACAGGACACGATGCAGAGCTTTGTGTGTTCAGCTGACTCAGCATATTTGAAAGGATAACATTTGCTCCAAATGGTTACGTTAAGTGTGTGTCTGAACAGAAATGAACGCTAAAGATAYGTTGGTTTTCTGTTTGTGCTGATCGGAAAGTTTGTAAGATTTCAACCATAAACAACCAACCTTTAAGGCCCTGTCACWYGATGACRTTTTAGACAATTTATGCCAACTTATGAACAATTTGGAGACATTTACATTGAAGATGGAATTAAAAAWATCARCTAGAAGCGTCTTTTAGGCTAATACATACTGTAATGCTAACAAGTTGATCAATTTTCTAACTTTTATTAGTATCTTTTGTAGCCGCCTGTTGTAAAACAACRCGGTGGTCAGAGCTTCAGAGCTACTGGAACAGGTAAGGGTCTGATAACGTCCAGTTCTTAGAAAAACTTTATCGTTTACAAAGGACCAAAAATAAGTCAAAATGTAGGACAGTTATTTTTCTTATGAAAAGTTAGCTTGCTGCTAGTTATCTATCAGCTAATGTTAGCAATCATTTAGTGATGACATTATCTATTATTGAGTTTTTTTAATCAGTTAAACTGTATTTTAATGCTAAGATTGAGTCCAGGTCCACTCTGATGATATTTATTGATTCCCTGTTATAATTTACATTCATAAAGCCACTGATTATTTGTCTAATTTAATCTGCTAGCTTCGTAATTTACACGTTATTTTCTTGACTTTTTAAAGCTGACTGAATTCAGGTGGCAGTAAAAACATAATACTATCTGTTGATGTAGGAGCTGAATACAGAGAGTCAGAGGCAGCAGGTAGGACAGGGTCTCAGGTAGGACAGAGGGTCTCAGGTAGGACAGAGGGTCTCAGGTAGGACAGAGG
>NW_013952518.1:759347-763821 GCF_001266775.1 Austrofundulus limnaeus | reverse complement strand
ATACAGAGAGTCAGAGGCAGCAGGTAGGACAGAGGGTCTCAGGTAGGACAGAGGGTCTCAGGTAAGAGGTGAAGGTGATGGGCAGGTGTAAAGGAAATATTATTAAATGTTATTTTGAATGGCCTACATTCTATTCAGCTGTGTGATCTTAATGTATAAATTATTGATCTAAAGACATAATCTACAACAGTGGTTTTCAAACTTTTTTGCTTTTGGCCCACAAAATAAAAGTTGCATACACTCGAGACCCCAGATATTACTTGTTCACTTATACAAACTTTGCTAATAACTCTGTTAAACATGGGAATAACAACAATATAAACATATTTAATAACTACAATATGTGCTGTTTTAAACATTAAAAAATTGCAATAATGATGGTTAAAATATTCCATTACCATTTTTTTTGCATTTAAATTGATGTCTGGAAATCATCTGGGGACCCTCACTTGATTTTTTGTGACCCACAAAAGGGTCCCGACCCCAACTTTGGGAACCGCAGATCTACAGCATGCTTGACAATTTATTTTATTTTGACCAGTATAAAAGTGATAAGCTCATTTAAATGTAACTTTTATTTGTAGAAAATGGCAGAAATTGGTTTTCATAATTGGGATTTTCCCAGTTAAAGTTCAGTAAATAAATCTGTCGATCCATCCATCATTAGCTTTCTAATCAGTTCCAAATATCCACACATCGATCTTATAAATAAATGTAAAAACCTCCTCTAAGCTTGTTTGGGATAATTTGTCACATTAATTTAATTATCTGAGTCATAACTGAATTTAAAAACAAGACAAATGCAGCTAGTTTAATGAAGAATCTGTCTCCAGTCATTAAATCAGGTGTTTATTTATGTAGGTAAAAGTATCTTTAACAACCTGTTAAAATACATTAGAAATCAGGAAATAGCTTCTAATTTATTCAAATTTTTCTGGGGGAGGACCCCCAGACCCCTCTCCAGTGTGTCCTTTACGCATATTATAAGACTTCTTATGTGAGAGGAAAAACCAACGCACCTGTAGTGCTCCACTTGTGTGTCTGCTGTATGAAACTACAGCTGATTATCAAACTGTGTTCTTAGTGAGTTTAAAGGGCTACAGTTGAATGAAGGTGAACATAATCTCAGTCAATATGGTTTGAGTATTATTGCGTCATAACAGAAAACATTTAGTGTTCAGTTGTTGATGGGTGCAGACAGTTAAATTGAGCACACACTGAAGATATGAACAACAGAAAAACYTGGTCGCACAACTGTGGGTGCGTCAGACCCCGTCCCCAACAACTTTCAGCACAAAGTTACGCCCTTTGACTTTTGCACAGTTCCATCCTCTAATGTCTGTGCCTCAGCCTCAGAACATCTTTGTCTGTAATAAATCTGTTCTCATCTGTGCTTTTTGTATTTGATGGGATTTCTCTCCCTGTCACACTCAGACATGTCCAACATTTATCCATTTGTGTWGTGTCGTGTAAAAACCCCCCACTGGTTCCAAGGTCTAAACAAACTGCAAAGTATTATCTGAATACCCCAAACTGAAAAACTAATAAACTCACCCAGACTAGAGCCACAGATTGATTTGTTGTAGAGAGACAAAATGTTCTGATTTTAAACTTTAATGTATGGTTTTTGTTAAGACTCACCGCAATACAAAACAAAAATGTGTTCAGAGAGAAACAGACATTTGATTCTCACTCTGTCGAAGTTTAATTTGTGTTAAATTATAATTTATTATCAGGCCGATGCAGTGGTAAGTGCGGACACTGTTTTTTTGTTTAGGCATTTTCGGGAGTTGATACCATTTTATTTATTGAAGTCATAGCACATCTTTTACCTAAATGTAAAGGTGAGTTATAAGATTTACCTTGTAGCAGCTAGRAACAAGTTGCGTCATTAGCAAAGTGGTTTCATGTTTATTCGTAGTTCTGCACAGATAAGTTGCTCCTGGCCTGATTGAGGTATTAAAGTCGTATTTCACTGGKTTGYARCTGTTGAAGACTAGTTGRCGACTCAAAGTTGGTACATTTTTCATTGCAGTCTCTGTGAACTTTGAATATTTGCAAGCAGCGAGCCTTTATTCGTGTGTGCGTACACGGCTCGCAAAACTGTATTCCTGGCCGTGCACATTATTTTGTTCTTGCTTCGATTCACTTTTGTCCATCTTAGCAGTTGTTGTCAGGCTGTTAAAATTCATTTAAAAGAATAAGAATAATAAYTAACGGTGGGCAGCGCTAACCCAAAAATTAGCTCCACAATTTCTAAAGTGCTTATGAATATATTTAGGTCCGCAACTTCAAAAACGCTTATGCCATAGAAAAACTAGCGGAAGCTAATTTTAAAGCGCAAGTTCAATTTGACGCTTACTAGCTGGCAACAATTCATGTACAATATATGTACAACACTGCCAACTAGTGGTGTATGAATGTTTTTACAGCTTATTCCTAGAAGCGCCGATTGCTGGGGATGTGATTTCATGAAACAGAACTTTGGCTCCTGGTGTAAAAATTAAAAAGTTGTTGAGGATTGCTAGTTCGGCTGATTCTTTAAAAAGTTGTTGAGGATTGCTAGTTCGGCTGATTCTTTAAAAAGTTGTTGAGGATTGCTAGTTCGGCTGCTTCTTTGTCTTTTTCTTTTGTTTGTTGTAGATTTTTCATTAAAGAAGCATCARTAAAGCAATTTTAAAACTGTTTATTGGAAAACTGAAATGATGCATTCTGGGACATGAAGGATTTGATTTGTGACGGGAAGCGAAAGTTTTCCATGTAGTTGCTCCAGTTGACCATTAGATGTCTCTCTAACCCCGTTGGCGGATTGCTTCGACCAATTATGTCAAGTATTGAGCTCCAGCGTTTAAACTTTATTTTTTCAAAAAAAGGAGCTCTGATTGTAAAGTAAAATAAATCAATACATACAAAATTTTAGTATGGATTACAAACGTTTACTGTTTTTGCTGGGACAGGGAGTTCTAAACATTGCCTCCCTGTTATGTAAGCAGACACAAAGCATTGTGGGAAATGAGAACCGTGACCCAAAGCAACAGTCAGTAAGGATATATACTTTCTCAATAAATGTGTTTATCTGGGAGGGGTGCTGTTRGATAGATCACATGTGTTGTGATTCATTGACAGCCATACCTTCTGCTGTTCAAGATAATGATGACTGATGGATAATTAGTTATTAACTGTACTGCATTTTATTTTTAGAAAGCGCAAATCCGCTTATGAATTATAAAAATTAGTAAGACMGCTAAAGCGCAAACAAAATATTTAGGCCCACAATTAGCAGATTTGCGCTTTAGCGGGCCACTGATAATAATAGTCATCAGTGTGGTATTTAGATCTGTCGTTAGAGGAGAATTCATGCAGGTGTCAAAATACAGCTCTGATCCATTGGGAACGTTTCATGAGTTTCTGGAGAATTCCTCATGAATGTTGTTCACTTGTCTCAGCCCAGTGAGACACYTCCTAAATGATGGCAGTAAAATAAAAACTTAATTAAATAACCAAAATACCAAAACTCCTTGTAATTTGAAGATAATCAAATCGGATGCTTCCAGATTCTGAACCAAACATCCAGAATCAAACCAGCCTGGCAGGTAAGATCAGGATCTTTAGCTGGAACTGTGGTCTCTGTATCGGTTCATCTTTCCTCTCCCAGTTTTGCCATTGCTGCTGCTGCTGCTGTTGTTGCTGCTGCTTCATCTCAACATGTATTTTGGGAAATGAGTTGCTGCAGTGAGAAAGGAGGTGGTGCTGTACATAAAACCCATCACATATACAGGGCTCTAATTACTTCCACGCTCCTCCCTTGTGTTTTGGACGGATTCTCGGGAGCCAGAAGTGGAGGATCAGCACTTTCCCCTCCCTCCTACCGGCTCTGTTCTTTTTCTTTCCTTCTCACAGCAGGGCTTGTGTTATTAACCTTCTGTCTGCTCATGCAAATAGGACACTACAGTCCTTTTTTCTTTCCTTTTTTTTCTTTCGTTCTTTCTCGCTGGAAGCTCGTTTTAGACAGTTGAGCTCCCTTTTGAAGATGTTTGTTTCCGGTTATAGAAATCCTTTCGGCTGGGATTCAGAGTGAGGAGAGAATGCATTTGGGGAAGAAATGAGGGACAGATTTCTTTACTGTGTCCGTCAGTTCCTGTCACATTTTACTCTATAAAAGTTGAGAAATGTATGCCCAGATGAAGGGACAGATCACCTGCTGCTGCTCATGCAGAGATTTAGTCTAAGATCAGCTTATAAAGAGAAATATCTGACTTGTAGCTGTTTTAGTCAAACTTTGAAGACAAAACTACGTAGTATTGCGTGATCTGTTAAAACTGTGCTGTGAATGACTGCGCTACTAGGAGTGTAAGGAAATATCGATACACTTAAATATCGCAATATTTAATTTACTGATACTGTATCGATTCTCAAAAGAACTGTATTAATTTTTAATTACGGTTCAAAATGTAAACGTATTTGTCAGCTGTTC
>NW_013952518.1:754461-759184 GCF_001266775.1 Austrofundulus limnaeus | reverse complement strand
CCTTCAAATTACAAAAACAAAAAAAATATTTTCATGTTGTATTTTAGCCTTTGGCCACTAGGTGGTAGCAGTCAGCCATTTGGCTGTTTATAAAGGAAAAAAGTGAAATAAAAATGCATTTCTAAGTGTTCAGTGTTTTTCAGATTGAACTTAATTTAATGCATATTGTACTCTTTGTGCTGAGTTTTTTTATTGGAGAAAATAAAGGGCGATGTATCACCTTTCTTACAGTATCGCGATTTATTGCGATATATCATGAACCCTGTATCGTGATATGCATTGTTTCGCCTGTATCTTTTGCCAATATACAGCCTTAGATACCATCGCRCCAAACATTTAGCTCTGTATTAGTAAAATTGACTGAGTTATAGCCTTTTATTACAGGCCATTTGTGTTGAATCTGAAAGGTAATCCATGAAACATGCATCTCAGTAGTTTTGAAAGTTTTTTTGAAATTTATCAAGTGGTTCATGAKCCTAAGAACGTAGTTCTGCAGAACACAATAAGGCCCAGGAGTGTACTTAGTTTTGATTTCACTCCCATGGCTCATTCCTGATCCTCCTCCTCCCATCTCAGCTTCATTGTTGGAGTCACTAAGCACCTCTCGAGGAGGCTCTGATCAGCAATTCGCACCGAGCGGGCAGCAGTGATGGACAAAAGCTGCACAGGAACGAGGGCAATCATTAGATGTGAATCACACAAGGCTCCACACAGCTGAACGGACAGCTTCACCTACAGCAATGAAAAAGGCCCAAAACCCACATTCTGTCAGGGATTTTACCTTTGTAGCCGTTTGTTAGCCGTTATAACCAACCGGTGCATTTAATCACTAGTGGTGTAAAGATACATCGATCCGCATCGATATATTGAAATTAGGGATGCAAGTTATCGRTTAATGAATTAATCTAATGTTGGTTGATCTTATCGATCGACTAACGATTAATTGATAAGAGGCCATTTTCTTAAAAACTAATTTCTCTTGAATCAAGGGTCTTTCTATAACATGAAGGGTTAATTTTTTACATGCTAAATTAAAAAAAAGTTCAGTATTTTAACAGATTATTGTGCCAGCTGTGTTAAACACTGACTGAATGAACAGAGAAATGTGGATTTGTCTCACATAATTAATCAATCAATCAATCAATCAATCAATCAAACTTTATTTATAAAGTGCTATAATATCAGCCACTGCTGAAACAAAGTGCTAATCACACAGTTAAATAAGTAAAATCAGCACCAATACAGTAAAAGTTGAGTAAAATCAAATCTCAGATGGGTTGAAGGCCAGTGAGAAAAAATAAGTTTTAAAGGAGTCTTAAAAATGGACAGTGAAGGGGCCTGTCGGACCTGTAAGGGCAAGGAGTTCCACAGTTTAGGGGCACTAACAGAGAAGGCCCTATCTCCTCTGAGCTTCCGTTTAGAACTRGGAATGACCAGGAGCAACTGGTCAGCAGACCTGAGTGGCCGAGGAGGGGTGTAACCGTGAAGAAGCTCTGTTAAATAGGATGGGGCGAGGTTGTTTAAAGCCTTAAAAACAAACAGAAGGATTTTAAAATGGACTCTAAAACAGACAGGCAGCCAGTGGAGGGTAGCCAGGACCGGGGTGATGTGCTCTCTTCTACGTGTTCCTGTTAAAAGACGAGCAGCAGCATTTTGCACCAGCTGCAGATGTGCGAGGAATGACTGGTTTACTCCAAAATAAAGTGAGTTACCAGAGTACCAATACCAGTGAGTATCCAGTCGAGATGAAATAAAAGCATGGACCACTGTTTCAAACTGTTGCCTTGAAAGAATAGATTTTATCTTTGCTATTTTTCTCAGGTGATAAAAACTAGACTTAACTGTAGCCCTTATTTDRCTRTSAWKTTTAAAATCACTGTCCATCTTAAAACCAAGGTTTGTAGCTGTGGGCTTGACATACATAGCCAAGGGGTCTAAATCCACTGGAGGACTCAGGCATGCTCCACTAGGTCCAAATACAAGTATCTCGGCTTTTTTTCATTAAAATGCAAGAAATTTAGGGCCATCCAGGCTTTAAGATCATCGAGACATGCTAAAAGAGTTTTAATGGACCAAGCCTCAACTTGCCTTAGAGGTACATAGATTTGGCAGTCATCAGCGTAGCAATGRAAGGAGATGCCGTGTTTTCTAAAAATTGAAGCTAAAGGCAGGATGTACAGAGAAAAAAGCAAACSACAGCATGTTTAAAATTAGCAGGAACTACACCAGATAACAAACTACTGTTAAAAAGGGCAAGAACTAAGTGCCTAAAACAAGGGAAAACTTCTTGTAAAAAATGTGGTGGAAGGGCGTCACATGGAGAACCAGAGGGCTTAATCTGGGCAACCATATCCTCTAACAGAGACAAAGACACTGGTTCAAACCACAGAGCAGGGCTTACACACAGAGGGGTCAGAGTCTGGGTGTAAAATGGAGGCCCGTATGGAGGTAACCTTWTCAATAAAAAACTGCATAAAATTATTACAAAGCTGAGCAGATGCTTCTAAACCAGCAGTGTGAGGAGAGTTAAGGAAAGAGTCAATAGTAGTGAAGAGAACTTAATTAAACTTGAGTATATTTATTAAATATAACAAAACAGGAATCTGTTAATTTGCTAGTTGAAAAAAATAAAATAAAATAATTAAAACACAATGCACCCTGAAGATGAAAAAATATTTAAACACAAGGTAATATTTTAAGATAAAGATCATCTCAAAAAACAAACTAGAAAAAAATATCCCTGATAGACATGAGAGTACAAATGAGTACTGGCTAGGGACGCTAACAATTAATTGCCTTACGATTAATTGTCAAATAATGGTTTATTAGATTAAAATTTCTTCCATTTGATTAATTGAAAAGATCCGTTTAAAACTTATTTCAGTGTAGTTTYGCCTTCATCCAGCAGAGGGCGCTGCTACTCGACCCCGGCCATGTTAAACTGAGCAGGAAGCCGTCTCGATGTGGGCGGGACCACAATCACGCGAGTCTTATTTAATTTTATTTGCGACACAATAATAATGGACTACACCAAACTACACCCGCCTGTATAATGGTAGGGGAAACACTGAAGTCTATTTATTGTTTGCATCCCTAATCGAAATGATCAATTAAATTACATCGAGGCAAAACAATAACATTGATCCATATCTTCATCATACGCCCAGTGGGGATCGAGGATATATCTGTCGCAGGCTTGTGAATTGAACTGAATCGTAATTGAATCATAACTTTGTAATATTGATAAAAATCGTATCATCCAAACATATTGATAAAATATTTTATCGTGATTTAAGCTGTTGGACAGAAAAGATTAAACTAGTTTGACAAGTAGTATTTTCTGGCTACAAGATGTCTTTAGGTGAGTAATTTTTATTTAGGTAGTAGTTCATTTTGAAAGAAAAGATTTGCAGGCAGCGTATGCAGAGGCTCACTGTTTAAGTTTTTTCTTTTTGGCACCAGAAATCCAAGCACCTGAAGCTACTCAATGAAATGCGTCTCCAGTTATTATCCTTAGAGAGATCCAGAGGTCCAGTAATCATATTTATATTGYTGCTACATTACGTTTCTTGGACACCACTCGGGGCATTTTGCATRCCGTGTAGGTGGACATTTTTCTAGCAGAGAATACCTGATTTTTATTTAGTTTTTTGTTTTCATAGCTCATACAGACAAGATGTTAAAAAAAACGTTATTTTATTTTCTGACAGTTTTTTTTATTCCTTACATGCTGTTTACAGGTTCAAACTTAAGACAATGACAGCTAACGCAAACACTGACGCAGACGTTAGGGATTACTGAATAAAAAGACGAATTCGCTCAAGTGGAGCAAAAGATATTGAGTTGTTTCATTCGTCCCGTCACACAGTTGGACAAAGCACATATAGATCCTGGTGTAGTKTAGATCAGTCTTTTCACTCGAACACCCTGAAGTGCTGTCGGTCCTCCTCCCCGACGGGCGATTTGATGGGTTGTCATGGGAACCTCGGCTGTTGAATGTCACAGCTCAGTTTTTTTTTTTGCGGCGTGTGGAGATGATGTGCTGCGCTCCACAGAGTATGTGAGGTCCTTCACTTTAAATAGAACTTTCTTTTTTTCACGTCTCAAAGTGATCAATATCCTATTTGGGRGTTTTAGGGTCTCTGTGTTCTGCAGGTTTTGGACTCTTTGGTCAAACTTATCAATAAATAAGAGTTTTCAGTGGAGGCAAACGAACCTGTGTAATACTGAAACACATCTTTTATGTGAAATAATTATAATTTCCTTGTGTTTTAGGCTTCCTGTCTTTTATAGGATTGATTATTTTTTTAAAGGGGCAATATTATGTGTTTCTCAGGCATATATTTAAATTCTATACCATAATAAAGTAATTATGTCACCTCCAGTTGTTATTAAAATGCTGTTTATATGTTTAAATAGAAAATAAACGTGATTTCTCATCATATCTGTTTCTAAACACCTTGAAATTGGCCTCTGTCTCTTTAAGAACCTCCTTCTGAATTTTGTTAATAGTTTTTAAGGCTCTTAATGATCTGGCTCCATCTTATCTCCACCTTTTAAAACACAACACCGAGGTCAAACCTGATGGTTTTCGATTTTCCAAACGGACTAAACTTTAAAGGCACAGTGTGTAGGATTTGTTGTTTTCAGCGACATCTAGTGGTTGAATCATCCTCCCTGGTCCTCCCCCCACCCCCACCCCCCGCTTCCAAAGGAGTTGCTA
>NW_013952518.1:752943-754018 GCF_001266775.1 Austrofundulus limnaeus | reverse complement strand
GTCTTTGTCTGCAATGATTAGACATGTTTTTTATTATTTTCATTAGTGATTATCTCAATTTCGGCTAAAAGAATTGACACTGTGCCTTTAAGAGTGGATGTGATGGTGTGTTTGCAGTTGGTGCTCCTGTTTTATGGAATAGTTTACCTCTCTATAAAAGATCTGTTCAGACGTTAGGAAACTTYAGGAGGTTGCTAAGAAACCCACTTCTACCCTGTACATCTTAAACTATCTGTACTTTTATTTGTTTGTTTATGGAATGTTTTTACAACTTTTTTATTTCTTATCATTTGGGATTTTTTTGTCTTTAATATTCTTTGCATTTTAGCTGCAAAGCGCTTTGGTGCAACCTTTATTTTTTGACATCGACAGATCAGAAAGGACTCTCAGCTACTACCACATMCATTAATGCCTTTAATTAAACATCAGCAGTGGGATTTCACATTCAGGGCAACTTATTTTAATTCAAAAGAAGAAATTACAAAGTTAGTTGACTCTATAATGCAGCCTTGTAAACACACCTTCTTCTACCTTGACACTTTTCAAAACCTGAATAATCTCTCCTCCCCCCCACTGAGCCAGAAAGTGTATTTAATTAACGGAGGTCTGGTGGTGCTGGTGAACCAGAAGCTGCAGGCCTGTCCCACAGCAAAGGTGTGATCAGATTGCACAGCAGCAGACAACAAATAAACAGTAGAAAGGTGTGTGTGTGACGGCTGATTTACAATAATCACGCTGCAGAGTTGGGCTAATGAGCCTGCTTGAGYTAACCCAGGTAGGGGACTCATTATAGGTACGCACAAGTTGCTGTTTTCCTCTGCAGTCGACTTTTAATAATGTTTTTTTATTTAACTCTTAAGCTGCTTTATTTATCAGCCAGAGTGGTTGATTAGAGGAACTGATTAACGCTTGAAGTTTACCCAGTTTAACTTCAGCAAACACAAAAGTACTTTACAACTGAGGCCAAATGACAGATATTGAACTCATATGCAGGGTGGTAGTAGCTGAGAGTCATCCTAAACAGATGTGCATAAGAGACAGACATTACGTTTCTTGGACACCACTCGGGGCATTT
>NW_013952518.1:736632-750842 GCF_001266775.1 Austrofundulus limnaeus | reverse complement strand
CTAATCGATTATTAAATTAGTCATCGATTATTTTAATAATCGATTAGTCGTCGACTAATTGACTAATCGTGGCAGCCTTACACGTTTTACATCCCTCCATTGTTAATTCATGTAGCTCTTAACTTCTCCATGAGTTTTACAACTTAGACTACTCAAACAGTGCAAGGATCGAGTGCAAGAAAAACAACTCGACGGCTTGCAAATAAACAAAAAACCAAATTAAAGGTGTGTAATTTATGTTGAACAACAAAACAAAACAAGCGAGCCTCTTATGTCTGTGTGATATTGCATTCATTGCGTGCTGAGAGAACACAAATTTGTCTGCTGTTCTTGAAGCTAAACAAACCACTTATTGTTTTTAATCAGTCTCATATCACCAAACCAACTGTACCGGAGGGCCCCGTGGGAGCTGTGAGGATGAGCACGTACAGGAAGATACACAGGCTCCTAAACAGCTTCTGATTGAGAAAACACCGCYTTACATTTGCATAGATTATCTCCATTTATTTGACCAGGCTGTATGTGTGGGTAAATCAGTCTGTAAACAGCTGCAGTCAACACTGAGAGAGGAAAGGGGGGTGGCAGTACACACCCTCAACCAGAGTGTGTCAAACAATGTAAACATCAGCACAGAAACACAGTCAAGCCAATATTGCTTACCCTGCAAACAAACAGGTGCATTAAACACAAGAAGAGGGGACAGAAGGTTTCATAGGGGTRCAGTCGACATGACYGCTGGACATGGGCTCCAGTGACCAGGAAAGGAAGTGGGTAAAGATAATATGGACTCAAACAGTTTTTCAGTTACAGCTGAAGGACATCCGTCTGACTAACTCATGTCTGTTTTCTAACATTATCATGACGTGAAGGGAAAACTCCTGATTGTGTTCTTCACCGTATTCGCTCAGACCACAGTTCAACATTTCCCTCAGGAGCCTCTCTGTTTGGTGTGGATATAGATTATAGTTTAATCTATGTCCTTATGTTTGAGCTAGTGTTTGATCAGACAATATTCAGTCCTCTGTTCTTTTGGTTGGTTTTATTTACCTATGTGTAAATAACAGAGAATCTGTTTCTGTTTGTTAGTGCCCAACACGGGCCTGTTGGGAGTTAGTTAACAGCGTTGATTCGGGATGCTTTCATGGCTACAAAATRTGGAGTTTTTGAAACCAAAAATATGCGGAGTTAAAATAAATTAGTTCTTTATTAACATAAGCAGTGGATTGTTGTAATGATGTTTAYCTGTTGGTAATTTTGTCCTTTCCTGTGACATTTCTGGGCAAAAAAATGCACATACAATACCGTTTTTTTATTTTTTAGATCATCTATATTAAATATAATAAATATAATTCAAATTGTTTGTTATAAACTAGAATTTTTGTATTAGAATTAATAGCAACATTCTATACCCATTAAATTAAATCCATTATGTGATGATGGTAGAAGAAAAACTTATGTAGAAGAACAAGTATTATCTTTTACTTTTTAAATGTGTTTATTTTGTTGCACAGAATCATAAATAAAATACAATAAAACTGATATACAGTAAAATCTAATTTTATATTAAATTAGTTGAAAAATATCTTTTTTTTTTGCGAGTCAGATGGAAGTCACCCGCGGGCCGAATGTTGCCTGCAGACCACCAGTTGAATAGCCCTGCTTTAAACCTTTGTTTTTTTTTTTCCTGAGTCCTTGTTTGGGTTTGTCTCCAGTTTTGCACTGAAAACAAATTTCAACACATCAGCTGCACACAGACTAACATTGTTGCAAATTTGAGAATATGATAAAAAATTTACATAAAAACATGAATTATTTAATCCCAGAATTTGCTTTTAATTCCTCACCTGGCACATGCTGGGTTCCACACTCCAAACTGTAACCATGTGTGACCTACAGTTTAGTGGTATTTGAAAATGAAGATGTCATGAGCTGAAATTCTTTTTGGCCTCCGTGGCAGATTTTCAGAATGAGYCTCCTGATACTGTAAGGTGGAAAATTTACATCGGCAGTCCCAATGTTTGGGCGTTTTGATCGGAGGGGGCTCGCTGCGAATCGATTCCTGCCTGCAAGGGTGGACGTGGTTCAAGCTGCACTGAGCCTCCAAGAGTCGAGTGTGTGTCTTCTGGGCAAAATCTGTGGATTAACGGAGGCCTGAACTTGAAACAGGAAAGGACAGAGCAGTCAATAACACACTGATTAATGATAATGGCATGCAAGCCAGGGGGATAATCTTTCTAAGCTCTTTTTATCTAAGGACCGATTGACTGAAAACATGGAGAACAGAAAAGAAAATCTCCCAATCCCCAGTCAAACCTGGGGCTTCCAAACCGGGTAAATGTTTGTTTATGTCCTCAGTTTTCATAAGAGTGATTAGAAATGCTTCCGCTGCCATGACTCAGCATCAACTCGGCCCAAATTATTTGTTGAATCTTAAACACCTTCAGCCAGAATATTGATGTGTTTTCATGGGGCCAATATCAAACCATAAACAATTTGTGCATAACCTCATTTTGCACATTATTTCCTTGAAATTGTTTGGCTCATAATGAATGCATTTATGCGCCACGTCTTCAGGTTACCATCTAGTTGGATATTTCCTTCTGTCAATTGTTCTCATTATTCTGCAAATGCATTACCAATTCCTGCATCCATCAKTGCTTTTCCCCTCCCTGTCACCTTGCTACAAAATATCATCCTTAAAGCTTTACTTATCATAATATCACCCCCTCCCTCATTTTAAGCGCCATTATTAAATGCTTATTGACAAGGTTGAGGTGGAAATGATCATCAATCTGTCCCATTTGAGACTTGGAGGCTGCTCAGGAATATGAGAGGCACTGATCCTTGTGCTTAGGCCTCATCCACTTGCTTATGGATTTGCCACAACAGTCGGATAATTTATGCACGCTCATGAATGCAATTATTCTCCGWGCACAGTCGCAAAGAAGAGGAGCGCCTTCATTTTGTTTTTGTCTGGRAGGAAAAGACCCTCTGAGGTGTCTAGACTTGAGGTTCTGGGGACTTATTTTTATGTTTGTCGCATTGAGCAATAAATCAATTAATCCCACGATAAATTAACCCCTTAGCGTAGGGAGCAGGGATCTCTGGCATCAGGTATTTGCCAGGCACATGGCCTCTAACCTCTGCAGCATGAGAGCCTTGTGAACAGACGTTTAGCTAAACGATGCCTTCTTTCAGATGACGATGCCTCGGGATGCCGTGCTGAATCTCGGGTTTGCTGAGAGTTGTTTGTTTTTTACACGACGTAAATTATGTAAACTTCCATAAACTTCRTAAGCAGCGAGCGAGTGACTGCAATTATTTTAGGAATCCAGAGGAAGACACAAAGAAWAAATTGAGCCGGCTTGGATAGAGGAGGTGGGTAGTGATCGTTTTCTCAATATTTTGGTCCAGGTTGGTTTGTAAGGTTTTTTTTAACATGCGAACCATATCAGGGATGCACAATGTATTGGAATTAAAATTGGTATTGGTCTGATAAATAAAACTGGTCCGATATTAACGTCCGATATTGATTTTTGCTTGTTGACGCTTGTGTTTCTGTTTTGGGAGGGGAAATAGTTGGTCGAGCAGTTTTCGTTTGATCATGGTAGTGATAGTGATGCTGTGCAGCCAGGAATAACCTGAGTAGAGAGCCATGTCAGCAGTCTGTTCATTTTTTATGGTATTGAAAAAAGACAAATGTGTTTGTGAAATATTGGTAAATATCGCAGGGTTCCACGGGTCCTTGAAATCCTTGAAAGTTTGTGAATTTAAAAAAATATTTCAAGGCCCTGGACAGTTTGTGATAGCAGCCAAAATTACACTTGTCCTTGAAAGTCCTTGAATGTTTTTTGGGGATTGAAATTCTCTATTCACACGACTGATTTTCATCATCTTTTTAAAAAATTAATTATAAAATTAAATTAAAAAATAAATTACATTTGTTGCGGTGTTTAACTCGGTATTACGGTAAACTGACGTCATTGYTTCTGACTCAACAACTCCTATGTTCAGTTTTTCATTGAATTTACATATTAAATGTTTAGTGGTAACAATCTGCGGTAGCAGTAGGTAATTGCCGTCGCGCGTGGTTCTTTAATTTGAGGAAATTGGTACTGGAAAGTCCTTGAAAGGTCCTTGAATTTGATGTTGACCAATGTGTGGGAACCCTGATATTGGTTATTGGCCATAACAGCAATAATATCAGATACCGATATGTTCATATTTATGCATCCCTAATCAAAGTCGTTTAAAAATGTCAATGTCAAATTTATTTATTTAGCACATTAAAACAACAAATGCTGACCAAAGTGCTTTACAGTTCAGCCAAGACTTGTATCAAAAAAAAAAACAAAAACAAATAATAGATACAAATACAATACAGAGACACACTAGAAAAGAGATGGGTCTTTAGCAAAGATTTAAAAGCCTCAACAGTCTCAGCTGACTGTATTTTAAGAGGTAGACTGTTCCACAGCTTTGGAGCAGCTATTGCAAAAAGACTGGTCACTTCTAGATTTCAGTTTGGATCTAGAAACATCTAAAAGAAACTGGTTGGTAGACCTGAGTGCTCTCCAAACAAATCTCCAAACAATATAATCATTTATTGCGATAAT
The DNA here is from genome assembly GCF_001266775.1 of Austrofundulus limnaeus. Lineage (NCBI taxonomy): Eukaryota > Metazoa > Chordata > Actinopteri > Cyprinodontiformes > Rivulidae > Austrofundulus > Austrofundulus limnaeus. The sequence goes on along the minus strand of NW_013952518.1, from coordinate 746,226 downwards.
TTCTGAGACAGTTTATCGTCAAGCACAATTTATCGTGACAGGCCCACTCTTATTCTGCATCTTTGGTTTCTACCCTTCATGTATCTTCTTTGATCTTGCTCAGAACCCTTTTGACACCCCGACCCTTTTGTTTTCGCCTGCCTAGTCTTTTATTTTCCTAATCTCCCGCACCACCCCCTTCCTGTTGCATCACTTTGTCCTTCACAGTCTCACGTTCAAGGGCCACGTACCGGCTCTCTTGGCCCCGTCGTTTCCCGTTTGATTAGCCTGATAGTTTATTCACTTCGCCCAGGCACAAAAGACATCAAGCTGACTGATCAGTGGGCAGGAGCCTGGCCATGGCTGATCAATGAGGCCTTGGGAGGATGGATAGGAGGAGGGAGGCGAGGGGGTGGGGTTCTGAGGTGGCGGTGGGACAGGTGGGCTGACAGACGCACAATCAGCAATCCAATCGATGAGGGAACTTTTGCTGAGCTCAGATAAGAGGGCGCTGCTCATGCGAGGTGGTCTGATGGGAGCTTTTGTTTCCAGCGTTAGTGAGCTCATTGGTTCTTTAGATGACACGGCTACAACAAGGAGAGTGGGGAAAAAGGAACAAAAGCTACAGTAAACGAAGCAAACATAACGCCTGACAGATCGATTTACTTATTTTAGCCTGACAAAATGTCTTCACTTAAACAGGTATACAAAATATGCTAAAGTATTGTGATAAATGCTCGCCTTTATAATTAAACTGTGCGTGTGATAGAGTATCAGGTGGATTATTGATTGGTTTATTGTTGGTTTTCTCAGTAAAACGGCAAACAGTATTGATTTGATATATTGGAAAACAATGAAGGTAGCTGAATGTTTGCTCTTCTTATAGTTTGTTGCTTTTAAATTTAAATCCATTGGTTAAAATATGAAATTTAAAACCATACCAATGAATAATTTATATTATTAGGAATGCCCATACCATAAAACCCTGAGCTGTATGCTGGGATATTTCTTTTCTTTTATTGTTTTGCTTATTGCCCACTCTCATCAGACCAGTTGCGACCAGCTGCTGTTTACAGAATATATCCAATACATCCACTGAGATTTCTCTATATTTACTTCACTCTGAGCCGGCCACTGAGATTTATTGCTGCCCATCAAAAACAAATTTGCAAAATCCATTTTAGCGTATTTTTCTCATTCTTCGAAGAGCGCTGCATATGATCAGTCATTTTTTACTCTGTTTTATTTGCAGCAGATAGCTGGTGTTTACTACTTTTAAAAGTGTTGCTGTGCAGTCCCCATCCTGTCTTTTTGTTTTTCTGCCTGTAGAGGAGTCAGGATGCTGTTTTTGTTGGTCTTTGTTTGGATTCTCAGAATTCCCCTCCTGACTGTCGGAAATCAAAACAACTGGTTTTATATTGGTGAATTCTCTGACCCAGTTCAGTAGACAATGTTTTATTGGTAATTTTCCTTCCTCTGCCCTGAATTGGTGATGTTACACCCCACTCCCAAAGTCTGCAAAAATGGCTAACTTACCAGAGAGCCTACATACCRAAGTTTTAACCCAATGCAGTGCATGTTAGGTAGGTGGATGAGGAGACAGAAAAMCAAGGTAAGGGAAGAAGGGGTGCAACAAGGAGGTAAAAGGATGATTTGATGACTGTAAGAAATCAAGAAGTAAATWAATGAGGATTACAGAGTGACCACACTCACTGATTTGCTAATGAAATAAAATAATGTGAGGAGCCGAGGAAACAAAGACAGCTTGTTTCATCTCTCATAGATGGTCAGTGATGTAGTTAATGCTGCTGTGCTAGCTAAAATTACCCAACAAGGAAACATCTGTCCTCTCTGGCCTGTTGGATAGTGCTCATGAAGAAAAATGTTAAACCAAAGAGAGACATTTTTAGAGCCACAGCCCCCCTAATTACCATCCTTTTGCTGAGTTGGGACCATTGACGCAGTCCCATTTTCCCTTTTTAATCGCTGGGGCTTTAACCTTTTCTCCCTCTTGTCTTGCCACTCATTCTGGCCATCACACTACACGCATACACACACCGAGAGCTGGAGGAAGGATTGTGTTTGACTAGGACACCTGTCTTATGTGGTGATTTATTTTTAATCCCATGATGTAAGTCTCTGCAAACAAAACAAGCAACATTTCTGGATTGCCTTTGACATTTTCTTCTGTTGTCTGACTTCATTCGCTGAGTCGACGGAGCTGGTCCTCACGCAATGTGATCACATCAGCCGTGACATTTCAAGATGAGATACTTTTTTTTTTTACTTTAAGTATGTGACACTGTCCCCTTTTCTTTACCCGTGAAAACAATTACTTGTTCAGCTGTCTTTCAAGGACAGAGAAAGAATTACCGAACCTTGGATGATTTCCAAAGAGTTTGCTCACATTGTGYGGTTAAAATCTCAACACAACTTGGGCAGAAAGCCTGCCCAGTCTGTGAGAGGCACAGTGCGTCAGGAGGCCTGCTAGCTGATCGATAGCAAGCTAATTGGAAAATAGCAGCAGGAAATGTGTTAATGGGACTGTTCGCTTTGGTCTTTCTGTCTGCTCCTCTCGCCCACTTTCCCCATATCCTCCCCTGCTCGGGGGCTCGGTCGGCTTCTCCTCAATCTAGTGCTCCTTAATAAGGCTGGAGCCACTGGTCAGCCCAAATGAACACTGCAGCTGCTCTAACAGTGGAGCATGAACACTAAGAAATGCCTCTGCGTGCTCGGCTCATCAGTTTGCAAACTGAAAAGCTGGCYGCAGATGGCATCATTGCATTGTTGTTTGCTAAAGTAGGTGTAAAACTTATTTTTCCCAAATTTTTTCTAAGTCCGTCACAAAAGGTGTCTTTAATGTTTTTAAAATGAGTTGCCAAATTAATTTTGGATAAATATTTATGATTTTAGAGCTATAAAAACATTTGTAWRTTGAACCGTCGCGGAGTTCTCCGCACCTGTTATTGTGCAAGTTTTGGTTCCATTCCCCTCCCTTTGGTATTGTTGAAAAGACAAAACTCTCACGAATTCAGGGATATATCTTGACACTGTGTTACTCTTTGTTTGGTGATGTGAGGTTTGTGTGTAACCGAAAGTATAAATAACAGCYCTCATGCGTAAAACGTTGAGGCGGAATTATGTTTCTGTAGGTGCGTGGGTGAAGAGTATGATAGTAGATTTTGATGATGCAGAGTGAAAATGTAAAAAGAAAAGGTTGTGTCATATGCAGAATGAGTCCTGTAATAGAAATCAACACTTTTATTAGACCAGATTCTCTTTTATAAAATTAAAAAACCMATTTGGCACAGTTTTGGGTACATTTGGCTAAATTGTGCCAAAATGCCGTTTCCGCCTGGCAYACTGCTCACTAAAATCGTTGTGAAATTAATATACTTCAACTTATTCAGTCCTACTTTGCTACAATTTTTCTCAAGATGTAGATGTAGAAAATCTAAGGGCATTCCTGGGTTTTCGCAAGAGTTTTCATTGTGTTTTGCACTGTTGATTTAAAAAAAAAATTAGGCGAGGCTAAAAAAATTACAAAACCTCTTTATTTAATCACAAATAACTCAGGCACAGTAAGAGTTACAATAGTGGTTTCACTTAAGAATTTATATTTAAGATCTTGCCTTTTCAGAGGTACCAAGAGTTAGCATTTAGRCCTCATATCTGTGGAGCTATTCTTTGTTTATTTTGATGTGTATTTTCAGGTGGAAATTGCCTCTAAAACCCCTTAGGGCTTAACACTGAATAAATGCTCAGCACGTCAACACCTGTCGTTTCAAGCATCAAGCTACTAACCCTAACTAAATGCTAAGACCAGCAAAACAGTAGCTAAAAGCTAAAAATCAGTCATGTTTACTGAAATATGTTTTAAAAAGTACAAATATTCAAGGATTTTAATAGTTTTCTATTAATTTCATAGAGGAAAAACGGTTTAGTCAGATAGTTAAATATTTTAAAAAGTATAAAAGTTACTGCATGTAATAGATGAACGTGGCACCTTTTAGAATAGTAAAGTAGAATAATCTTGTTATTGCACAAGCCTGTACAATGAAATTGAACCTTCAGGCATCTGGAAATTGTACCCAGTGATGACCAGCGTTACTGAGATCCACAGTTCCCTTTCTTTTTTGAACTGATTTAGAAAACGGTGAAAGCATTCGATGAGAGTGACGTTTGTAATAATCCAGGCTGGTGTTTGTGACGATATGGTGCTGAGCAGGTACCAAGGGAGAAGACTGAGTGAAGAAGAGGAGTTTTAAAGGATGAACCAGAAGGACTGGTGGAAGATGGACGAGGGTGACTGGACGTGGTGTAAAAGAGAAAATAAGAGGGTCTCTTGTTCCATTTGAGACTCCGGGGATCCCTGCGTGTCACGGGAATGTGTTGGGCTGCCAGATGGGAGTGACAGTGATGGGCATGGTGGGGCTGGGATTCAACATTTTCTCATCATCCCATACCCCCCCAACCCCACAATCCCACAATCCCTGTGACAAGAAGAGGAAGTGTTCTGTCACTTCATGTGTGACACTAACTCATTCACTCACTCTTTGYCTCTTTCTCTAACCTTTATGCCATTTCTCCGGACCACACGTTCCAATGTCGCTCGTCACATTTACGGTTCTGCTCGCAAACTTTCTCTTTCTGCCATCCTTCTTTTCTACTCTTCTGTTCATCCTTCAGTCTTTGGATTGGCAGCTCTGAAGTGATTGGCACCGCGGCAAAGCGGGCGGTCAACACCTGCCTGTTCTCCTAGATTACGGACCATCTCTTTGATAAACCGATGTTTGGCAGCATCAAAAACTGTCTTTCAGGAACGTACTTCAGAAAAGCATAAGACACCCCGTGGAGCAACACTGTCACCTTTTTCTTTTCTCTGTCGACACTTTGGATTTCGTTGCAGTTCTGGGTTGTGACAGCTCTCTGTGGTTCAGGTGCTATCTTTTAGTAGTGTTGAAAAGAGGGGAAGATGTTTTTGTTGGCTGATGGAGGACTTTACTTATAACATGGATCACCTCTTTGTGTTTACAGAGTCCGTTTTCAAGGTTTTCATTAGTGAGACAGATTTTTAAAAAGCACAAATACAATAAAAACATCTAAACAAGCTATAAAGTTTTTTCCCGCTTGCAACATTCTGCCTTTTAATTGTGAATTTCAATCATCTTAACAGACAGGAAATGTTAAGGACACATTGGATTAGAGTGAAATTATTTGTGTGSACTTTTACAACTGATTTTTGCCTGATGTTTAAGTATCTCACATCCTGACATGACTTGATGGATGTTATTACTTACAATTTTCTTTTATTTTTGTGATGAACATGGATATTAAAGGTAGTACCTCCAAAAGGACATCATTTCTGAGGGAGTTCCTAAAATGTATTGAAACATTTGAGGAATTTTAAACATGTTTGACAAATTTTCTCTCAAAACAGTCATGGTTGACGTCTTGATCACCCCTCAGTTTGGTTTCTATAATTCTAGAAGCTACAGCTGCATTTTATTTAGCCAAAATGCAAATTTTGTTTTGGATTTTAATGGTAGTTTATGCAAATATGTCAGTCATGGTAAATCCAGGTGCAGTTTTTTTCCCCCACAATAAAAGCAGTTTTGCACAAACTCCAAGAAGGGATTGGAGTTATGGACTTCATCACTATTTTCTGGTGTTAATTAAAACTGTGATAAATGACAATAAAAATATTACATTTCAGCACCATCTGTTTATTATGCAGCGTGGAGCTTCACAAACCCATAAATAGTCTAAAAATAAAACTCACTCATTATGAGATACMGTATGTTGTTTTACTACACCAATTAGATTTAGTGCTGAATGTTGCTACTTCTTTGCTGGTCTGCTCTTTGTAAATTAACGTTTGAAGTCAAAAATGTTGATGTTAGCTAGTTAATTACCTGATGTCTTATAAAGTTGTTTCCCTACCTCTAGTTCTGGGTTCATAGGCAAGATAATTGTGCTGACTTTTGGCCCGATTTTGCTCTTCTGCTGTGCTACGACTCAGCACTGCTAACAGACAATAACTGAGCTCTACGTGGTATTTCCTGCATAGAAACATTGTTTTAACATGTCCTCTTATAAACACAGAAAAGTACTATGTTTACAACTGACTAGACGTGAAATAAATAAAACACAAATGCTATTAAAAGTAAAAGTAAGAGTTTTACTCACTGAGTTGTGGTGAGAAGCCGCCGTCTTGAATTCTGAACTCGCCCACTTTCCCACAGGAARTTTCCACTGTAGAGGCGTTCYCGTGTAAATTTATAATTTRTAAGTGGTAAATTCCCACTTCCCAGTACAACTGGGCCACAYCAAATGTAGCTGACAAAAAATGCAGCAAAATAGACATTTTACACAGCAACTGTCGGCTGCTTTTAAACCTTTGCACTGCCACCTAGTGGTGGGATGCTATCATTTCACTGGTAAAAKAATCAACATTCATTATGGGAGATGTGTATGGCTTTAAAGCAGTGATTCCCAAACYTTTTGTCTTCTGACCCACAAAATATCCATGKTAAAAACTTGTGACCCCAAATATTACTGGTCTGAGTAAACGAACTTCATTAATAACCCTAAAACACAGGCTTTTTGACAATCTAAACAGCTTATACACAAATATAAATACTTATTTTTTACTTATTTTGTGTTTTTATAATAATTGGAAGGAAAATATTACATCAGCAATTATTTTATTACCCTTTAAATTGATTTCTGGAAATTATCCAAGGTGCTTCATGACCCAAAATTGGGTCCCAAGCCCAACTTTGGGAACCAAAGTGCAGTGGTTCCCAAACTTTTCAGCTTTTGACCCACAAAATAACCAGTAGCAGAGACCTGTGCCCACAACTATGTTTGGATGATAAACATTTGTATCAGGTCAACAAAACATGGGCATAGTAATATTTTTTATACTACATTTATCCATTTTAAATACACTAACCTCACTCATTTGTAACAACTAAGGCAAAAATGTAATTAATTCAGAAAATCTTTTCAGGACCCCAACTTGATGTTTCGGGACCCCACTTTGGGTCCCGACCCCAACTTTGKGAAACACTGCTTTAAAGCAACGTACGCTTAATTTAAGACATCTTAGAAGCTTTGGTGGCCAAATGTGGCCGGCGTGCCTTGAGTTTGACGCATGTGGTCTAGTCTCTCTCCTTCAAAACTGGCTAGCAATTTTAAAATCTTGCAAAGTGAACCAGGCATAAATGGAGTAGATTTCCTGCTACAATAGAGAAACATAATGCATCTTGCAAAAGTTTACATTCTGGCTACTATATGGTCAGCAACAAGTAGGTGACTGGGGAGAGCTGCATGTTGCATAAAATTTATACATGGCATCGCATTAAAGAGAAATTAAACTACAAGGATATAAAATATATATTTCAAATGTTATTGCAGAATGACTCATTGTGACTTTCCTAAATATTCTAAACAAGACCCCTGGTAAAAAATATTACTCTTTCCACAGAACTCCACTTCAAAAGATCATTGCTTTAACTTTTGTGTTCAATTAACAAACATGTTACTTGTAAAGGTTCTTGACAGTTTTTCATCAGAGAGAACCGCGTTAAGCCACGCGTTCATCCTTTTTCACTTTTACCGTCTTTAATCACATCGGAGCCCTTATCAGGGCGGCTGCACCTTAAAGCAGTCTCTCTTTTCCCTCTTTGACTATCTCGGCTCCAACACTGCCATTTATTTTGCCGTGAAGACAAGCCAATCTTGTTTTGTGTGTGTGTTCCCTTCCTTGAAAAGCTGCTTGGCTTACCTGTATCTGCAGCCTCATCGAGCTCCCGATGAAACCCCATACTGGCCCTTCTGCTGATAAGGTAAGCCAGGCAACGAGATATATCCATCATTCACGTACTTAACACAGGCGCAGGAGCACACACACATAACCTTACCTCCTTGTGTGTGTGTGGGCGGTAGTTATAATATAGTTCATTTCAGTTTATTATGTAGCTCCAACTCAGAACAAAAGTCAACTTAGGGCATTAGTCAACCAAATAACAATTAAATATTCACTGAGTGATCTCTCTTAACTCTTCAGAACTGGTTGCAGCGTTTTGGACCAACATTTTTTATTTGAATATGCTTTTTCATCTTTATTAGAATACAAATTGGCACAAAGTCGAGGTCATTCTCAGTGTGGGTTGGACTCAGGGCTGTCCCTTGTYCAATACTGTTGGTAGCATTTATGGACAGGATCTCAAAGTGCATTTGAGGAGAGGAGGGTCTCACAGGGTCTCGTCTCTGCTTCATGCGGATGATGTTGTTCTGTTAACATCCSTCCAAGACCTTCAGTGTGCACTGGGGTGGTTTGCAGCCCGGAGTGAAGCAGCTGGGATGGGAGTCAGTTCCTCTAGATCAGGGGTCTCCAACCTTTTTTTCCTCAAGAGCTACTTTCACGAAATGAAATTGTCCGAGACCTATTTTTTGCGATATTTAATTTTAAACTTAAACTCAAACCATTGGAATAAGCTTGTTTTGCTTGAACATACACAAAAAAAAACTGTCTTCAACTCACATGAAACCATCACAAAGTACACTGAATTTACATGAATGCATTGTTTGTGTTTATCCATTCATACTATAGTGTATTTCACACTACAAACTCAGGGTTTAACCGGGACAGAGTTGTGCACACATGTCGGGTGACGGGTCATTTTTTCCCCATCGTGGACTCCAGCGGGAAGAAACCCCATGCAGTGACGTATGCTGCGGCAGGAGGGATCTCCTAGGAGCTCGGCAAGGTGTGTCTCAAGGAGCTATGAAAAGCGGATGCGAAAACGAACACCGAACAACCATGTGATTGTGCATCGTCTGGTTGGCTGTCGTTCAAACATACTGAGCCCTAGATTGTTTGATTGACAACCAAGGGAGACGAACATCTATGGGTTGATTGGATATAAATGAAAGTTTGTTTGGCCAGTGAMAAATTAAATTTTGCTACTCCAAATTTTTTATAAGCACTGAAGAGCTACTTTACATGAGCTAATGAGCTACCGGTAGCTCACGAGCTAATGGTTGGAGACCCCTACTCTAGATCGAGGCCATGGTTCTCGGATGGAAAAAGGTGGAATGCCCCCTCTGGGTCAGGGGGGAGTCTCTCCCTTAAGTGGAGTTTAAGTTTCTGGGTGTTTGGTTCATGAGTGATGATAGGATGGAGCGGGAGATGGATCAACGGATTGGGGCCTCATCCGCAGTAATGAGGGCGTTGCTCAGATCAGTTGTGGTGAAAAAAAGAGCTGAGTCGAAAGGCTCTAGATTTACTGGTCTGTTAGTTCCAACCCTAACCAGTGGTCACGAGACGTCGATCGTGATCGAAAGAACGAGATCCCAGATACAAGCAGCTGAAATGACCTTCCTTCATAGAGTGTCCAGGTTTGGCTTCGCCTCTGCGTCCCCCCAGGATGAGCTGGAAAGCATCGCTTCAGGGATGTTTGGTTTTCTGTTGTAGACCTGTTGAATGAAGTCCCACAAACAGAGCAATGTTGTATATGCTGTTAAGTCCCAGGAGGACTGCGACCAGTTATACATCGGGGAAACAAAGCAGCCACTGTTCAAAAGAATGTCCCAACACAGACGAGC
>NW_013952518.1:732701-736287 GCF_001266775.1 Austrofundulus limnaeus | reverse complement strand
CTCTCAGACTGAAGAAGTCTCTTGGAGGAGAGACGAAACGTTTCATTAGAGAAGAACCCGTCCAGAAGACCTATACAATTTTTTTCTTTTTAATGTATTCCCACCTTCAATTATAATCAAACCGTCTCAAACTAAAGCCCATTTAATTTAGTACCACCTATTCCTGCTAGGTGGCTTTACAAAACAGTYGACTCATTATTTATTAGCACCCCCACCCCCCAAATCCATGCAAACACAAACACATATGCACTAAACCTCATAAACTGGGCTGTGGGACTGCTGCCAGTGCAGTGCCCGAGTTCAGCTGGGTGCTTAATCATCTCCTATATTGTGTAATTTGTGTAAACACTATTTACGCACCAAGTGAGCAGAGAGCCCCCCACACACTTCCCCCTGTAAGGCTCTAGTCCTACTTCTGATGTGGCGTATCTGGGAGTTCATGTGCGAAGGAGCCAAAGGTCGCCATGCGTTCATAATACACTCCTTGTGCCAACGAGAAGGGGGAAGCGTGGAAAATAACTCACCGACGTGGAATCAGTTGCCATGACAGTGCTCCTCCGGGGTGAAGCGGTGCAGAGTGTGAACACGAACAGAGAAGATTAATTACGCTCAGGAGAAGAGATCTGACGCTGGCGTAGGCAGGTGTATATGCTCATTTGTATACGTGCTGCACCTGTTCTAGCCGCGCTCACCGACTGTGACCGGCTCGGCTGCGGGAAGCCCACCGAGACCTTTAAAATGCTGTAATATCTCCCGCATTTCTTGCTTGGTTTCCACGGCCACTGTGTGTACAAGGTCATTTACCTTCTGATCAATAGCTTGTATTGAGCCTCCACTCCACACGCCCTCCACCCCCGTTTCTGAAACGGCCGTTAAATCGATGAGAACAAATGAAATTAAGCTCCTGGGCGGCTCGCATGAGAAAATGATCTCCCTGTGATTAATAACACACTGTAAACGCATCTGTGCGAGGACTCGCACATCACACAGTGTTTCCTTGCCTCGGCTTGCTTCCTCGGGGTAACGCTGAGGGAATAAACCTGCGGTAGCTGCTTGAAACGAGAACAAATGGTTTTGTTTGTGCAGATTTAACTATGTTACTTTATAGACTACAGTGCTGGAGTTCACAGGTAGCTCTGTAATATGAGGAGATGGGATTCACACACTACACCGAGATGTCAGAGCAGCTTAACCATCGATTAAAAGTGGTGCCCTGAAGTTTCTGAGGCTTAACTGAAGATCTGTGAGGGAAAAACAAAACAGAAATGCAGGCTTTGTTTTCATTTAGCCTACTCTTGTGTAGTTATTAATAAAAGTGAAAATATTGTTGCATTAGTAAGCATATGAAATTAAAATTGAAGCAAATCTACCCAAATTATTATTATTAAGAAACCAAAAATAWTTGTGTCTGTAAAAGAATATCTTTATTAGTGGAGAGTTTGTAAATATCTTACCTGTTGTAGATAGCCTGCTGAATTTGAAGAAATAATAATTAGTGATGGGCTTGCGACCTGTCCAGGGTGTACCCYGCCCCTCGCACTGTGACTGCTGGATATGGGCACCAGTGACCCACGTGACCCTGAAAAAGGAAGAAGCGTGTACAGAAAATGGATGGATGGATGGATAATTAGTGAAACTAATAAATTCTGACCAGACTGAGCCATTGGTTAGTTTAAACATTAGTTTTGTGCTACAGACATCTGTTGCTGCTACTGTTTGTGTTTAAAAGTAACCTTATAAAACTAAATAAATAACAATAATAACCATATTAGCTTTAATTTAGTGTTTTAAGAGTTAAGTTAGCATCTAGGCTAATTGGTGGTGAATAGTATTTTTTTTTTTACATATGCACTCTTTAATAGTCATGGAAATACAGTATAAAAATCACAGTTTATGTAAAATAACCGTATTCATTTAAGTTTCCAGATAATTAAAATGCATCTATATTGTTTCATAATTATATCACAGATCTATGAATTGTGATTGGTTAGTTACTAGAGGTGTTCTAAAGGTTTATAGAACATCAATATGAAAGCCGCTATGCGCTTTTGTTTTAGTACTTGTCAGAATTAAACTCTATTTCTCCAAAATAAGGTCATTAAAAAAGTTATCTGCAACAGGTAAGATATTTATTAACATTTTCAAACCAACCCACTTCAAAGGGTTTGAACCACTGTTTTGTGATGTAGCATTTTTATGACCCTCTCACTTCCAGTTTATCATTACATTTGACAACTGCTGTTTTCAGTTGTTCAGCAAATTAAATGAACAAATGCATCGTAACAAATTCATTACTATAATTTCTGTGAAACAACACAAATGAGAATTATGATTGAACTGCTCATGTGGCAGCTTCCTTCTGATTATTTTAAAATGGTAATGTTTGGTAACAAAATAAAGACGGAGGTGGATTTTGACCAATTTGAGCTTTTCAAAATGCTTGGTGCTCATGGAGAGCAGGTATGGACTCAGCACTACAAAGCTCATGTTTTTATATAAGCACAAGTGCACAAAACTAATTGTAAGGTATTAAATGTATCTGATCATCTCATGGGTTTTTGGACACTGTAAGAAACATAAAATATTACTTCTGTGTCAAACCATTGCTGCTGTTGATGCGCTTATCATTCCCTGTATCTTTACACAACTTACTGAGCTCCAGCGCTCGCTGCGTCCTCAGCAGCCCGCCTCTGATGATTCATCATTGATGCTGCAGAGTTGACGTGTGCCGACCAAGAGTTTCCTGCCAGCATCGAAACTCAGAATCTGGTCAAACTCTGTTGTTCTGCTTTTTGGAGAGAAATTCACTCAGACATGGTTGCAGCTTTGAATCCAACATCAAAAACTCTGATGTTGTGCTGGTAAAATCATGAATGATGCATTAGTTTCATTGCTTTTGTTGAATGAGGAAAACCTTTATCCTCCTGAGGCCTTTGGTTTTAAATGGATTTGAAGGACAAGAACAAATATATTTAGTAAAATAACATCTGAAAGTTGTAGCTAAATATATATGTTGTAAAGAAAGGTGGATCATGTATTTGCAGATATGTTTGTCTGCAAAATATATCATGACCCAGATGATGGATTTTATTGAAACTGTCACAAGTGAATCACTGGATATAAATCTACAACTGATTTAAGGTTTGAGGTCAACCTGATTCAAGGTGGCTGCTGCAGATGATCGACTTCAAATACAAGAAATGCTATAACTCGGGCAGTTTTACAGATCTTGAGTTCAAATTTTGCATGGTGGTAGCTGAGAGTCAGTCTCAACACATATCGTCAGTGGTGGGCAGCGCTAATCCAAAAATTAGCTCCGCAACATCAAAAGCACTTAYGCCATAGAAAAACTAGCAGAGGCTAATTTTAAAGCGCAAGTTCAATTTGACGCTCACTAGCTGGCAATAATTTATGTACAATATATGTACAACACTGCCAACTAGCKGTGTATGAACCCTTTGACAGCTTAATYCYACAACYGCCRATTGCTGGGGATGTGATTTCCTGAAACAGAACTTTAGCTCCTGGTGTAAAAATTAAAAGTTGTTGAGGATTGCTAGTTCAGCTGCTTCTTTGTCTTTTTTCT
>NW_013952518.1:730531-732518 GCF_001266775.1 Austrofundulus limnaeus | reverse complement strand
GATTTGATTTGTGACGGGAAACGGAAGCACGTAGTACAGGAAACTACGTTCACTTCAAAATAAGAGTTGGATTTTAAAGTTTTCCATGTAGTTGCTCCAGTTGACCACTAGATGTCAGTCTTCATCTATCATAACATCTTTAAATCATTTCTGAGTCTCTAATCCCGTTGCTTCGACCAATTACATCAAGTATTGAGCTCCAACGTTCAAACTTTATTTTTTCTAAAAGGAGCTCCGATTGTAAAGTAAAATAAATCAATMYATACAAAATTTTAGTATGGATTACAAATGTTCACTGTTTTTGCTATTGCCTTCCTGCTACGTAAGCAGACACAAAGCATTGTGGGAAATCAGAACCGTGACCGACAGCAACAGTCATCAAGGAGGTATACCTTCACAATAAGTGTGTTTACCTGGGTGGGGTGCTTTTGGACAGATCATGTGTTGTGATTCATTGACAGCCATACCTTCTGCTGTTCAAGATAACGATGACTGGTAGATAATTAGTTATTAGCAGTACTGCATTTTAATTTTAGAAAGCGCAAGTCCGCTAATGAATTAAAAAAATTTGTTAGACCTCTAAAGCGCAAACGAAATTTTTAGGTCCGCAATTAGCGGATTTGCGCTTTAGCGGGCTGGTGCCCACCACTGCATATGGTAAGTGCTAACAGATCACCTGGCAGCAGGCAATATGCATTCCTTCAAGGAATGCTAGTTTTACTGCCAATGAACTCAGCGAATGCACCGCCATCCATCATAACACCACAGTTTATAAAAGTAAAGGATTTACACCGCGCTCTTGGAAATGCACTTTGCTGAAGCTGCAGAGGTGAAGCAGTGTCTGCCAGATGAGTACAGGGTAACAGCGAAATGCCAAGTCAATGATGCAGCCTTTATGTGAGCCATAAACTGTCAGCACTCAATATGTATGGCTCATACACGAGATGTCGCTCCTTTTTCCTGCTGAATGCCATCATCGCCATCTCTTAATTAAATCTGAATGTCTTATTTATTCACAAGCAGTTGATGGTGCCTCTGGTTGCCAGAGGACATGTTTGCGGGTTTGTTCGTACAGGCAGGGTGGGGGTGGGGGGTAGTTTCTGTGTGACATGGAGTTTTCTGCAGCCGCACAGATGGGTTGCACTCTTTTATTCATAAGGGCCGTGCTTACTTTGATCTGGCTTCGAGTGTTACAGCATATGTTGGATGAAGCAGGGTGTTGGATGATGAGTGAGAAGGTTGTCCTTTTGGACCGACACCCAGATTTCTGTCTGTGCTCCTCTGGGCTCTGAGTGCTTTTCTATTATGCACAAGTGTTAAAGCCATCGCAGTAAATCCTCTGGCCACAGACACGGGGGAACATTTACAAACATGTTTGTTGGATGTGCTAAAAGACAACGCGTCGCAGCAGTTTAAGGTAGATCTGTCACGATAAGCAATAAAWCMATAAATCGCACGATAAATAATTTTCATTTGCCTTCTTGTTTGTTGTCTTTGTGTCTCCTTTTCTACACCATAGCGTAGAGATGAGTGAACTCTGGTGTCATGTATTTCAAATTTTCATATCTTGTAGGGGTGTAACGATACATAAAACTCTCGAGACGAGACGACGAGATTTTAATATTAGTTTCAAGAAAACTTTAAAGATCTATTTTATGCTGCAACAATGCTTTTATTCTGTTTTAACATTTTTTATTACAAACTCAACTGATATCTTCCTTTTTCTGATTTCTTGAACTTCCTTAGACCTTAGAACAGTGCTTTAACTATGCATGGCCTTCCAACGTCATATAAAAAGTGATTCATGCAGAACTTTCCAAAAACTGAACATAAATATAAAACAAAATAAGTAATTATTCCCTTTCTTTATGTCTTTACTTATTCTATGACATTTAAACTTACCAAAAATTCAACATAAATGAAAAACAAAATAAGTAATTATATTTTCCTTTATGAACATCTATCAGAGCTCTCTTTAGGGCTGGTC
>NW_013952518.1:724388-729741 GCF_001266775.1 Austrofundulus limnaeus | reverse complement strand
TTTGGTCCGGACCAAACAATTGGACCAAAGGACTTTCCTAGTCTGAATTCACCCTAAGTTTTGTGTATCCTTCCACAGGTTTCTGTCAGTAGTTTGCTGGAATTCTGTCTCGTTCTCCCTGACAAAACTGGTGGAAGTGACTCAGGTTTGTAGGCTGCTCTTTTTCAGTTCAGACCATTAACTTTGGTGTTCATACAAACATAAGGATGAACCAGAGTTATGCTGGTCAACATTCTTCCTGATATCAGCACTGATTTCTGTTGATTGTTCCTGGGGTCTCACACAAATAAGCAGTGCTTAGGGTCAGCCTTAAAATGTGTCCACAGGTGTGTCTGTAATCACTCCAATGCTGTCAACTAACATATTAACATTTCCAGATCCATGGCATTGTAGGGGAAAATGTTAATTATTGAAAAGTTGCTAAATCATAAGTTTCTCATAACTCATTAGCATGAAAGCAGGGCAACACCTGTATATAACAGGAATTTAATCTAGTAATTTTACTCAATCTCAAGTACTGAAGAGCGAATTCTTTTCAGTTTGGACGGCAAAATCGAATAAAGGAACACACACACGAGCATGGAAATTTCACAATATACCCTGTATTAATGATTCAGTGGTGACAATACAGACAGGTTATTTGGGGCAAACAGAAACACCATTATTATCACGACCTTGTGGTTTAATAATAACGTGACATCACCCTATAATCACCTCTAGCATTATTCAAACTGAAACACTTCTAAACTATTTCTACACTAGCAAAATAAATGAAAGCTTAAAGCACAACTAAGTAATTGTTATAAAGGTGAACTATAAAGGGACCAAGTTATGTGGGAAGAACACGACTTGCGTTAATTCTAAATTGAATTTAATTCATGGTAGAGAGCACACACGCAAGCTGCTGTGGAGTTCAGTGTGGCTTACCGGAGCAGTCTTCAGACCTCTTGGGTACCTTGTAACAGTTTCAGGTCAACAGCCTTGTCTTACCTCCGGTTGACCGTTCACCCTGGACTGGCAGACAAAGTCCCGTTTAGATAATCTGGTGCTCCGATGGTGGCAAACCTTTCAGCTCACGTGACAGTCGACACACTTCACAGCTCGGCTGGGTCCTGACTTTATGAGTGAATGTCAATTAAGAAATCTACACAACTTTGCGTCCTCCCAATAACTCCGTCAAAAGTACAAAAAGAAAAATAAAGAAACAAATAAAAAAATAAAATAAAATGTCCCCAAAGGGGAAAAATGGAGCTCGGACTCCAGTCCTCTCTTGCTGCTTCTCCTTTCAACTCTCCTTTCAAACTCTAAAAACTAGCACACAGTTACAGTATCTATKGTCCTGACTGTAGAAAACTCCGGATTGGCTGAAAACAGTCACATGATCTATTTTTTTCTTTTCATGTTCTTTACGGCTAAATTGGTTAAACACACAGAATGATAGATTACCTGTGAAGTAATTAAAACAGGGCRTTATTACAATGATTGAATCWTGATAGAAAAATACAATGTTTCTCTTTTTTTATCAGATGACAAACAACAGAAAGACATTTGTTCATGATGTAATTATGAGACCAGCCTTTTGGGGGTGCTCTAAAACCATAAATGAGATGGTATGCAAATGTGTCTTTTGAAGCTTCCTTGGGTGACAATATCTCAGCAGGAGATCTGGTCTCAAAAGKGTTTATAGATAGCAAAGCCACTTTGGGGAGACTTTAAGTCTGGCAAATGGGTGAGTCCTTTGTGATAAACGGCCATTTTGAGTACTTSGAAGAGATCTTCACACAGTGCTTAATCAACTGAAGGTTGCAATGTCAAGTTTTATTTTACCACCTGTAGATAGTAAACAAAAAGGGTTTGAAGATAATGAAGAAGTCATTGTTCTCTGTAGACATGGGGATGAGTAATTTGTTGACTCAAGTTCTGAAGAGGGACTGTTCTTTAGGTTACTGCTACATGAGCAACACCTTTTTTTTTTCATTTTTGGAAGGAAGGAAGTTCAAAAATAAACATCAATTTGATCCCATGTTGAGCATGTGTAAAGAAATCGGTGCTATACAGAGCCAAATGTATAATTAGTTTTAATTTAGTGTATTAGCCTCATAATATATCTCCAGCAGGAGTGCATTAAGCTTCTATGCCCTCAAAGCTCAGAGTGAGATGTGGGGCTTTAGTTTAAAAATGCTAATTATTGCCGGGATCATTTACGGCACGTTCTGTGTATTTGCATACTTGTTGGGACAGAGAAGAAAAATGGCTTTCGTTCCTCGCTCCAAGCTGAAACCCATTTATTAGCCTGTGTTTATCATTTATATCAGCCCAGGTTAAATGTCCTGAGAATTATATTTAAGGCAGTGGGTCCCGCTYGGCAATTAAATACAATTCATTACAGCAGACATGCAGCCCTGAGGGGGGGAACAATGTAAGAGCCCAGGCWGTAGCAGGCAAGGAGAGGAAGTGTGAGATGGGTTTGAAAAAAGGAGGGATACGTAGGTGGAAGCAAGTGTGAAAGAAGTGGGAGGAGGTTTTTGTTGAACAGGTGTTGGGAAATAATCAAARGTACAAAAAAACATGTAGTGTGAATGCTGAGTTTGCTGAAATTTGTTRAAGAAGCTAAAACTCAGTTGTCAAATTTTAAAACAAGCAGAACAGAAGCTAAAATTCAGAAAACTATGGAGCCTATTTGGCAACATAGGATATTAAAAAATGAATGTCRTGGCCACAAGTTAAGTAACGCATGGCCACGAGATAATTATAGCCTTTATTGCAAACTCATATGGACTACACATCTAGGGAAAATGAAGAGAATTTATAAGGAACGTGTTGCTACTATCAGGAAAGTTTTGACTATTCTGCCATATCTACTAGTAATGGTGATGTTACAAGAAAAGCAATTGACCTTTCGCAGAAGCCCCGCCCCCTTAGTTACTGTTGCTACGCCCGTCAAGCTTTCTGAAGCCGATGAGTGTTAGCGCATGTCATGACGGGGATTGCTTGTATACCAGTGAGTGTTAGTGACTCGTTTTGGAGCAAYASCAGCGCAATATCCTCCAGATCAAGGCAAAAGGGGTTACAATATGCAGTGGAGGGATATATTCAAAATATTACTGTACGTTATGAAGGAGACACAACGATCTGAGAAACCCCATGACCTTTACCTCAAATGCAACCAGCGCACCCTTGTGGACCAGTCCTGCTCCTGCACTGCAGGGTAAGTTTTCTTTTTTAAGTTCTATTTTTTGTTAGTTAAGTACCGTAATAGTCAARTTRTTAAGTAATACCAGTAAGTTAGCTAGGTAAGTTAAGCTAGTARCWGTCDTCAGAGCAGAGGCTAGCTTGTTACTCTGTGTATGGATCTACCTAARCTAACTGTGTATAAAACACTTGTGCAGTTACTGTAATAGTTACTGTAATAGTTACATAGCCGGAGATGCTAATGACGCGTGATTGGACAATGGCGGGTTGGGGGCGGGGTTTTGCGAAAGGTCAATTCTCTTCACGTCATGGAATATCCAGGAACTTATTTGGCAAATAGGTTTCCATCTCCCCTTTTGCACATTAACTCTTTTGAAAACAAAAAAACAATCCAAAAACCTCCTTAAGCGAGCATAAAAATATTTTTGCGAAATTGCGGAAGGTTTTGCGAATTTTGCTGTTGACATTCAGCATTTCTAATGCGACACTTCAAAATGTGCATAAAAAAACACTGATGGAAACACAGCTAATTCAATTCAATTCAAATTCAAAAATACTTTATTGATCCCAGAGGGAAATGAGGTAAATACATAGTAACAGTAATACATCCAAAAGAGGTTTCCAGTAGATTTTTTTAAATCCATCTTTAGCATAGATTTCTTCAGTGTTTGACAAATTCTTCTTAAGTTGTCTAAAACTTTATATTGTGACAGGGCCTTAAGACATAAAATACCAAAACAAAACCTTAAAAGCTAAAATAAATACAAACTGAAAGTCTCTTATTTTGAAATGTTGAAATATAAAAAAAAAAATAACAAGGAAAAAACCAAAATCATAGCTCCGATCTTCTGTGAGAGCCGAACAAAAAGTGTTTATACATTTATTTAGAAAGTGAACCGGTCATACTTCCTGAATCAAAATTTTCTCCATCAGTAAACAACAACAAGATTCCTGGTGTGAAGAGTTGGTAGAGGAGGGGAGGTGAGGTTGTTTACCTGAGCCACGTAGCTTAGCTGCACCTTCACCTGATGGCTGCGAGCCGTGGCTCACACTTTTCATTTGTTGCATGTTGATGTGGAGTGTGGAAGATGTTCTCTCGCCCGGCAGAGTGGCACCCTGGCGCTGACGGTCTTTTGAAGCTGCGACCCCCAGCTGATCTGGGCTGGACTGCTCAAAAAAAAAGTTTTTGTTTACATTTGAAACACACCGTAAGAGCTTCAAATACTACTCAGGCAGATAAATATCTGTGCTGTTGCATTGATCGCCTTGGTGGTTTTAACACAACAATGGTAACGAGCTCTTGTTAGTATGGCAGATAGGTGTGTTTGCTGTAAAGCCCCTCAAGCAGAATAATTGAGGATTAGACTGTAATTCTTAGTGTGGTGGTGTGCATGTTGATAATCAGCCGCTGCGGTATTAGATGCATCTTTCTTGTCGTGCTTTAAATGTTTTGGACGTTTCACTGAATCAGAGTTTGTATTTATTCTGTTTCTGTGGACCACAGTTAGGCTTTAATATGGTTTAGGTTCAACTAATATTGCAAGAACATTTTTGTGAAATGGTTCRGATGATGCAAACAAGTCAACTCTCTTTATTAAAAATTAATCAAATTTCAGAGAAATGTCTTTTTTATATTTTTAGGGGCACATGAGCATTATTGTAGTTGCAGTTGTCTCGTTACTACGTCTGAGCACTGCTAAGAAACAATAACTGAGCTCTACCTGGTATTTCCTGCATAGAAACAGTGTTTTATCACGTCCTCTTATAAACACTGAAACATACGACTGACTAAATGTGAAATAAATAATACAGAAATACTATTAAAAGTAAGAGTTTTACTCACCGATTTGTGGTGAGTGGCTGACATCTTGAATTCTGAACTCTCCCACTTTCCAACAGGGATTTCCCACTGGAGGGGGCGTTAAAGTTTAAATTAACGACTTCGGAAAGTCCCACTTCCCAGTACAACTGGGCTGCAACAAAAGTAGCCAACTGAAATGCAGCAAAATGAACCCCGTGGAAATGTAGTTTATGGTCAATGCTGGCTTTAAAGCAGCTTATTTTAAAAATATTAAAGGGATCCATGATTAGTTGTAACATTAGCCTTTATTTGAAAAACATACAGTATATTTTACCTGTAAAATAAAGACTGTAAAAATAC
>NW_013952518.1:720105-722876 GCF_001266775.1 Austrofundulus limnaeus | reverse complement strand
GTATTTTTACAGTCTTTATTTTACAGGTAAAATATACTGTATGTTTTTCAAATAAAGTCAAATGTTACAACTAATCATGGATCCCTTTAATACATGTTCGGAGCTGTCACGGGCCTCATAAAATGTCGTGACGGGCTGCGTTTGGCCTGCGGGCCTTAAGTTTGACACGTGTTCTATTCTATTCCTAAAGTCATCAGAATTGAGTGTAATGTTAAACACTTTAAATTTGAGACCTTTTTCATTTCCCTCAGTGTTTTCAACAAAGTCAGAGCCATAAACATGTCCGCTTATTTTTTAAACCACATTTTGCTTGTATTCTGAGCTGTTCACATTTTAATACCCACGTCTGCACATGCACTTCCACATCATACCCCCCACCCTCACCATTTTGACTCCTCGGCATCCATTCCCACATTTATGATTTAACCTCCTAAAGTGCTTTTGGACCGGATTTTAAATAAATATTTATTGTCTGTGTTGAATTTAGACCTCAGCTTGTTTCCTGCCAACAGAGATCTCCTGTGCAGGTGTCAAATTACAGCTTTAGAGTTCTTGAGATGGTTGGTGATGGCTGCGACGGCTCAATTTTAAGAGAGAATGTGCACGGCAAGGATGAACCSTTCTTTTTAACTTTGGTTGTTCATTAGTGTGCAAATTGACAAAAATTTCTTTATTACACAAAGCCAGTATTGCAGATGACAATAACCGTAGAAGGGTTAGAGTGCAGCTCAGTGTTGACACGGAGCAGGAAATGTCACACATCTGACWAAATGATGGTCGAAGATTATTTTTCCAAGCTGTGATTTAGGCTGACACTTTTGGTATTTTGTCTCATTTTAGAAAATGTTTTGTTTAGTTGTAGAATTTTATGTTTTCATCCTTGAACACACGGCCTAAGCTGAAATATCCACATTATTTTAATATAAAATGTTTTCAGAAGTTTGTCATTTTGTATTATTTCTCTTTTTATTCTCATTCTACAATGCTACATTGTTGTAACAGTTGAATCAAAACTTCCCTTTCTATTGTGAGTTTACAAAGCACTATGGGTCGACTCATWACTTAATGTTTAGCTGCATAATTAGTCCTGGAGAATAGTATTTAATGAATACATTTTTTATGCAGTTTATATTCCCAAAGTCTTTGGAACATTGAGCGTAATGTAAAGCGCACTATATGTATGAGGCCTTATTCATTTCCCTCAGAATCAAATCAATAAAATTGAGTTTGCTTTGGAAAGTGAATTGCGTTGTGCCTGAACGGCCCTTATTGCACAAGTTCCACACAAAAAGTAAACAAAACAATAAATGAAGAAAGATTCTAATTCAATACGAGCTCTGTTCAGCTATTAATTCCACAAACTTTTTGTCACTTATTTTAACGCTCTATTGATCTGGATGGAAAGTGCCGCAGTGTGTTGTGTGGAGCTTTGCTTACAGTACGGTTAACACTGTTGTCTCGTCTTTGCAAAACTTCATCTCATATTGAGATTTAATCAACAAAAGCAACACTGATTTTCAAAATTTGAGCTTTTGTTCTTTCATTTTATTCCTGAAATGACCAACAAATCCTCAGTTTTAACCCCAAAGCCTCGTTTGGACCCAAGGGCAGCAGGAGGGACAGGTTTTGTACGAATGCTGAGTCAGCATTCACGGTTTTCATGTTTATAGTATCTTTATTTTGTATTTTGGACTAACTACTGCAGCAGTTTTTAAAGAAATATTACTAGTCTTAAAGTAGAAAAATGTTCAGCTTAATCATGACAATTACATGTTTTTAGTATAATTAATAAATACTAGTATCTTTACTTTGGCATGCTTGCCTCAATTTTATTCATAAACTTTAAGATTTTCTTTGTTTGGCCTTTTAGTTTTGCTAATTTGAGTTTTTTGTTTTGCTCATCTTAGCATTTGTAGCCTTATGCCACTGTTTTGCTGGTTTTAGCTACTAGATTTTGTTTAGCTAATTTTGGCTATTAGCCACGTTGCTAATTCTAGTTTGAAGCAGCTGTTGCACCAAATGTGACAAAGTTTTTGTTTTTGAAAATTGTAGCATTTTAACAAACAAAATAGATTCAGCTTCTTTTACAGGCATGAACACAAATCATTTGGCACTTAACACTTTTAACAGAAAATCCCCTTTATTTAATAAATTGTTTTTATTGTTTAACTTTCTCACTGCATCTGYATGGGATTATAAATCATCTGTAATTGTTGTTTTGATGAGGCAGATTCATCATTAATCCAACWGTTTGAAGCCAGGCCTCACTTTGGGTCTTTCATATTGAAGTTAAAGAGGCTGGGGATTTTTAATTAGGAGACATTATTTGTTTAGTTGTTATTTTGCATGTTCTTATTTTCTCCCATCACTGCCAACCTTCTCCACAGAAAGTTAACTGCTTTAGCTGCTTTCAGTTCTCATGTAATTCTGCAAGTTTTTCTCCCCTGAGTCTGCTGCCTTTATTGGTTGTGCRTTCATTTTGACAAATCCTGTAGTGTCCTGAGGCAGCCAGGCAGGGGAGCAAAAACCACCTTTTGGGACCAGCTCCTCCTCTGGGCTGTCTCCAAGCTGAGCTTTCTCATCACAGAGCACACCTTCCACCTTTGTCCTGGTTTAGTGTTGGTTTATTTAAAAAAAAAAAGTACATTTTTTTATATTTAAGTCAGTAAATTCTTCACTTCCTGTTTTATTTTGAAACCGAACACTCTGACTTCCTGTTTGCTGCGCACCTGTGCTGTGTCCTGCTGATTACTCTCTGCTCACACCTGGCA
>NW_013952518.1:710813-716706 GCF_001266775.1 Austrofundulus limnaeus | reverse complement strand
CAGGTTATGTGTTGTAAAAGACTTTCAGCTACCACACCAAATTTTAGTACAATGTTTGTAATTAAATTTTTTATTTTGTAGTTTAGAAGGTAGGGACTTTGATAAAAGTGCTGCCTGATCCCGGCAATATGTGGGTCTAATTTTCAGCGTTTATAGACCACTAAATCCTTAATGGGGGGTCCGATTAAAAAAAAAAGTTTTGGAATCTCTACATAGAGCCTTACGAGTACAAAAATGAAAAACAGCTCTAACATAAGTTTGAAAAATTGATCAGAGTCCGTATAGAAGGTCATTTGGCTGAGGCAGCTGTGTTAATTCCAACGTTTAATCAGTTAAACATTCGTTAAAAAATATCCAGTGAGATATTTTGCTGATAACCCAGCTTTCTTGTTTTGTTCGATGGTTGAAAGTGTTAAAAATCAAAACGTTGAAAAYAACCAAAGTTTTAAACATCTTTAGAATACTTTTTAATGAAAGCACAACAACGTGGTGGTTTTGATTTTCGGTCCAGTTAAAGATGTCCACAGCAATTAATCAACCTCAGCAACACACATCTGTACAAGTCAGTTTTACAGATATTGTGGTTAAATATAGAGTGGTAGTAGCTGAGAGTTGTTTATAACATATACTCCTGAAGTCACAATGAGATCCTGCAGAATGTTATTTTCAAAGTTCGATGAAAACACTTTTTCTTTTAGATCTCAGTTGTTCAAGGACCTTTAATTTTGACTTATTATCGACATGGTATCACTTTTATTAAATCTGCTCAAAAATAATTAATATTTATTTAGACTTTATACTGTAAGTACAAGGACTTTATTTTTCATCCTCGTGAAGCAGTCTGAGTGACATATGTTGGAGCTGAATGAGTTTCAGCTTGTTTGCTCGCAAGGTTTTCTGCCAAAACTGTCAAATCCCTCCTGCTGCATACCTGCAATAACAGCTGACTCAGCGGAATGAAACATGGCTGCCTGTGTGTTCTCGTGCTTAATAAATGGAAACGATGGTGTCTGAAACAGAAAGAGCTCGGTGCTAAGTGAGGACGAGTGGTTTCAGTTGGTGTGTTGGTCTTCTCAGGCTCCTCCTGCTCGCCGCCACGTCTGCCGCTCGTCMATCCAGGAATCTGATGAACTGTGCCCTCCTCAGATTAACCCGCCGCCCCGGCTTTCTTTTTCCCACAATCTCAGACCATCGCCGGAGGTGAGTCATGAGCTCGCACTCTGTCCCACGTGGGAACACAAACACACACACACACACACACACACACACACACACACACACACACACACACACACACACACACACTGAAGCAAAGCTGTTTGATTGACAGGGTTATAGAGAGCTTTAAAATCCTCCTGTCTCACTGCAGACAGGTTTGGCCAAGTCTGAGCTTTACCAGACTGAAGCAGTCCGGGAAGTAGAAACTGTAGGGTGACCCTGTGCAAATATGGTTATTTTTTTATTAATATAGGAACCTGATGAAACTTATTATCTCATACAGAAGTGATGTAGAACAAAATAATTGTACTGTATCTGGCTCTAAAAGGAAGGTCAACCAGACAAACACCAAATAGACCTGAATGTTGAATGTAAGAATGACGACCACACAATACCAGGGCTGGGCCAAATACAAATTAAATTTTTTTTCAGGTGGTGCCAAAACAGGAAATACGATCTTGTTTTAAATGCCATCTTCAGAATCTGGCCCCACCCACTTAAATATTATGTTGATGGGGGGGAAGTCTCCCTAAAGCTATGTTTATACTTCATGCAAGACATGCAGCTGCGGCCCAGCAATGACATCTAGAATGTGTGTCACCGACCGCATTGAGTGTTTATACTGGGGAAAGACGTGGGGGATACATTATAGTAATCCCTCCCACTGCATACGTCACGCGCATAGCTTAGCATATAAATAACTGCTGATGGATGGAGGTTTTCTTTTGAAGAATCTTTTGATGAAGATTCTCACTTTATCATCACATCACACACACACTTGATGAAGATTCTCACACACTTCCTGTCAGCTGATGAGAAAGATGTGTGGTCAGTGTAATGAGGTGTGTATTAACTAACGTACCAAAGAGCACATTCTTTTTGAGTCAACTGTCACTCAAACCCTTGATTAAATCAGTTTAATCATAAAAAATAGATGATTAGGCAAAATAAGTGGTAATCAAAATAAATTCTAGTTAGTCTAGAAATAAAACAGTGTGTGATGCATTAACAATCAGTAAACAATAAATTTCCTTCAGTCGGATTATTTGCAGAAATACATTCAATCAAAGGAATGCATTCAGCATAATCTTATTTTGAGGAATGGAAAAATGTTAAACATTGTTTTGTTTAAAARGTAGCTAAAATAACTGATTATGTTGCAAAATTTGTTTTGTATTTTTTATTTCATTTGTTCAAAATAAAGCATATCTAATCATTCTCAGCTTCTAAGACATCAGATTTTAGCTCAAAAATAAAATAGACTAAATTTTTGGGTTCTCTAAGGCCATCTTGTTTTGCATTTTAGTGTTTTAATAAATATAAAAGTTAGGACTTTTTCATTAAATTATTGTAGTTTTTTTCTTAACAAGTGTGGTTTTACTCTCTCAGGTATGTTTTTGAACTTTTTGTTTCTTGTTTTTAAATCAGTTGCAGTGGAAAGGCAGCTGTGACTAAATTAGACAGAATTCATGTTTATGCATAAACAATATTTAAATCACTTCATATTTTAGCTGAACGCGTCTTCAGAGAGCATCATTATCTGCAGAGCTGCGGGTGGAGGAGCTCTGTCTCAACATGAATTTAGCCTCAGTTGAAAAGAACGAGCTGAAGGTTTTCGCAGATCTTTTTGCTATTTCAAAACGAGTTAGAACCAAATATTAATCCAATATTTCAACTAGAACTGTACTATTACTATGAAATATAAAGACTTGTAACATTGTTCCCATTAGAGCCATGATTAACTAATAAAATGACCAAATCTTATATTTATCTTTGAGTTTATTCTTTAAAAGAGGATTAATTTTAATGCCGGCCGGGATGAGGCTCAGTGCCTCCAAATCCGAGGCCATGGTCTTGAGCCAGAAAAGGGCAGAGTGCCTTCTCCGGGTCAGGGGGGTCGTCCTGYCTCAAGTGGAGGAGTTTAAGTATCTGGGGATCTTGTTCACGAATGGGGKAAGAAGGGAGCGGGAGATCGACAGGCGGATTGGCGCAGCGTCTGCTGTAAAGCGGGCGCTGTACCGGTCCGTCGTGGTGAAGAGAGAGCTGAGTCAGAAAGCGAAGCTCTCGATTTACCGGTCGATCTACGTTCCTACCCTCATCTATGGTCATGAGCTTTGGGTCATGACCGAAAGAAGAGGTCCCGGACACAAACGGCCGAAATGGGTTTCCTCCGCAGGGTGGCTGGGCTCTCCCTTAGAGATAGGGTGAGAAGCTCAGTCATCCGGGAGGGACTCAGAGTAGAGCCGCTGCTCCTCCACGTCGAGAGGAGCCAGTTGAGGTGGCTCGGGCATCTGGTAAGGATGCCTCCTGGACGCCTCCCTGGTGAGGTATTCCGGGCATGTCCCACCGGGAGGAGGCCCCGAGGAAGACCCAGGACACGCTGGAGGGACTATGTCTCTYGGCTGGCCTGGGAACGCCTTGGAGTTCCCCCGGAGGAGCTGGAAGAAGTGGCTGGGGAGAGGGAGGTCTGGGCCTCCCTTCTGAAGCTGCTGCCCCCGCGACCCGACCCCGGATAGGCGGAAGAAAATGGATGGATGGATGGATGGATAATTTTAACACATGGTAAAATTGTAAAACCTTTTTTTTCAATCTGGTCGTGTCTTTGCAGAAAGCTCCTTCTGTCTTTAGTTTCTAGATGTTTCAGTTTTCAGGAAGCTTCGGTGTGGTGCTTACAAGCCCAAACTTCTCCTGAATCCATCGAAGGAGATCAGTTTTCAGATTCAGACGCTTTGAGACGAGCAGATAACCTTCACACAACAAAGGGAGTTTGCAGTTGTCTTCACCGAAAAGCTGCTTGCCGAGCACTCACTGTCACATATGACGTGTTTTTCAAAGAACCTGTGTGAGTTTGCGTTGGATCTCATCGCTTCTGTTTGTCTTTGTAAAGAAAAGGTGAGGCAGAGTCTCAAAATAAGCCTCAAGGACTCCCGTCATGTGCTAAACCTGGAACATGAWTGTAAACACAGACCAGTTTGGATCAGTTTCATATTTATACTTTACTAAATCAAAAGACATGATGTGAATAAATCTTGTTTTATCTAAATGTCACCTCCAACATACTGAATTATAATGCTTAGTTTGAATCTAGCTCTGCCTGGGAGTGAGCTTGTTCCATGCTGACATTAAACTTCCTGTTGAGACAAAGAAGCAGATAACATGATGTTAAACACAACACCTTTAATGTTGGTTTAGTTTTCTGCCTCCTGGTTTTTGGTTAGTTTTTGTCCTATAGTGCCCCCCTTACATCAACAAACACACACCCCAGCAAACACATCATTGTTAGCCTTTTGTCTGCAGCTAACAATAAATAGCAGTAGTGTAGCTACGTATTTGGGTGAGAATAAAACTGATTTACTATTGGGCGTATTGTTTAGATCATTTTATTGCAACTACACACACGGTGAATTACAGCTTGATAATCATAACAATTAAACTATCAAGTCTTTATGTTTGTCCCCCGCTTGGAAATTACAGGCCTCGTAAAACAAGCTGGACTTGAAAAATGTCACCTGTTTAMGTGGCAGCTGGCAGAGCTCAGCCTGTTACTGAGCTGCAGACATTTCTCAGTGGAAAATCTGTTTGTTCTCATTTTTATTTGTTAAGTAGCCCCKTGTACTTCTTCAGGGAGTGTGTGAATGGTTGTTTGTCTTGGTGGTCCTGTGATGGACTGGGCGACGTCCCTCTGGTCTTATATTTAACGTCATCATGACTTGCATGATCTTCACTTCTGCTGCTGGCTGAAGAAATAAAAGCTTGTGTTCCTGGTAGGGTTGATGCAAGCTTTTAT
This sequence comes from Austrofundulus limnaeus, assembly GCF_001266775.1. NCBI lineage: Eukaryota > Metazoa > Chordata > Actinopteri > Cyprinodontiformes > Rivulidae > Austrofundulus > Austrofundulus limnaeus. The sequence continues at coordinate 711,701 of NW_013952518.1, read as the reverse complement.
CTGTAAGGAACTGCTACATGTTTGTGTGTTTGTCTACAGTGTTAGCAAAATATCTTATGAACTCCTGGATGGTTTTGGCCTAAAAAAATCAAAATTTGAGTATGCCTGGCTCATGACGATATAAATATTTCCTATCAGTCTATATCAATAATTATTGAGTTTTTTTTCCTCCTGCTCCTTATTTCGAACAAATAAAAGACAGATTTTTAAAATACTTTTATTTTGAATATAACCTTAAAAGAGGTCAACATAATTATGAAAAACCCAAATAAACATACTGACATGTCCTTTGCTAAATGAGTAGCACAGTGGTCGTTATTTTTTATTATAACTGGACTTTTATTCTGAAGGTGAAGATGTTTAGCTTCCTGTCCATGAAGTTTTCTCTATTAAAAAAAACGATGCTGCAGTTCTCCAACAGGTGAGAACAGCTGAGGTGATAAAATAAATTTGTCATATTGCCAGACTTGCGTAGATCTTGAATAGTTTGCAGACAACATCTTCCTCTTGTTAAAATATCTGAAATACTGACAAACTTTTCYTCTTTTATCCACGTTTTCCTCTYGAGCTGCTGCACTCATTTCCTCCTTTCGCTCCACATTGTTCGTTTTTATTTTTCARCAGWTGTAAGACACAGAAGTGAAACAYGAAACTGCTACTGCRCATGTTTAACAGGTTGTTGTTAGCTTACCAAAGAGAGAGGGAGAAGTTTTCTTAGTTTCTCATTTTATCTTGAATCCTGTCATTATTAAACTTGGATCATCTGTTGAAAAGGGTAATAATGAGGAGGAAACTAATTTTTTGATAAGTAGTTGATTCAGATATTGTGGCCTCCTAGTGGCAGCACATAGTTATTGCAGCATTTTTGTTAAAGGGGCAATATCATGT
>NW_013952518.1:708394-710645 GCF_001266775.1 Austrofundulus limnaeus | reverse complement strand
GAAACGCCCCTGGGACGGGTCTTCAAGCCGGGCTTCCTCATCACAGAGCACACCTCCCCATCCCCCACTCCACACACCCCGACCATGACTCCTGCAGGCTCTCGGAAGTAACAAAGCAAACGAGTGAAACTGAAAGTGAAACTGAAACTGTCTGCTGCTTTTAACACTACTTCTGACTCAGTGAAGCACTTTTCAGATTCAAAATACCTTTGAGGAAATTTATTTTCAGATGCCAAGTAAACTGCGTCATAGCGCACGCATGAACCCCCCATGCACCAAAATGGATAGGACAGAAGCGGAAGGTGGTTCTTAAAGAGACAGAGGCCAATTTCAAGGTGTTTAGAAGAGGAAGTGATGAGAAAAGTTTATTTTCTATTTAAACATAAAAACAGCATTTTAATAACAACTAAAGATGACATATATATTATGGTATAGTATGTAAATGTATGCTTGGGAAACATAATATTGGCCCTTTAAATGGTAAATGGACTGTACTTGCATAGCGCCTTTCTACCCAACCAGGATACTCTAAGCTCTTCACTCTACAATCTGTCCTCATTTACCCATTCACGCTGCACTTGGATCTCCTACAAAGCTAACATGTACGGAGACTAATCAGTGCCAGTCACATTCATACACTGATGGGACACACATCAGATGCATTGGGGTGAAGTATCTTGCCCAAGGACCCAACAACTGAGACAGCTGGAATAGAGGATCGAACCAGTGACCGGTCCCAGGACAACTCCCCTAACCACTCTGCCACAGCCGCCCCAAAAAATCTGTTTATTGGAAAAAAGTGAATGAAGATCAGAGTTTATCAGAGTTGAATCTGTGAAGTTTTTGCTTCACTGACCAGCTCACACAAAGGGTCTTTGACTGCTCGTCAGTGTCCAGGCACCCCCCCATCATGTAACAGGCCCTGGACTAATTTCACACCCTTTTCATTGTGACGGAGTCCAGCCGTGTACATGTATGTTTCACAGTTCTTGTGGTTTACATGCTCCTCCCTGTGTGTCARCAGCACATATGTCCCTGTATGGATTTTTGTGAAGAGGCTCAACACACCACATCTCAGCGTGATTCGTGTCGCCTCAAATTCCGTTTAGCGAGAAACGTTTTCCACACGCCTGGTCCTCTTTCCACACTTGGTGGGAGATCGTCTCACTGATTTAATTTAGAACACGGGAAACGTGTAGCGGGACTGTGAATRTACTATATATACTGTCTGCTGTTAGAACTGTTTACTTTCTGTAAAAATATTTATCTAAATGAACAATTTTTCTTTCTCTCACAATTGAGTCTTTCAAGGAATTCAAATTAAATTGTACTGAGGAAAACTAATGGTTTCTCAATAAGATTACTGATTAAATGAGATCCTCATTCACAAGTTTTCAAGTATTTTTAAATCCCCTCCAAACATATTTGGACACAAATCAAACCTTGTAACTACAATGTGACTATTTTTAAATTGATTTTGAAGAATAAATGCTTAGAATTTCTTCATGTTACACAAACATATCACAACAAAGTTGTAGCCAAATTGGTCAAATCTTGTCAAAAAAATCTAAATAATTCTGATATATCCAATATTTGCTGCCAACGTTTTAAAGAGGGTATTATGTGTTTTCTAAAGTGTTATGTATACCAAAATAAATGACTTTACATCATAGTCTATCTGAACACCTTGAAGTTGGCCTCTGTCTTTTTAAGACTCTCCTACCATTTCTGACGTTCCCACTTCAACATGTCATCACAATACTTTATGCTGTTCATAACATTTTGTAGGCTCATTGTATTTAATTGTAAAAAAAACAAAAATAAACAGCATAATTAGCTCCAGGGAGGAACTATGTACAAATAGGCTGAACTCTGTACCAGCAAGTGTTTACCTCCGGAAATTTAAGGATTTCTCAAACATGCATGAATGAGTCAAAGCATCACTCTGGGTATGTTTTAGAAGAGGCAATGACATAACATCATATAAGATATAAAGCTCAAAGTCAACTTTTACATTATTCCCTCCCCCTTAAACAAAGACCTTCAGTAATGCGTCAGTGCTCAGAGTTTGTGATGGAGGTGACTCTCAGGTACCACGTTCAGTTTTAGCTGCTTGCTTCTAAAACTAATGGAGTGCTCACATTTTTTACACACAGATGTGTTCAGAAGTAATGGGCCTCATGCAAGAACATGTTCGTATTCTTATCCTAAATTTCTCTTACTTTTATTCGTACAAAGGGTTCATACGAAC
>NW_013952518.1:706065-707631 GCF_001266775.1 Austrofundulus limnaeus | reverse complement strand
ATATAAAATTATTATGGAGGAAAACCCGTCTGGATAACAGCAGACTGACTGCACGTAAAATATACAATAGGTCTGGACCACACGTGAATTATATTCGTGTCTGAAAAAAATCTTAGAATACAAAAACATTGGTGAATGCCACAAATTCTCCTAAATCACTCGTACGCACAATTTAAGAACAAATCTGTGCGTACCAACGGTTCTTGCATGAGGCCCAATGTTCCCATTGTTAGATTTTGTCAGACGGCGATAAAAACAAACTTTTGTTCTTTTACTAAATGAAAATATTCTTAATAGGATAAACGTTGTTTAAATGGTATTATTACAATAACTGAAAAGGAAACAATCAGGGTTTGTTTTTTTCTTTTTATAAAAATGGTAATAATTGACCAAACGTAGCAAAGAGAGCATAATGGTTTGATATCTTACCTCTGTATAACTGTTATCAACTCTGAAACCTCACCTTTTTTTCATAATAGGAGATCAAACCAAGATGCCTTGAGATTCTGAGTTTGCCACCTTAACTGTTTAATAATTTATGCTCATTAGAAATGCCTCAGTAGTGGAAGATTAGAGGAGCCAATCTTTATTCATTCAAATCGAGGTCACCCACACTTGGTGTCTTTTTTCTGTAGATTGTAAATTGCACCTTTGTCTCCTCTCTGTCAGCCTCTCGTTTCCACCCACCATCTCTCAGCGTTTGAGAAAGTCGGCTGAATTTAAATGGGATAAATCATAAATCTGATTAGGTGAATTTTCTCTCTGATATGTGGGGCAATATGGAAAAAAAGGTGATGAATTGGGAATGATGAGGAGACTGCTTTCATTTTATTTTATTATTATTTTTTCCCTTCAGTGTCCATCTTCTGATTAGTCCCTGGATAGGGGGTTTTAGATGAATAATTTAGCAGCAGAGTTGTAACGTGAGGTACTTCATTAGATACAAAAGCTCTCTGGGGTCAGTGAAGATGTCTCCTAATGGAGAAGCCTTCTGATGAATCTGGATCAGAACTGTGACAAATCCAGCACACATCACAGTAACCTGCACCTGTGTGACAAGTTGATAACTTCCTGTTGATGGTGGCTGCATTTGGACTGAACCACTATTGTTTCAAACTAAAATAATGTTTTTTTTTCACTGAAAGCTTTTACAGCAAATATGTTTGACTAAAAGTTACATTTGGACTTGGACTGAAAATATAGATGGAGGACCGCAGTTTAGCTTGTTTGTCGTGCTAGCGCTGAGCTAATATATATACTGTATTTTTCGGACTATAAGCCGCACCGGACTATAAGCCGCACCCCCAACATAAAAAAAACAGTACACCCAAATTTGCCGTCAAAAAAGTGAATTCAACATCAAAACATAAAAAGCAAACCTTTAGGAATTAAAGTTCGGAGGAATATGGTTCATTTAACTGACCTTATTTTGGTAGTTTTCTTTAACAGTTTCTGGTCCAACAAAACGTCTCATTCATCTTCTAATAATCTGCAAAGTGTGTAGAAAGGAATAAATAAAAGCAATTTGTTTTACCACCTTAAAACGAAGCAGGTGATTCCAAACAC
>NW_013952518.1:703217-705291 GCF_001266775.1 Austrofundulus limnaeus | reverse complement strand
GAGGACCTATCCACATCATCATTTACCCAGAATGCTTTGCGTGTAAATAAAATGACTCCGTCCCTGTTAAAATATGTTTTAAAAAATTTACAAAACTAAACAGCCTACAGTATTTTTTACAGTCTTAAAATAAATGTTTATCAAATAAAGTCTAATGCTACAACTAAGATTTCACCAAAAACACTATTTCTTAACTTAACCTGATCTTAGTTTAAAACTCCAGCATTAAAGGTGGAGGGTGTTAATTCAAGGAATGCTAGGCTGTTAAATGATTTAACCCTTTTTTTGTTTTTATTGCTCCAGATATAGATACAGTCTAAAGGCGCTGACCTAATTATTCCAACCAGTTMAGTGGTTCATGGGTACACAATCTGCCAATTTGACACAACCTTTGTTTTACTTTCTTTTAAAAGAGTGTGCTGAAGCTCGTAAAGCACTAGAATCATTACAGCCCTTTGCACATACAGCTGAAAACGCAGGTTTTTAGGGTCACTSTTCAGCCAAATGATCTTTTTTTTTCTCGAGTTGTAGTCCATTAGCAAGTTTGAGGCTAATGGAAAAAGAAATGGGATAAAGTTATCACAGAACAGCTCTGTGGAGTTATTAACAGCCGTTAAAGGTTTTACAAGAACACAAAAAGCTTTACCAGCTAAAGGCTGTAGATTTGGTTTATATACTGTTCTTTTGTTGGCTACATTTACTGTAACACGTGTCAAACTTAAGGCCCGTTGGGCTAAATGTGGTTCTCCACAGMATTTTATATGGTCCCCCAGAGCTTCAAAGATGTATTAATGTTTTTAAAATAAGCATATGATGCTTTAGGTAATGCATACAGCAGATATGTGGTTGGGATGAAATAATTGAAACTGGATAGAGCTGAAARCTCAAATTACATTAATCAGTATTAAATAATTGGCTAAAAGTGATGATATGTTTCCTTGAATGAATGCATTTYTAAATGTCAGTACCTCTGTATCAACTGGTTTTGTTTTTTTATCTAACCCTWACGACCTCAGATGTACCCAGACTGGGTGAGCGAACAGAGAGAAGTGTTTTATCACACCAAAGTCACTCCTGAGGAGAAACCATTGATCTGTGAAACCTCAGTTTTAGATCTCTCCTCTGTTCTGGAAGTAACGTATGCTGACGTCATATTTCTGATTTTTGAGATGATGCTGTTTGATTTAATGAGGCTTCTGTTTTTTAATTAACACCACTGTTAACTAAAACTTGTTGGTTTGTTCTGAGGGGTTTGAATTAAATTAACCAGGGTTGGGATGGATGTCCTTGTTTGGTTTAGCATTTAAAAGCTGTTACATTTAGGCAAAAAATATCTATTTYTAGGGAAAAAAATTCATCTTAAATTATTTTTTTCCATTTGACCCAGTGACCTGAGGTGTTTAAAGCGCCCGGTGTGATCCAGGAGGGTCGGGCTTCAGAGATGTTTGCATGTTTAACTGAGCAGCACACCTCTTCAAAGGTAAGTCAGGCGCTGATCAAAGCTAATTTTGTGTTGATTTTTCTTCATGAAAACCAGTCGGACTGCATGATCTGTAACGGTTTGAGTTTTAGACAGGTGTCACGTTTTGATGCCTCGATGTTGGCTCTTTGTACAATTGTGAAGCAAAAGTCAGTAAATTGTATTTAAACTAACTGTGAGGTTAGTTTTCTCAGCTGGTTTATTGTTGTAACAATAACTGCTCAATAAGAGACCACAGATGTTGGGGTCATGTGTCTGACTGAGCCTGAAGCCTCTGTGAGAATATGACTGAATGTCTGTCAGACGTCTGTGGAGATGTAAAGAAGCTCTAACAACAACAATAAAAATAATATTTGAAGGCGCTTTTCTTAATGCTCAAGGACACCGTACGATAAAATACAGTACGACAAAATAAAACTACAAATAAAATCACAATAAAGCATCTTACATAACTTAGAGGTGATGAGGTGGAGGTCACTCTGTCGCATGTGCCTTTCATCGTACACTCACCGGCCACTTTATTAGGTACACCACGCTAGTAACGGGTTGGACCCCCTTTTGCCTTCAGAACTGCCTCAATTCTTCGTGGCATAG
>NW_013952518.1:700067-702072 GCF_001266775.1 Austrofundulus limnaeus | reverse complement strand
GGTCTTAAAAATGTTAGGTTGTAAGAAGGATGATTGTATTTGTCTCAAATATTAAAAAAAAACATTTATTTAGTTTTTAAAAATTATTCACCAAATTTACTGCAGCTAGTTGTTTTGTGCTAAAATAAACATTTAGGTAAAATTGTTGCTGTTTTTTTTTTACATTTGTGTTTATTGTGATGTTGGTCTTAAATTTAATTTCAAGTGGCATTAAAAAGTCTTAAAAAGACTTAGATTTAACTTTCTTTAAGCTGTAGGAACCCTGTTTATAGTTTCATTTTGAAATCTCTTTATAAATAAAGTTAAAGTATAAGTATGTCCTGTTTTAAAGACACACAGGTCACCTGATACTTGTGTGCAGCTTTCTGCGACCTATTATAAATACCTCAAAATTATGCTCTGAAATATTTAGCTAATTCTCTAGCTTATAACTTATGAAAGTCTTTTTTAAGGATCCCTCAAATATAGTTGCCCAGTACACTGAATAAACTCACATACAGTTGATCAAAAAGCTAAGGTTAACARAAAACCTAATGCCATTTATTTAAAAACTCTTCCACCTTCAGCAATCACAGAGCGAAAGCTTTCTGACTAAAAAATAAATTAAAATAATAAAATCTGCAATCCAAAAGAATTTGACAGAAAATGCGGTGTTTGTCCTTCAGATTATCTTCTCAGCCTCGTCACACCAGAGCCAACGTTTAGCAATTAGAGATGCAGGGAGAGAAAAAAAATGCTCCCTAGAAGTGCTTAGTGATTTCCTCCCATCCTTTAACTACTGCCCATCTTCCATCATGTCTACAAGCAAGCAACACATGAACCAGCTAAGCCCCGCAGCAGGCACACCGCCTCCATATCTCCTAAAGATATAGTATTATCCTGCTGGGTGCGTTTCAGCCAMAAACTGCTCCATTTTTCCATTGCTCAGTCTCACTATCCCTCCATCATGAGCCGAGTGGGGCATCAGAATGTTATCAGGCCCCAGGCAATCAGAGATACAGTCATATGTCACAAATAGGTGTCAGCTCTTATTACTGCGAGGGGGGTGTGGGGGTGAAGGCAAGTGAAAACTCACTTATCAGAAAGGACATAGCTCTGACACTTGCAGCCCCCCTCCCCTCTCCGTTTGCTCTCTTTTCTCCCTTTGCCCGGCCCCTGCTGGTTATCACCTCGTTCCCTCACAGGCCGGCAATATTTGGCCAATAACACAAACGTAATACGGCTTCCCTCTTCTCTCTGCCACAATCACAGCTGATTTAATGGAGCTGTAAGCTGCCAGTTTAGTTTATTCACTGCTTCTTAAAGGATGGGAGGTGAGCCTGCAGGTACTGGAAGGACACACACAGCTTCATCTCTGCTTTCATACACCCGCGCCCACTATTACGATATTATGGTATTTGTTGGAGATTGCTATGATTTATTGCTTGTTGTTGGGTTTTTGGCCCAGTTTAGCCAACTTGGGATGAGAAAAGTTTTCCCAGCTCTTATCATCTTTCTCTATTTATTCCATTTCCTGTCACCTTAGGGTTTTTCAGCGTGATACTAAACAAAGTTTTAAAGTCATGTTTGCAGAAGTTATTGTAAAAAATTATAGCAAATAGTTTAGGTAACAAGATGATGCTGTTATGTTGGAAGAGTTTATTACAGAGGAAGGCAAGAAAATAAGCTTAAACGTATGTTTTTGTGGTGTTTTGATTTAGCACTTTCATTAGCAGTCTTTATGATTTCATCTTACATTGACTGTGTTTATTTACAGTTTCAGAGAAACTGGATGCTGTGATTTATTTTTCAACATAATTGACTGTTGTTGTGTGCTACGTCTCATCTCCTCTGGAAGTTTTTAAGATCCAGAACTAACAGGAGGTCTTTAAAAAKAAATTTAGTAATAATATAATCATTATTCAATATTCTAAACAACTTTTAAAAGTTAAAGTAGCATCTGCTACTATAGGTGGTAGGGCTGTGTATTGGCAAGAATTTGGCGATACGATACATATCATGACAG
>NW_013952518.1:696703-698917 GCF_001266775.1 Austrofundulus limnaeus | reverse complement strand
TATTTAATGTATGTATATATGCAGTTAGCCTTTAGAACCACCTGTTAGCACAGATGTTGACAGCTTGATGGCTTTATTATTAACTTTTGTCTTCCTGTTTATTGCAATAAACAAACCATTTTACAAAGTGACTGTCAATAAGTTAGTTTAAAATGGTCTCCAAACAATAATATAGTTTATCGCAATAATTTCTGAGAAAATTTATCGTCCTGCAAAATTTGTTATTGTGAGGTCTAGACCAGGAAACGATAGGAATATCTACTTTTAATCACACTTTTAAAATTCAGTCTAAAGCTGTATACTGTATCATTAAAACACCAGCTGGGACAGTTAAAGTAAATAAAAATTTCTGTAAGTGAAGGGGTGGTGTCATTATATTAGTTTAAAATGGTCTTCAAACAATATTATCGTTTATCGCGATAATTTCTGAGATGATTTATCGTCCAGCAAAATTTATTGTGTATCATTTCCTGATATAGATCAGGAAATGATTGGAAAATCTTTTAAACACACTGTTATTATGCAGAGACAGTTCAAGTAAATAAAAAAAACTTTCTAGAGACTTTCTACTTAGAAATTAAACCTTAATTTGGTTATTTTTTAGATTCCTTCTCTCATTGTGACAATCTGACGCTCAGAGAAATGGAAGGAAAACCAAACCTTAACTTTCTTCTTTTGATGGAAGATGGAATTCGGCACTTCATTAAATGTTATTTATTTATTAAAAAGGACTGTGCACATAATTAAATTAAACCATCGTCTAGAACGATTAGAATAAAATGAAGGAATTCTACAAATCAAACCTTAAGATTTTTTTTAGTTGCTAAAACATCTCACTTTTATTTCCTTCTTTCTCCCTCAATCACTGCTGCCAATCATCTCCTTGTTCCTTTTTTAAAAATCTGCCTAACAATTTGTGTGAATTGATTTCTCTCTTACTTCAGCCTAATCATCATCTGCAGCTTTGTCTTCTTGATGGTCGACGTGAACAGAGCCAGAGGGAAAAAAAAAAAGAAATTGTTATGAATCAGCCATTATTCTTTCTCCCTGCTGTCCTTCTCACTGTTCCCTCCTCTGTGTTCATTCTTTAACTCTGTTCAGATGTTGAGTTTTGATTATGTGAAAGGTAGGATGTGTGGAATAGCTGCTCTTCCTTCTGGTTGTCATTTAGATTGACCACTATTACCTTCCTCTTACTACTTTAACTAGATATGATCTCAAACCTTCAGCCAATGTTCTTTCCACACCATCTGTTCCTCTACGATGGGCTTTACAGAATGGATCCAGATGGGGAATGGTTTAACTGAAGCCATCATAAAAATCTTCAACTAATAGTGTCACGAAAGAGGGGCTCTGGCCATCTCACTCTGCAGCTCGTCACCAAAAAAAACAAGCCCGTTCAACTCTAAGCCAATCAAAATGTAGGCTTCTTTCCAAAAACGTGGCCAGGATTCATTGAGATCAATTTTTGTGTTTGGCATAAACCTTGTTAAACACTCCTAAGGTCTTAAAAGGGGAGCCCAGGGTTCTGGCCTTCCATTCAGTGACTAATGTTCATGTATAGAGCCTGGGGATCACAGCGAGGTTTTAACCTCCCCTGTCAGTCTAAATTAATGAGGTAATTAAGGGCTAAGGTGGAATTAGCAGTAGATGTCTTGGGTGTCCTCGGGCAGTCCGATAGTTCGTCAGGATGTAAAGCGATATAGCTACAGGGCACCTGGTGTTATAAAAGGCTGCGGTTAAAAGAAAAGGTCAAAGGCACGTGTTGATGATTGAATTATTTCAGCAACTCGTCCAGGAAGTTTATGTTCACCGGTGACGAGRTTAAGACTCAGAGCAGGCTCACATCCAGGAGAACATAAGGAAAAATAAGATGTTTTTGTAGGTTTAATGGCCTGATATTACATGGGCTGTGGCAGTCATCAAATCATCCAGGCATCCATAAAAGCATCGATTAAAGTCTCCATAAAGTTCCTCCCTTAAGATAATATTTAGAAGATGGATCACTAAATGTTCRTCAGGTCTGGTGCCTTTTATCACCAGAATTAGGTTTTTAACCAGCAATTACTACTATCAAAGGAAAATGTAGTTTATCCTATAACAAACATACTTTAAAGGGATCCCTGATTAGTTGTAACATTAGACTTTATTTGATAAATATATATTTTAACTGTAAAATAAAGACTGTAAAAATACTGTAGGCTGTTTAGTTTT
>NW_013952518.1:689148-693253 GCF_001266775.1 Austrofundulus limnaeus | reverse complement strand
CACACACACACACACACATACAGGAAGAATAAACAAATCAAGCTGCAAGGCAAACATGCTAACCAGCAACCAATGTGCACTCTTTATTTAGTTTGTGAAATTATTAAAAATTAAACATAAAACAGCAATTTCTCTTTTCTGTGATAGATATTTAGCATTTTTTTTTCATATTTGCTTTACCGTTTTATCCTGTTTTTGACTATAAGAAGCAGAAAGAAATTGAAAATGTGACAGCAGTTTTATAGAACACCAGAGTTCATAATGAAATAAATAAAACATGAAATAAGTAAGTGAATAAATAGATAAACGTGACAATATAATTGTGGGATAACTCAATGCATACACAAATCTAAGCTCATTATGAAAATTGTTATTGTCCTTTAAGAATGTTATTAATTTAAAACATTATTTCAATGTGAATCTTTCCACAATAATAGACTATTTTAAGGCATTCATTTGTCATCCTTTATTTCACAATATTTTGCTCAATAACTTATTTCGTAATGACATGCTTTATTCACATAGATACCTAATTAATAATGCTTTATTTATTTATTTATGAACACTTTGGTGTTCCATACATTTTAGTTTCTTCTCTCCTTTATTATGTTTGGATTTGTTCTTCCATCAGATGAGATCAGTATGTGAAAAGTTGTTGAAGGGGGTCATGGCTTCATCAGAGATGAGAGTGGAATCGTGTTCGGGGTGGGAGTTGGGGGGTCATTGACGTGAAAAATTCTCGATGCAGATCATTTTTCTGCTGGTCACAGAGCACAGATGAGATGTGTGATGGCTTCACGTTAGAGACAGAGACACAGGTGGGTTTTCAACCTGTTGTTTTTCTAATTCCAAACAYGGCGGGGAGCTCAGTTGTGTGCTTTTTTTCCAGGCAAACATGTTAAAGCCTTATCACATTCACAGTGATGATTTGGTGTCCTTTGGGCCGAGGTAATTAGGTTCCCCGCTCACGCCGCCTCCTCCAGTGTCAATATCTCATCACAGAGAGCCCACTGTATGGAGACGGGAGGCAAAAGGAGTGATTATTTCTGAGAATATGGTCTGTTTGTGTTCCTGTCAGTGGTGACCGGCATCCTTATGTTCATGTGTGTTCGTGAAAATCATCCTCAGAGGGAATCATCAGGCACAGATACTGGAAAACTTTCAAATTTTTAAAAAAATGCTCAAAAATATGCAATTTTTCTAAGTATTTTTCGTAGTATTTCCTGCAAAAAGAATGTTGATCTTATTGTGTGTGTGCTTGAGTTTGTTACCAAAATATCTCAAAAACTACTGAATGGACTTTAATAACACCCAGAAAAGTAATTCTTGGATCGACAACTGATTAACATCTGGAGTTGGCATTGAGGCAAAATTCTAACAGATACCATGAAATCTTCCAATATTTTCAAGGTTTGACCAAAACGACTATAAATTTATTTTTCTTGTGTGTATGTTGGGCTAACAAAGGCTGCAGATTGGATCCAGCAACCGAAGCATTCAATTTATAAAGAAAACCTGCTATAAATTGACATTATGTCCTTTTCAGCACAAAAACAACTATAAAAAAAACAAACGGCCATGGAAAATAAGATAAAAAGATTTTTTAGTTACACTTGATGAAACCAGGTCACAGAAAAACTGGTTTTGACACTTTYCCTTTTGCTGTATTTAAATATCTTTTGGCTAATCTGCCCCAACATCTTAACTTCCAGGTTTTGGGTGAGAAATTAAATAATCCACATCATCTGTTAATCTCACTCACCATTGTACCAATTTAGACTTGCCCAAACACACTCGAGGCCCCTTATTGTACTTCCACCCTCATTGGCTAAAGCCTGGCTGAACAAAATGAGGCCCAATGAGCAGCAAACCAAGTGGGCGGGACAAGACGTCTGTCAKTCATTCTGTATCAACAGAGCTGGKAAAGTTAGCCTTTTGGAAAAACAGATTTTTCAAAACTGTTTGGCACCAGYTTTGTTGTAAWYTTTAGATTCATTTTAAATTTATTTATTAGGCATTTTAACAACTTTATGGTTTAAAGTGAAAAACTGATTTGAACTCTTAACGACCCAAGATTCATCAGCATGCACGACTGCAGACACTCATTATTTGCATCAGGATTTAAAGTGTTAAATGTTTAAAGTGTCTCCTTTTTTTGCTCAAGATGAGTTTTTTGTTCTGAAAGGTTCATTGGTGAAATGGAAAGAATGCTATTCTTGTAGTTTTTTACTGTTTGAGTGTTTTGAACACTCCAAATTTTTATAAAAMGTAATAGAAAAGGCTACAATAGATGTAAACTTGGATGAGCAGCCTTGTGCACAATAACATAATTACTGAGTTGGATCTCCAAAGAATAGCAATGCATTCCTGTTATAAGTGCTACATTAARGTACTTTTAATAACAAACTCATCAGTTTTAGTCAAATATTACTTTTCTTTTAGGTTTCAGGAACATGGATTTGGTGATGTTTTTATGGTTACAAATCCAAAACTCAAGTAGTGAAATAAAATTTTACAAACCTCATGATTTTCTTATGATTCTTTCAATAATTCTCTGTGAGTAGTCGTTACCATATCACTGTGTTTGGCTGCTTTTCATCAGTAGATAAAAGCAATAAGATGAGTCTAAATTCCCTTTTATATTTAAAGCACTTTTACTCACAGATCTGTGTTTAATCTGAAAAGCTGTATCTTATCAGTAGCAATCTTGCAGAGATTAATTGAAGAGCTGTTAATACACATAAAGAAGCCAACATCTCACTCTGCAGTGTTCTTTAAATCCTGTCTCTTCAAATTAGCTGCTGACTAAAGAATTTCATTTTTAATAGACCTTTTCTGCCCATTTCTTGCATTTTTTAGTTCCTTGCATTTTTATTAGGCAGTAAAACCCGAAGTGTGCCAAAAATGTCAGCTTTCGAACGCTTTAATAAACCCTTTTTAATTATCTCCCACTCTTCTTTAATTCTGTTTTTTCAACCACCAGATTTCTGTTGGTGGTAGAAATCTGCTTTATTTTTATTTTATTTTTTTTATTTTGTCAGAGGTGACCAAATCCATGGCCACCTGTCTTGCATGTTTGAAACTTTTTTTCTGTTTCAACATACCTGATTTAAATCAGTGTGTYTTTAACAGTTTGATATATAAAATTTTAAATTGTGTGTTGGAGCAGCAGAGTGAAAACCAGAAGTGGTCTTTAGTTTCTTGTCTGGCTTTTTTTTCCTGTTGTTTGTTAGTTTGACTTTTTTATTTTGGTAGCACCAAATTAAGATGGACATTTCGCACAAGTGTTTTTTTTTCTGTTTTTGTTCTGTTTTGCTCTCTTTTGTTGTTGTTTTTAAATAACATGGGTCATGGATTTTGTATTGTTAATAACCACGACAACAATGGAGCAGTCTGAAGGCTGCCCAGCTATTTTTGAGCCCACCCCTATCCACCAAAGCTTAAAGTCTCTGTTACTTACGTATCCTTCAAATACAAAAATCAAAGAAAACATCTTTTTATTTAAGAAACTTTGTATATTACACTCAATTTTTTTCCCATTTTGTCACATAACTGGGATTTTCTTTTGAACTTGGCTCAGCCAAAATGAAACAGGAAGTGACATCAAAGGGGAATTCTTTGATCTTTGTTTATTGAAACAACTTCATTTTTCTCTGATAGTGATTCAAAATAATCAGAACAGTCAGTTTATTCTCTGCAGTCAGAGCTGTCGAATATTGTAGCAACGTTGTTCACATTCAGAAATTCCCCTTTGACATCACTTCCTGTTTCTTCACATGCAAACATCTCAACAACTCTTCATCTCAGCGACATGGATTTTTTTTGCAATAAGTTAAAAACGTTATTTTTCCAAAAATACTTTAATATTTCTCACAAAAAAACCTTTCATGTCACAGGGACTTTAATGTTTTGCTTTCTTTTTTATATTTTGATAGTCGTTGTGACTGCCCCCTACTGGTGCTGTTGAGTACTGTAGCACACTTGTAGAAATTCACATTATCAGCGGAGATGTTTAAGAAGAATTTGAACTAGAAGCACTCGGAGTGTGCAAACCTCCGCCAAGACCAATTTCCTCCATCCTGTAAGAGTTAATGCACAAAAGCAG
>NW_013952518.1:685980-688768 GCF_001266775.1 Austrofundulus limnaeus | reverse complement strand
AAATGCGCACCAAATGCGTAAAAATGTGCACATTGTGGCAAGAATTGTTTATCATTACATCTGGTTTTAACATTACTTTTATCAAGTTTGAAGTCGAAACACTGAAAGCTGTCACAGTTTTTTACAGAAGCCCTGTGAAAGCATCACAGCTTTGCTGATCTCAGAGTGTTAAAAGAAAAAAAAATTCCTGTATCCGCATCGTGATCCAGAACATCACCAAAATTTAAAGATGTGTTCCTTGGCCAGTACCCACATGTGGTAAAAATGTCATGACAATATGTCCACAAATTTTTGAGTAATGTTGTCCACAGACAGAACGACAGACAGACAGACAGACATACAGTACGCGACCGCAAACATTACCTCGCCCTTGGCGGAGGTAACTAGTGTGTCAGTGTAGTCAGTTTCTTAGGATCAAGTCATTTCAACACTTCTAATAAACACTAATTAATATTCATAGTGCATTATTAATCAGCACCCACCTGTTAGGGTGAGGGTCTGCCACTAATCAAATGATGTCTCCTTTTATCTGACTTAGTTTTTAGGTTCTTCTGCATCTTAAAAGCAGAAACATGAACATATAATGATGGATCAAAGGGTTTACGTTGATTTGTGATAAAGTTTCCCAGTCTGAGCTGCTCCTCGTGCTGTCTTCGTCCTTACAGAGTGTCCTCTGAAGTCAGTCAGTCGTTTGTTCCTGCAGGTTCACCRTCTCTCCTCTAACACATGACAACAGACCTGCCGTGCGCCCAGTAGGAGCGCCTCTCCTTTCTTCACCCCCGTCTCGCCTCCTGGGGTTATCCACACGAAGCAGAACGTGTCGTTTCTTCTCACCTGCAGACTTCCTCACCTTCACACTTTAACCTGGAGAGTTTTACGGCGCTGAGACCTTCGAAATGAGGAGCGAGCTGTAAAACTAAACCAGTGTCCAGGATGGGTTTTATTACTTTAATCTGCCAACCGCTTTAAAAAACTACCTTTTATCATCCTGACCTGCTTGTGTTCAGGAATGTCTCGGATCAGGCCACAGGGCACAGGTGAATTAGTTATTACTGACATTTTCAGTTTTCTTTTTTAATTTTTCCTGAAACAGACTTCTTCCTCCTCGTCTACACCTCCTCCTTCCTCGGTTTTTTTTTTTCGAGCTCAGTGAACTGAGGGAAAATGACATTTAATTACAGGAGAGCAGTCACGCAGTTCGGCTAATTACGATCCCGGGAGTTCAGTCATCATATCTAATTAACTTTCACTTTCATGAAAGCTTAATGCAGCACCGTAGCCGGGCGCTGCGTGCGCCACACTTCAGGAATATTGACAACTCTTTGGAAATTAATTTTTAAATGTTTATTTTTTTATATTTCCATCCTGGCTTCCCTTATTTTCAAAATAAAATTAAAAAAAGCTCAGTTTATTAAGATCCCGCAGAAGGAATTCACGATTGATTGAACCTTGCGCTTAAATAGAAATGAAGATAATCAATCAATTGAACGGTGACGGTGATTCAGACTCGTATTGATTGTTAAAAACACTCCGTCGTCTGATTTACATTCAATATGACCGTCTCAGAGGACAATCAATTCATTATTATCTTTGTCCTTGACCACTGAGGGAGTGTGCTTACTGAAGCAGAATCCCAAAACTTATCTTCCACCCCAATTTATTTGGCATTTAAAGCCTATTTTTTTGTTTTTTGTTTAATATTTTGTTGTCTTATAGTTGCCTCAGACATTAAAATGACCCCATCCTGAAAACTCTTATCATTTCATATCGAGTTTTAAAGTCTTTGTCCTCTCTGTGTTTTACTGCTGTTGACCTGAAATCACCTCGGAGCTGGAACACATTTACTAATTGGTTTAAAATCCCCTCAGTGAAGTCTGGGCTTTAGAAAGGTCAACWCTTCTCATAAACTGAAGCCTCCAGTTATCATTTTTAACATTTTTTTAAACGGTTGATGGACTCGGTTCAAAAAATTGAAGAAAAAAAAGAGGCTATTGATTCTTTTGCTTGTTTTAGATCACAAAGGTTAGTTCTTAAGCCATTGTTCATGTTTTTGTTGTAATTATTTGTATTGATTAAAAAAGAGTGAAAAGGCAAAAAATGGAAAACGGAGGCAGGAAGTGTCGTTAAGAAACAGGCTGTTTGTTGCAACAAGGATGAGGAAGCTTCTTCTGTTTTTAAAATGTTGGTGAAAATCTGTTGCACAAAAAGCAACAGATTTTCTGCTCAGTTTTCTCCACTGGACAGGCTGCCTCATTAGGCTCYGAGACGAGTCCTGGTGGGAACGTCATGCGGAGGGTCGGCTCTCCCCTGGACGGGTCCGAGGGCGACTCACAAATACAACATGGCACCTGTCACAACATCCCAAAATATGGAAGGAATTACTTACCCTGGTGACCCGGAGTCCGCTGTAAAGTATCTTTGTGTTTTGTTTACTGCAGTGCTGTGAGGCTGGGCTGGATTTCTGCTTTCTGTTATTACCACTGGACTGAGGGGAACTAAGACCCCTGCACTGACTGACATCACAAGGAGGGGGCGGGGCTTACCGTACTAACTTCACCAAATGGCCTCAAAACAAAAGTTAAACTAAACTCATTTGCAGTGTTGTATAAAGTACTTGAGTAAAAGTACAAGTATCTTATCCTAAAAATACTTTGGTAAAATTTAGTCTTCTCTAAAAATATTACTTGAGTAAAAGGTTTAAAGTATCTGATTTTTTTGTAAAGTATCAAAAGTAAATTTCTGACACAAAATCTACTTAAGTATTAAAAGTAAAAGTACTGAGTAAAAG
>NW_013952518.1:684699-685805 GCF_001266775.1 Austrofundulus limnaeus | reverse complement strand
AGGCTGAAAAATAATAACTCAAGTAAAATACAGATACCCAGAAAATTCTACTTAAGTACAGTAACAAAGTATTTGTACTTAGTTACTTTACAACTCTGCTCATTTGTTTAAGTGTCATTTGTGAAGTAGAAACACAAAAATACTGCTGAATAGAAAAAAAGAAGGAAAAAACTAAATACTGTGATAATTTTTGCTCCATACCAATAACTTGTCGAGAGCTTAATCAACTAAATAATGTAAATGTATATACAGGGGTTAGACAATGRAAGTGAAACACCTGGTTTTAGACCATAACATCCCTTTCAGACAGCTTCCTCTTGMRTCCACAGTTAATCCTGTTGGATGTGGTTGGTCCTTCTTGRTGGTWTGCTGACATTACCCTGGATACTGTGGCTCTTGATRCATCACAAAGAYTTGCTGTSTTGGTCACAGATGCWCCAGCAAGACGTGCACCAACARTTTGTCYTMTTTTGAACTCTGGTATGTCACCAATAATGTTGTGTACATTGCAATATTTTAAGCAAAACTGTGCTCTTACCCTGCTAATTGAACCTTCACACTCTGCTCTTACTGGTGCAATGTGCAATTAATGATTGGTCACCAGTTTGGTCCAATGTAGCCATGAAACCTCCCACACTAAAATGACAGGTGTTTCAGTTTCATTGTCTAACCCCTGTTTATGTTTAGCTTTAAACCCTGTCCTTAAAAAACAAGTGTAAAGAAATGAAAAATGCTGAAGTGRTGTGGTCAAACTATCTGTGCTGAAGCTTTGTTTCATCAGTTTAACTGCAGGAAAATCATTCAAACTCAGGTTTCAACTTTTGTTTTGCAGATGCAGAAAGAGAATGAAGACTGAACAGTTTTATTTAAATTATCATTAAAAATATTTCAGTTTTAATGGTGCAGATTGGACACAACTAAGGCTGTGAATTGGCAAGAATTTGGTGTTGCATACCAAGACACACGGGTTGTGATATGATATATCAAAATAAATTGCATTTTGTCATTTTTTTGTCCAAAAATTCAATTTTTAAAAATCTCAATAAGTTTTAAATGCATTTTATTTGATTATTTTTCTTATTTCATCCATGTTTTCAATGGATAGG
>NW_013952518.1:679056-683125 GCF_001266775.1 Austrofundulus limnaeus | reverse complement strand
TGTGTGTGTGTGTGTGTGTGTGTGTGTGTGTGTGTGTGTGTGTGTACTTGTCTCTCAGCTTGTGGGAGATCTCCAAACTTTATCGCAGAGGGGGTTAAATCACTCGTCCAGTCTCGGGCTCTCCAGGGCCGTGTCTGACTTGTCTTATCAATCTATCGACACGGCACCAGCGCTGCCGCTCGGAGGGCCGATGAGGCCCCCCGGCCCCAGCGTGGAGGAATACTAATGGGGATGCAGATAGCTTGGGTTTCGGCCACCTCAGCAGGCATTGATCCCCCTGCGGACTTGTACTGTGGTGACAGATGGACTGTCACCTCCGAACGTGAGGAGATTGGGACCACTCACCTCACATCCCCCTCAGTGGGATTGAGTTGCCACGTTTTAGTTCCGATGGCTTCTTGTCGCTTCATCCGCCCTTTTCTTTCTATTTTTAYATTCTTGTCTTGCTCTGTACTCGTTCCCTCCTCCTCTAACTTCTGCACAGACTTGCCAACAGATTAAATTTCTGACCTGTGAGCTCGTTTGAGATGAAAAACATTTATTTAAACTAAAGGAACCAGCTTCATTTACTGAAGAAATGATCATTTTAGCATTCTTGAAGTGAACTCATATTACCTCCTGCTTTTAATGCAGAATCTATTAGTCTAAGATCATTTTTATTTAGAAATAAAGTAAAATAAATAATAGAACATTTGAATCTAATGCTTCAAAATGATGATTTTTAGGTAGACATGAACCTTGTATGTTTATATTATTGCTAATTTGTATATTTTAAGATTCCCCGCTGTGTGTTCCACAGTAAAGTTGTATTTCAGTCATTTGGACTCACCTGTTGAACACTTTAGTCTCTGTTCTTCTCTTATTGCTTAATCCCACTTATCAGCCGGCGGAGCCTGGAAAGAATTTAGAGGAGCTATGCAAATGTCTTGAAGCAAAAGGCCAGATCTAATCTTTAGATTTATTCTAATTAAAAGTGATTCTCACCCCCCGTTCCCTCAGAGGGAAGCTTAATGTCTTGTTCTGGAAGGAGTCTCTAGCTGAAGAGGAGGCACTTTAGTAAAGATGAGTTTGGAAAGAACTGCTGGGATTGAACTTGATTTTTTTTTTATTTTAAAAAGGACTAGAAACGTGTGATCCTATTAGGTGTTTAGATCATATTTAACGTTATTTTGAACCAAAACGGCTACAAAACTGTCTCAGTCTAAAATCTGACTTAGAGGTTGTTATGGACTAATTATCTATCTGTTTCAYCTTGACGCTGTCCAGTACTCATATATCTTATGATCATTGTCAAATCTGTTTGCCCAGACGTCAGGACTGACCTCTCTTGTYTGATAAGAGACTCTTTGAGCTGAGAGCCCTGTGATTGGCCGGGCAGTACATTTGTCGATCTGTGATTGGTTATAAGCACGTCATATGATGTTGTCATTGTGTATATTATTGGCTGCTTTCCGCTGACGTGTCAGCCACAAGCCGACAGAGCTTCCTGATTGAGTCCTGTTTGTTTGTCGCTCAGAATTAAATCATTATTKAYSACCATACACGCAGACTTTCTGTGCATTATTCCAACGTGTTTCTGCATTCTTGGTAAAWCATGCGACGACAGGTGATGTTTATTCTTCAAGCAATGCTAAACTRTAATTTGCTTTTTTATTTTGTAAATGATGGTAACTTCTTCCACTCGCCTGTCTTTASTTCAGGTTCTGTTCTGACCTCATGGTGTTTCTGCAGCTCTGCAGATTATAGTGATTTTATTTTGTTTGCATTTCATTTGGTTTTCATGCTTCTGCTTCGCTTTTGTTTGACACAACAAGCCTCCTGAAGTTAGATACTAAACTCTRTGTTTGAATCCTCCAACAAGAGGCACAAAAATGCAATGTCAGGCGAAACATTTAAATGTTGCACAATATTTAGAAATCCTCTGGTTTTAAATTAGATTGATTTATTTGAAAAGGGACAGTGCAGTTTAAAACTAAATAAACAAATAAAATCAAATAAGTTTAAAAATCCACCAACACTAAAAATATCCAGTAGTCCACTGGCCATGACATTTAAAAAGCAATAAAATACAACACAAAYGCACAATAAGGACAAGAAACTGGACAAAACAAATCCTGTTGCAYTAAAGAAGAAAAACTGCTAAAAATTAAAACAATACAAATATCTCCTCATTGTTAAATATTTTCCTTGGAATTGCTGTCCAGGTCACTGCACCACTGTTGCAAAAGCTTAGTTTTTCCTTTTACAGGGATTTCTTCTTAAATATCAACACCTATGAAAATATGCATTTTTTGACATATTTATACATCAGACACAGATTCAGTACAAACTAAAGCCAGACATCTTTGTGTGCAGTTAATGTTTGGGTTGTTTGTGGTTACTTTACACTTGAGGAAGTTGTTTAGCTCATTTTAAACATTTCGGTCATTTAGACCCAACACACCTTTACGCACATGTTAACCCTCAGAATTAACTCATAACCCAGCAGYCATCCCTGTTAGCCCTGTTAGTGTAGCATTAGCTTAGCTTAAACACAGCAGAGGCTGATCAGTTTGCTGTTCTCYTTATCAAATTAAATTACAAATATTAAGTTGATGGTAAAAAAAAATGTTTCTGCTTGAAGCTGAGCTACAATTAGTTTAGTTATTTTTACAGGTTGTAGTTTTGGTTCCTGTAAACCTGGTGACATTTGGGTGAAATTCTCATATTTCCTCATCACATTTAATTGGATTCTCTACACCAACCCTTTATATAAATGTGGGACACAATACTGTTAAAGCCATTTAATTATGTAGTCTAACATCTCACTCTTCCTCCATCAGACACCTCCGCTCCAGCTGTACATCTTCTCTCCAGCACTGATAGGGAGATTTGATTTATTTTTTTATTTCTCCTCATTCCATGCTTTTAAAATGAGCGAATGGATGAATCTCGAACAGGTTCAATGCACCTATGATCTGAAGTGAACCAATACTGAGGGCTAAGTGCTGGTAAATGGATTAAAACTTGTGAAATTAATGCATCAGAACAAATAGTTTTCATCTTCAAACTTGTATTACCAGATAAAACAATAAATTATCTACAGAACATTGATCGTTTTGTACATGAAGTGATAAAAGTTKTCATGTTTTTTAGAGTAGATGTTGTAGGACTGTGTGGTGTTTTAATAAACCACCAGATGTTGGTAATTCCACTTCAGAACTAAACTAAACARACTATTTTGATTTAATATCTTTGTTCATGTTTTTGTTTTTGCAAATGACACCCTCTGATTCATGTACTCGTTAGTTTTCCCACTTAAAAATAATTTAAGTGGTGCTGTGATATGTAGTTGTGTGATCTGCTGTAGATAAAATTCAGTGTGCTCATTTCGTAAATCAGCTAAATGTTTTTTTTTTAAATTCATGAAAGCAGTTCATCACAGACTGAAAACTAAAATGGATTTATTTAGAAAATTAAAATATGCCAGTGAAGATTCTCAGTCACCTACATCATGATGAAACAGAAGGCGCYTAACCCTGGAGTCTGCTGGCAGGTGATTTAAGCTAAAAATTAAAGCAACTTGTCAGCGATCAATGTGTTTTTGTTCAGTCTTCACATTACAAAAACTATTTGTTTTGAGGAAATTAAAAAAAATAGCCTCACATCCTTGGAACACAGACTCTGGCTCCATAAACATATCATGACAGGTCCTGTTAAAAAAAAAAATTAGGGGTGCAACGATACAGAATATTCACGATTTGGTTCGATACTTTAGTCTCACGGTTCGATATTTTTTTGATACAAAAAAGAGAAATTTCCATGCCCCTTTTAACTTGTAATTTATTTAAATTAATTATGAACATAATTAATACAGAGCATCTTCAGAAGACATGTTGATAAAATAAATCTTAAAAATCTGTATTGTTCCATACAAGTGTGTATTGAACCTAAAGCTCTGTTCGATACGGGTACATGTATTGTTGCACCCCATATACACTCACCGGCCACTTTATTAGGTACACCATGCTGGTAACGGTTTTGTGGTCATAAAGGGATGGACATGGTCAGCAACAATACTCAGGTAGGC
>NW_013952518.1:675756-678320 GCF_001266775.1 Austrofundulus limnaeus | reverse complement strand
TATATATATATATATATATATAAAATGACCGTAATATCCCCTGACGTTTGGAACCATTGCTCTAATCCAAACATGAAAAGATTTAGGTATTTGAGGAAAACATAACTTTAAAGAAAGTTTGCAATTAGATGATCCCTTATTACCAATAAAAGTAACAGCAAAAACTATGAACCCATCCATCACTGGCTGAATTGTATAAGTGTTGTATAAAAATAATGACATCACATACACAAACAACTTAAACTATTAAAGTCTTTTATATATCTGTAATCACATATATGTTTGTGAAATAATAAACTTGTAATGCTGAACATAATAAAGTTTGCAATAATTCTACAAATCAAAAGTTGAATATTTCACTTTAGCTAAAATAAAAACTATCTCCCGAACTTTTAAATTCTCTCCATTGTAAAGGCTAATAGGGTAAACTGTGCACTTCCTATGTAGGCCCTCATTGACACGGGCACTATTTAAGGCTGTCAGGCCCCTTCACCACTGCCACCACTTAGAGAAGAAAGGTCAGGCAATCAGGCATCTGGAAGGACAGCTAATTTGTCATCCCTTGACAAACGTGTCAGCATCCGATCTTGTCCGCAGGGCTTGATACTGCAACAAGCCGTAAAGGTTAAAAGATTCAAAGAACGCTCCTCCCTTCCCCTCCACGCTCGCCCCGTCTCTGTCTCACCGAGCAACATGCGACGAAGCAGAAAATTCAATTCTGGATTCAATACTGAGCGGGTCATGTAGTTTCATGGCTGGAACTGTTCAGAGCTGTTAGGCATGTTGTCTGCCCGGCTTAGTTAAACTCTGCAGAGGCCTCCTTGATCCAGATGTTGCCGTCTTCCACGACACTGCAGGTTCAGCATCTACCTGAACTCATCGCTGCACTGCTCAGTTGATGAGAAGATGATTTATGGAGACAGTCGGTCTGAAATTGAGCCAACATTAATTTAACTGTAGAAATTTTGTTCGAAATGTTCCAATAATCCTTCATGTTTAGGGTAGATTTCCYATTCCTACAGTAGACACTGTATATGCAGTTATCTTAAGCAGTTTGAGTGCAGCCTTTGTGATTATAGAGGCATCACAAGTTGACCCCGTCATCCCTGAATGCATCCTAATAGCCTGTTTAGTGAGGCCATCTATRGCCGCAGGTGTGTGTCCCTTTCAGATTCCCAGGAGTTTAAGTGACAGAGTTTATGAGGGAGAGTGATGAATGAGCCACTTTGATCTGGTGAGCTCATCAGGCTGTGTGTGGTTGTGTGTGTGTGTGTGTTCAGTGTGGGATAATGAAGAGTCTGGCTGACAGCTGCATGTCAGATACTCTTAATGTACATCATTGCCGGGCGCAGCTTCAGCCTTACTGCACATTAGGTGTTGTTTATTGTAACTTTTTGGGGGGTCTTTGCTTTCACAGCACCTCTCCAAAGTTTTCTAATCCAGCCTGTTAGGTGGTAGACATTCTGCCTGAGGCTGCTGTGTGCCATCTTCCTGAGCATTTTTGCAAGTCTTCAAGTCTCTCAGTAAAAAAAACAAACATCCTGCTGGAGGCACTTATTGACATGATAAAATGTCAAAATATCAGAATTTTGTCTCCAGTTCACATTCAAGTCTTTAAATTGTTGTCTGAGAGACAGATTACCACAAAAGTTAAAATGTTAACATTTGAAAAGTCCATCTTTTTACTGGTGAAGCCTCCTACTTCTAAGTAAAGCTAATGAGTCTTATTTAGCAGCATAGTTATGTCAGCAGAGTAAAAAGCAAAGGACCAAGTACACATCCTGTAGGGACTCCTGTATCTGACTGAGCTAATGACTCGTTGGACACAAAGTAAGAAATTATGCAAGCTTTCAGTTTGAATCAGGCTTGATTTGGTCATATTTGCAACATACCCAGCTTTAAATTATTTTTAACCTCAAGCTATTTGTAAAAATAAAATGTTGAGGAAGTCCACTGGATGAGTTAATCTTAAAAGGGTTTTGTTTCTCCTCCAAGAGACTTCTTCAGTCTGAGGAGTTACAGGTAAACTCAGCTTTATAAGCAGACTTCCACATGATGGTCAAACAGGTTTAATTATGACAATCAAAACTGGTGTTCAAATGCAAGAGAGGACCCTCAGCTTAATGACCTATTGTTGGGGACCTGATTGTCACTTATTGTTCAGAGGGCTGAGTTGTACTCAGAATAACAGCTTTGTAAAAGGGGAATAATTAGACATGGAGGCCTCCACCCCTGCTTAATGACAGACAGTTTCTCTTCACAAAAATGGCTTCCTTTACTCCTCTCTCAAACCAATGTTCCCCTCTATCAAGCATGAGAACATTCATCCCTGAAAGAGTGACTGTTGGCCTGAAGATGAGTGTAAACTGCAATCATAGCATGTACGTAGATGAGTGTAAACTGCACAGTCATGACATTTACGTAGATGAGTGTAAACTACACAGTCATGGCATGTACGTAGATGAGTGTAAACTGCACAGTCATGGCATGTACGTAGATGAGTGTAAACTGCACAGTCATGGCATGTACGTAGATGAGTATAAACCGCACAGTCATGGCATGTA
>NW_013952518.1:656691-672160 GCF_001266775.1 Austrofundulus limnaeus | reverse complement strand
TGCACAGTCATGACATGTACGTAGATGAGTGTAAACTGCACAGTCATGACATGTACGTAGATGAGTGTAAACTGCACAGTCATGACATGTACGTATGTGGTCGCATAAGCAGAAACACGTCGGAATAATACCAGAAGAGTCTGCGTATATGATAATCAAATATGGTTTAATTATGAGCAACAAACAAACAGAACTGAATCAGGAAGTTCTGCATGCTTGCGACTGAACGCGTCAGCAGAATACAGCCAATAATATACATCATGTCAACACCATGTGACAGTTTACAACCAATCACAGATTGCCAAATATACTGTCCAGCCTACCACAGGACTCCCACCCAAAGAGTCTGTTAGAGTTCAGTCCATTGCGGAGTCGTCCGGAGCTATCAAAAAGATAAGAGTGATGGACAGTGTCAAGGTGAAACAGATATAAATAGACCATGACAACATACATAGATGAGTGTAAACCGCACAGTCATGGCATGTAGATAAGTATAAACTGCAGAGTCATGGCATGTAGATAAGTGTAAACTGCAGTCATGGCATGTAGATAAGTGTAAACTGCAGAGTCATGGCATGTAGATAAGTATAAACTGCAGAGTCATGGCATGTAGATAAGTGTAAACTGCAGAGTCATGGCATGTAGATAAGTGTAAACTGCTGAGTCATGGCATGTGGATGAGTTCAAACCAGGGATGGGCAATCCTGCACCTCGAGGGCCGCAGCCCTGCATGTTTTTTTTTCTCTGCTTCAACACACCTGATGCAGTCATTGAATTACCTCTTCCAAGTTCTGCAAAAGCCTGATAAGTACCCATTCATTCAAATCAGGTGTGTTGGAGCAGAGGAGCAAGTAAAACATGCAGGGCTGCTGCCCTTCAGGACCAGGATTGCCCACCCCTGGTGTAAACTGCAGAGTCCGGGCCTGATGATGTTGCTCTTCTGTATTGGTCCATTCKTTTGAACAGTGGCTGCTTTCTTTCCTCGATGTAGAACTGGTCACAGTCCTCCTGAAATGTAACAGCATACGCAACATTACTCTGTGCTGGGGGACCGGATCTTTAGGGTGAACCAATGTTTGCCATATTATGTTTTTGGCATTTGAAAGCCACGGGGACATCATGTTTAGAGAGTAAAAATCTCAGTTTCTCTGAAACTCCAGCAACATACGAAATGACCACTGGTTTGGATTTGGCTCTGGGATCTTTCTTTGCTCCCAATGGCTGACTGCAGTCCTGTTTGGGTTCCTTGACTATGTTGAGACACTGTCTGCTTTGTGGTACAGAGTCCTGATGACTCCTAACTTGTGCTCCAGTAGGTGATGAGAGTCAAACCACAAATACTGGTCTGTATGGGTGGGTTTGCGGTACACGTCAGTTTCCAACCGTCTACTTTTATTTATAACCTAAGTGTCATCAACATACCTGAACCAATGACTTGGTTGTGTTTCGTAGAGRAATGGGTGAAGAATTTATCAGATTGACTGCTCACCTATCCGGAGACTGAAATCCTTGCAGAGACTGAACTTTGTGGTCAAATCAAGAAGGATCGAGGCACAGAATCAGTCATTTGCAACGAACGCGACACACGACTACTCAACTTTTTCTACCTGGATTTTCGTGGTGCATCAGGACACTCAAGTTGTTTGGTCTCAGTTTTCTTTTGTTTTGTCTCCAATCAGTCATAAGTTGGTTTAGTTGAGGCCATAATCTTAGAACATRTATGGGTCAAACTGGGCATTGGATTGAATAGGTTGACTTAACTGGCTTGCTTAAAATATTTAACACCCACCTCCAATGGATTGAGCCAATGGATACAGAYGATATCTTGGTGAAATCCAAATGACTTCTTGCATCTTTTGTCTCTCATGCTCAGAGTTGAAACCATGMTTAAAAACTGTTCCCTCAGTGAAGTTTGTTTCCTGTCCTGTATTTCTATAGATCCAAGTTTATTGCAGCTGGTGAGCAGTCACAAACACCTTCTTATTGTTTTCTCCAGCTTTRCTGCCTTA
Organism: Austrofundulus limnaeus; assembly: GCF_001266775.1. Taxonomy (NCBI): domain Eukaryota; kingdom Metazoa; phylum Chordata; class Actinopteri; order Cyprinodontiformes; family Rivulidae; genus Austrofundulus; species Austrofundulus limnaeus. The sequence continues at coordinate 670,151 of NW_013952518.1, read as the reverse complement.
CACTTTAAATGTTTTTKTTAGTTTCATTTCCTCTCCTTTGACTTTTTGCCTTTTCACTTTTCATTTATACTTCATCCTTTATCTGACGCCTTCTTCTTTTCAGAGCTTCTTCCACTCTAAACTCGAGCTACTTCTTGTTCTGTTTGTCTCACTGTTCCCTCCGTCTCCCCTGATTCCCAGCCTGTCACTTAAAAAGCACTATCAAGTGAAACGGCACACTATACCCAATTGTTGTCATGCACACCTGTCAAAAGTGTATTTACAGAAGCAGTATGAGCAGAAATAAATGCCTGCCTCCCTCGCAGACACTGAGACAAATAGTTACTTTCTGTATCTGCTAAAATCTATAGATAGCTGAGAGGGCTGCATGTCAGCGCTGTGAGCTAATGTGACTGCAGGCTCTCCTGTGAAGCTGAGAAAGGGGCTCCGAAAGGAAAGAGTGGGAGAGTTGAGAAAGCGAGGGCAGGTGGATGCCATGCTGTGAAAGCTTTGCACCCATGTGTGAAGCCCAATCAGGCACAATCTGCTTCAATATGACACAACGTGCTGACTGATTTTACTTTTGTATTTATCTCAAATTAAAGCTATTCCRCTCCCATCGCCGCAGTTTCATTATGCAGTGCATTAAAGGCATCCAGTGGAGTTGATGAAATGTTGGTGGAAATGGCTCCTGGGTATTTTGGAATCAGGTGTTCTTTAAAAGTACCAGCAGGGTGGCACAAACATCAGCAAGAGCTGCGCCAAGAAAGAAAGGTCATTTTTCAAAGTTTTTTTTTCAGGTTGATCAGGTTTGAATGTGGAGCCAACGATGCAGTGTTGTCTGCATGGTGCCAGAACAGATCCAGGCTCAGTCCTGAGCCATAAAACCTGCTCGGTTCAGTGAAAATAAGCTATCGGGCTGTGGTTTTAATGAGATTGAACATACTTTTATTCTAATTAAAAGGAAGTAGTTGAAGAACGCAACCATTTTTCCACATTAATTATTCAGGTTACCTTTTTAGTTAAAATGTTTGTAAATCTATTTAATTTAGTTTATTCATATAGCACCAAGTCACAACAAATGTCATCTCAGGGCACTGGAGGACAGGTAAGAGACAGACAAACACAGCAGGACTGGTCCAGGTGTATGGGATAAATCTTGTGCCAACAGGAATTGAAGTTGAATTGCTCGGATTAAATCTGAATGTGTATAATTTGAAATTGACTGCATTGGTTTGAAAATGAATTTTACTAAATTGAAACTGAATTTAATGGTTTGAAATTGAATTAATTTGCTTTGAAACTGTATTTTGGTTTATTAAAAATTCAGTTTGACTACTTTCAATTTCAGTTCCAAAATTCAAATTTTTGTCACATCCTGGTCCTTGAGAAAGCCAGGCAGAGTAATCAAACACAGATCCACAAATTATGTTTCACTTTGGTGAAGTTTCCCTTCTGTAATGTAACAGAGTTGATGCAATCCACTGTAACTCGTCACTTTTACGGTGGATTGCATCAATTCTGTTACATTTCAGAAGGGAAACTTCACCAAAGTGAAACATAATTTGTGGATCTGTGTTTGATTACTCTGGCTGGCTTTCTCAAGGACCAGGATGCGTGACACAAAAATTTGAATTTTGGAACTGAAATTGAAAGTAGTCAAACTGAATTTTTAATAAACCAAAATACAGTTTCAAAGCAAACTATTTCAAATTTCAAAACTTTCAAATCATTAAATTCTGTTTCAATTTAGTAAAATTTATTTTCAAACCAATGCATTCAATTTCAAATTATGCACATTCAGATTTAATCTGAGCAATTCCAATTCAGTTCCTGCTGGCACAAGATTTATCCCATATGGTGTATGTTCCTCTGAAAGACAGACAAAAAAAAACATGTTATTGACAGAAGTAATTACAACAAATGGAGAGGAGAGAGACTAAAGAAAGCAGCAGAGTGAGGAAATGTGCTCAGTTTGTCCTCCAGCAGTCTAAAGGGCCCCACAAACTCCACTAGAGAGGAGCTTGATAACGTAAAGCTCTGCCTCCATTTTTAAAAACACCAGGAACCACAAGTAAACCTGCAGTCTGAGAGCCAAGTGCTCCGTTAGGAAAATATGGAACAACAAGATCTTTGATATAAGATGGAGCTTGGTTGTTGATTATGATAATCTAGTCTAAACATTTTGTCAAGAATCCTGAACTCAGTTCAAGTTCTCACTTTGAAGGAACTTAAGTATTCCTTAATAAATACTTTCATAATATTCACTTTATTGAAGAGTTGTTTCAGAAATATCATGTATCAAAGCTTTACTTAAACATTGAAAAAGGGTGTTTTTATGACACTTATGATGGTTTTGCTGTAAAAAACTTGGTCAGTTTACCTGTGTTCTTCCAAATTCATATTTTAAATATCTTGTAAGTTTCCTACATGTAAGCCATTAAAAGGTTTATTAATCTATTTATCAGAATCTTTCTCATTAAAATTGTAATTTTTTGGGATATTATTAATTAGAGAGGATTGACATTTTATAAATGAGTTTCTTTTGAGTTTGTTCTGGTTGTTTTTAAAGCTGATTGTTCCCACTGTGGTCAAAGGAAAAATGTGCTGCATAAATCCCAAATAGCAGCCTGAGAAGTGATATGTTGCATTATAATTTAACTCTGCTGATGTCACTTTAACAGTGGAGCTGTTTGATCGAGGGTCTGAACCTCTCTGAAACCCACCTGTAGCTGTTCCAGCAGCACCATGTATGAACAGACTGCTTCAGTTCTTCAAGAACAAACAATGATGTAACTTTCTTCAGTAATCCAAAATGACTTCCACAAGCTCCCGTGTCTCCTGCCTGAACACACTTGATTAGTGATCTCCCGTCTGTGTACCGTCCCCTCAGAAAAGAGCCTTGTTTGGGAGCTTTGCAAGTTGTTTTGAAGGGAGCTGTAGTCACTGTGAAATGGTGACTAATTTGGGGTAAAGAAGCGTGGCCTTTGATCTTTGCGCTGAATAAAGCTGACTGTGCCTGCCTCAGTACCCCTTAGGCCTCATTGTCATCCTGCCAGAGCGTCATCTTTCTCCCATCACTGCATATAAAGCTGTGGAATACATCATGCAAATAATCAGCCAGGAAACAAACACAAGCAGCGCTTTGCCCCCAAAGGAAGAGGCTGCTGTCTCTAATGAGCACGGGAAAATTGGAATATTCATAWCTTTCCTCTCCGTAGAAATGACTGACTAATTCCCATCTTCTTCAAGACCTCGTTCTTCTTTTCATTTTCTGTTGTCTCAATCCTTCCTTCAACCACCTCTTTTCTCACTTTTCCCTCCTTTTTCCTCTGTTTTTGGAACACAGCAGTAGACAGGAACGTGAATAGGCAGCCAGCAATGCTGACAAACTTGTTCAGATTAGCGCCTCTGGATCAGTCTGATCTGTCAGAGAACAAGTTAAAGCTGGAGTTTTAGTTTTGAATGATGGGGAAAACCGATTTTTCCTTTAATATAAATAGACATCGGTCATGTTTATTCAAGTCATTTCCTACGAAAAATCTTTAAAAAAATAATAAGAAAAACATTCCTCTAAGTACAATTAGACATCAAGGAAACAAAGCAACCATGGGCCAAAAGGATGGCCCAACACAGAAGATCAGCATCATCAGGTCAGAACTCTGTAGTTCACACTCATCTACAGCCCAGCTGTCACTCTTTCAGGGATGAAGATGTTCTCATCTCAGTAAAGGAAGCCATTTTTTTAAGAGAAACCATCATTAAACAGAAGTGGAGGCRTCTTGAAGAGACAAAATATTTTTTCAACAAAGAACTTGTCTTGATGTCCTACTGAGCTTTTTGCTCTGAGAGATCTTGCAACATTAAGAAAAAATGTTCATTCCGCTTTTTTTGGCTTGATGTTCTATGATAAATATGCGTTATTGTTGAGTTTAAATTAAGAAGCAGCTCACATTAACTTATGCAACAATAACATGAATGTTTACTTTTCCACTTCTATAGTTTGTTTCAATGGTTTATCATATTTATTTGTATTGTTTTTATGATCTTGCATTCTGTTTTCTTTTTATTAGTGTTAATATGTGAAGCACTTGTGTTGTTTTTAAATGTGCTATACAAATAAAGTTGACTTGATTTCACAAGTAATCTATAAAAAATAGATTGTAGGTTTGTAGTTTTATTCTCTGCTTCAGGCTTTAGAAAGAGATAAAAAATATTATAAGGAACATGTTGCCCCAACTGTCCTTAATCCTGCTTGATGTTCAATTAGAATCAAAACAACTCAGTTTTTCTTTGTCACTTTTCTTTAAACATGAATCTGTTCTGAGTTTGTTGCTGCCTGCAGACGAGCCGTGTTCTGTGTTCTGTGGATGTTTGGATCTGAAATGATGCAAAGTGTGTTGGAGGAAGATGGACTATATGATGAGCCTCAGGCAGATGGAGGATGATTTAAGTGAAAAAGGGATTTTATTTCTCTTGACCACATTTTGAGGACTGTCTAAAACCAGAGACAATAAATTCTGAAGATTATTCAGAAAAGTGGACACAGGTTTTTCTTTATGATTAAAGATGGCCGCCACAGCTGGTCAGTTCTAAAGAACACAGAAATGCCTCTAACTCTTAGTCTGCAGCTAAAGTTTGGTTTGGTAGTAGCTGAGAGTTGTTTATAAGGTCTACATTAAGCTCCAACAGYTTGGATGTATGTGAATTTTACTTTCTGACACTTTTTAATTAAAATATTTAACAAACATCAAGGAATATATATTTAAAATAATCATAGGAAATGCAAAGTATTCAGTTAAAATTACCAGTGAAATACAAAATCAATATGTYGGATTTTCTGATTCTTCAGTTGCAATCAGATAAATAATATTGATGCTTTTTAATTTAACTTATTGCTAACATTTCTCTAAAGTAAAAAATAAAAACTCCACTGAAACATTAACATGATTTTATCCAAAATTGTTCAAAATAAATTATTTTGACCAGAAGTAAAAGTTAAGGAAAAGACTAAATAAAACTTGCTTTAAACAACAAATTTAACAAATACATTCTGCAGTAAGTCTTCCAGTAGCTCTGTTAGATTTTAACGAATAATGATGAATTGTTTTCCTTATTTTTTGTCGTTAAAAGCTTTAGATTAGTCATGGTGTTTTGGATTATCAAGCTTTTATTCTGAAAATCACTAGCTGGAATTTAATTTATTTACCTGAAAACAAATCGTTTGACTTTTTCTATAGATGAAAACCTATYGAGGCTTTAAGCAGTGAAATAATTATTTAACCTGTTAAATCTAACWGCAGTGATTGTTTGCTTCATATATAAAATCAGAAAGTTAAACTTWTCTTTCTTCACACGCTGCGACTGAAGGTCAGGTGTTGTTGCTGAAGTTGTGATGAGATAGAAGGTGGATATCTGAAAGCAGGTGGTGTRTAAAAAAGCCCACACATATGGAGGAAGGGCATTTGGAAGCAGCAAAGCTGGTTGTGATAACGAGGGAACAGCGAGTGTTAGTGGCGGGTCGAGCAGCCTGGAGGCGGGGGATTAAAGAGGCCGTTTTAATCAAGTCATGTGTGAAATAAATAAATAAATCCAAGCTTTGGAGTGTGAGATATTATCAGCCATTCTTTTAGTTTGGACCGTTAGAAGTTTGTAAATTTCCTCTAGTTTTAAAGTGGAAATATTCAGTTTCTAAGACGTTTCTCAAGTAGCCATTTCTGCATTTATATTCTGTTTTGAAAGTATGTTTAATTTGATTTCTTATTTAATAAATGAGCAAATTTAAACTTTATTGTCAAGCAAAATAATTTAGTTTTTATTTACTACAAGCCACCAATCCTGTTCTTACATACAGCTAATAAACTGCTGTATGTATTTGCTGCCCAAATCAAATTCTGGAAGTGGTCATTCAACTAGATCTGTTACAAAAGGAAACTGATATTASCAACTTTTAAAAACTGTTACGGCCAGAGGTCTTTCTTCTATGTTTATACTAAAGCATGGAATGACATTCCTCAAAACATAAAGTCCATTTCAAAACTACAGCCCTTTAAGAAGAATCTTGTCTGCCATCTGCTGGACACTTTTTGTTGTGTTCATATTTAGACGTCCTGTTTTGCAAATGCTGCCTTTTTGAAATTTGGTATGCTTGTTTGTCTTTGTGTCTATGGTGTGTAATGATGTGAYTGTGATGCTGTAATTCTGAGTGTTTTATGTGCTGCAGGAACCTGCTGTAAAACAGCAATTATGCTGAGTCAGACTTGATTTTTAATAATCTTTTCCTGTTAAATAAATAAATCAAATCAAATCAAACTGTGCTGTTTTAGCTGCTTTGCTTTGATTTCTTCAGCTGTTTCGAGTGATTGACACGTTCATGTAACTAAACCACTTCACCCTGACTGCTACTGAGGGCTCATCATTTTAATGAAACTATATTTACTCTGAGTTTAAGTCTTAAAACAAACATTAAAGAGAGAATTGTCAACCGACCAGATGCTACTTCATCAGTTCAGTGTTTTTTTTTTTTATAGCTCAGGCTAAATTTTCCACCTGATATGTTAAACTAGTAACATGAAAATAAAGATGAACCTTCCATAAATCCTTGGTGAAAAGTTAAAAATGTAATTTTTTTTTATGAGAAACTTGGGTTAGAGCTGCCAGTTTTGTCCCCTCCTGCATTCAGGATAAAATTACTTTTTGCACAAAATGTGAAATATTTTAAAACTGCCTCTTGCCTGAAACAAATAAAAACACCTGTAACTGTTTCATATGTTTGTCTGTTAGCAAAATATGTGCACAGATACAGATTTGAACCGTAGTGAGGTGGGAGCTGAGTCATTTCTATCACAGAACTCCAAGCAACAATAGATCATTTAAGATCCTTTTAATGAATGTTACTGTCATTTTGATCAGATTTTACATGTTTATTCACTTGTTTTTTGAGAGTTTTATTAAATATTTCAGTTAAAACCATTTAGTTGGGTCACCCCCTGCCAGTTCTGTTATTTTACATGGTAAGAGAACTCCCCTGCTGAGGGACTTCCTGTTTCTGTCCTAGTCCTGGACTTAAAGTGGCTGTTTGAGTCCTTGGGTTGGCCTTAATGACATCCATGGGGGGACAACAGTGTTGTTGATGACGCCATCATAGATGAATATGGAGAAGATTAAAATGATCTCTCTGGGGTTCGGAGTTGTGAATTTGAATTACAAAGTCTAATTTTGCTCATTTTAATAATGATTCTTTTGTGAAACCAAATGATCCAAGTCTGATTTTTCTTTAGCCACAAACCTCAGCACGACTCCGCTCGCAGTGGTCTGATGTGTCGAGCCTCGCAGGCCGAACACGATGCGCTCCTCTCCTCAAACACAATCCAAGTGAGTGGTGGATGTTGTTTCCTGGCTGCAAACTTGGCAGAAGATTAAAAAAAAGAAAGAAAAGAAAGCTCGACGCAGAGACATCCTTCTTAACTTTGATCAAATATTTGCTCGCTTTCTTCCTGCTACACATTTTCCTTTGTGTCACTGCCTGGAGGTTGCTTCTGATCACATTTGTTTTGCATAAATGCGCAACAATATCACTGCATCCTTGATTTCTCAGTATGAACGCCTGCCTCCTTTTCCACTAATAATGGTGGCTCAGTTACTAATATGTTAAATATGTAAAACAATTCCTCTCCTACTTAGTGCGTCTCTGGAGTGTGTCTTCATCCCACATCATGTGTGATTATAGTGTGCTAATGATGTTGATTAGCAGATATTTAAAGTCAGTTTGCACACACACACRCGCACACACACATACACACACACTTGGATAAAATGCTTTAATTTCTGCATATATTTAAGTCTGATCAGGACTTGGTTAAAGGTAGAAGAAACCTGAATTTATAAAGTTGTGTATCTTTTTATAGATTGTTAAAGGTACTCAWAGTCATAATGACTGGATCAAATAATCAAAAAATCAAAAAKCTGCRCAATACTTTCTCATATTTATCCTCAAAAGTCCTTTAAAATAAATATTTTGTAAGCAAAACTTGCGACCAGGTGTTACTAGTACTACAGGTGTTATTAGTACCTGTAGAAACAGCTGAAGTGACTGAAAGTAGTGCTAACAATAAACTTTGTTTAAAGCAGGTCAGTTGACTCCAGCTTGTGTGTGTTTTGTTTACATTGACTGTAGACCCACCTTTCAAAACATCTATCAATATACTGTAGTATCAGCTATTAACTGTGTAGTTTGATTTAGTTCAGGATAAGGTTTTTGTCCAATTTTTTGTAGCGAGCTGAAAGCTAAGTAAGAAAAGACAACCTAAACTTTAAATTGTTAGCTAAAGGCTAAAAACAAAGTAACAAAAAGGCTTAAATCTGAAGCTGAGGGAAACCAAAATCTGCTTTTATATTCAGGTAATCCAGTGACCGCTGTAAAAATTTGTTTTCTCACATTTTTTCCTCAGTTTTAGCTTGTACTTGTTGACATTTTACATTTTGAAGTCTGTTCCTTGTTATTGGACTTGTCAGTGTGCATTGCCAATGCAACGCACACAATTGTGATTCGTTTCTCAACCAAGTAATCTCCACTTTGGCATGCTTCTGCTCCTGCATTCTTTGTCCTAGAGCTGCCATTGTAATTTATATTTGCAAAGCTCCTTGTAATTTATATTTGCAAAGCTCCTGTGCCAAATGATGGCTATGACCTTTGGTGCCTGTACAACTTATATTTTTGGAAATATTAATGTTTAATAATTTATAATGGGAGTCAATGGAGCCTTGTATTGGTCCAATACTGCCCCTGCTGTATCTACTCAGTACTGCACCATAGTTTAATAATATTTAATYTCAATAGTTCAGTGTTTACAATACTAATATGATTGTATTTTGATGTTTTACTATAATATTGTCCTAATATTGCTTTATTGTTGTAATATTTTTTTAATTTAGTGACAACCATTACATTGGCAATGTGGCCACTTTCTGCACACATACAAACCAAACCCTGGCCTCATTCTCTACCACAGCTCCAATGGTCTCATGGTTAGTGCCATGGGCATTCATGTGGGAGATCAGGGTTCGAAACCCAGCAACAGTAACTTTAACAAAAAATCTCCACAAACTTCATATTGTCACACAATTACCCTCATTTCAAACACCTGCTGACKTGACARGCACAAGCTGGTATAGAAAACACAKTTGAACTTGGTCACATTTCATTCTGCAAGTCCTCTGCTACAGGCAAAGGGATGCTACAAGGCATTGCACACTTGTTTTTACATCGTAAAAACCCATGTCTAGTTTTCTTTAGTTTTTCTTTGGGATTGGGCAAACATTTGAAAAACATGAGATTCATGAGGCAAACAGAAAAGTGGCCMAGAAAATAAAAACTTCTTCATGGAAAAATTGTTGCAGTGATTTTATTTCCAGGCTGAATATAAAAATCCARCAAGTGTTAAGATTTTGATTGAAGCTGCCAGACGTGCAGTTATTCAGCAATGTTCTGCAGATCTGTTGGTTCAAGAAATAATCCAGACCGAAGCTTTATTGACCTACTTTTTTTTACAAATACTTCCAACTTTAGATCACAGAACTTGATACACTCCAGTGGTTTCTATCAAAAACTCTGCTAAACAAAATAAAAACAAGTTGAGGGGTTGAATTTCTTTGTTCCGTTTATTATTAAAATTATTATTATTCTCATATTTAAACAGTTGCACAGGGTTTCCTCTTTGCCACAACTAACAGGAAAAACTAGTTCAAATTATTTTTTTAAATACACAACTAGTAATAAATATTTATTAATCAGAACCTCTACTTGTGTACATCTTTTAATTTTATGTATTTCAGGTTATATATCTGATTATTGTTAATTTAACTGTGCAAAATAATTAAGACTTCAACCAACGCAAAACTGTCAACCTGTAGAGGAAACAGAAGTTGAGACAAAAAGTCATTTAATCTTCCTGAATCTCATCATAATAATTATTTTCTGCAGCTTTTTTATAAGATATTTACTTTATTTGAACACTTGACCAGAACCTTTAATTTGTCGGTTATTTCTCATTATGCTGTTGTAAAAATCTGTTTTCTTGTTTTCTGCCTTTTATTTATATTTTCTGAGACACAGACCTGCTGTAAATGTAGTTTAATATTTCTCTGTCATGTTGRTCCTGATGGTTTGAAGGTTGTGGAGCTCTGATGGTAGACATGTAGGTTCTGTTSTGCTCAACAATATTTAGTTTGAGATGTTTGATTCAGAGTTTGTGTTTGATCAAAACTGATAGACTGAATGTCATTAATTTAATCTACCAGTATATGTTTAATAGAATCAGCAGACATATCTTTAAAACTGAGGAAAAAACAAAAAGAATACAAAGACCTCTCCAAAAAACAACACATTTGAAGTGGAAATACTGCCTTCTAGTATGATTTGATTCACTGTAAGAGATCAAAATGTGAAAAAAAAAGGGATTTCATTTTATTTTCTCCACCTGTTTAATTTCTGCTTCATATAAACACTTGGAGGAAAGTTTGTTGGTCCAATTGTTTGGTCCGGACCAAAAGCAGACTTTATTTTTTTGATGCGGTTTGCAAGCAGACTATAATTTATAAACAAAGYCATGCAGGTTACAATCATTGCTCCCATTGGACAGAAATGACAGGAGGTGGGACAGAGCACAGACCTGGAGATAAACATGGTCCTGTTAATACAACTAGTTAGAATTTCAAGAGCAGCTCATTCAAAGTGGTTTTGCGATGATAAACTTGTGATTTTTGGACGGCATTGGCAATGCTGCAACCCAAAGGAGACTAGATGCTCTGCGTTCGCTGACCCACAACAACTCATTGTCTGTAGCACAGTRYTAGCGTTAGCAACACTGCTACCATGATGCTCAGCATTGGTAGCTTGTGAAGTCCAGAAAGRCACGTTTCCTGTAGTTGGTTCGGTTCGAGGCCCGTCTGTATTCTCACCAGAAGTGAACCGCACCAGAAGGTGGGTCTTGRTCCGGTTCTTAGATCYGCACCARGCTTCACATGAGTGYATTCATACCTGAATAAAAGGTCTGAACCAATGGGGGAAGCGGGCCAGGTGTGTCAGGTGTGAACACAGACTAAAAACACATTTCTGCTCCCTGGCTTTTGGCACAGCCTGAGACTTGTTTTTAGTTTTATTCTTATTTTTACTGTTTTTTTTTGTTTTTAATCTTTGTTTTGTGTTTTTCATGTTTTGATTTTATATGTACAGCACTTTGTTGCAGCCGTGGCTGTTTCAAAGTGCTTTATAAACAAGGTAGTAGTAGTACAGCCTTAAACAGCCAATCACATGGCAGCAACTTGATCAGAAAAGGGATTTCAGGGACTCTGAATGTGCAGAGTTTYATGTGYAACCAYCRTWAGAGAATGGTTTGAAGAAGACAAAATGTTCTGTGTGAACAGATGCCTTGAGGTCAGAGGAGGATGTGCAGGCCGGTTTGAGATGCCCACTTATTACAACTAAGGTACACAGGCAACATATGAGAGATGGAAAAACACTGAGTCTGGTTCACTGCTGGCCTCCAGTGTCACCAGATCTCAGTCCAGTCCTGCAGCTTTAGTGTGATGGAACAGAAGCTTTACTCACAAATCTGCAGCAACGTCTAATATTATCAGGTTAATATRGATGAAAGTAAAGAATGTTTCCAAAACTTTGTTGAATCAATGCAACGAAGAACTGATCTGACCTGATCTAACCTTGTGCCAGCAAGGTGTACCAATAAAGTATTTGAGTGTTAAAAAACCAATATATCCAGATAAACACTGGCTTAAATCAGCAATCTGAACAAAGCATATTAATAAAAACAATCAGTGTTAAATATAGTTTTTATTTGAAACAGCAACAGCTCCATCTCAGATACCTTTCAACTTCTGCAGAACCTGTCAGCAAGCCGAGCCAAATTACTGTCACTAATGACTTTTTACGGTGACTATTTTCCGCAGTGTTAAACAAGCACTTCCAGTGATAATATTTAATCAGTTTAGCTGCACAGATCGGGGTTCAGCAGATGTTTCATACCTGGCAGGAAGTCCACGGCAGTGACTAGTGCCAGATTAATTTCTTGTCCTTTGGAGAGAGGCAGATCCGTTACTGCCTCAGAGCAAAGCCTACCTGTGGAGGCTCACCACGGGCAACAAGCTACACGCTCACTGCTAATCTAAAGGCACGTGTGGGAGGGAACACGAGTGGGCMCATGGAAGGTTAAAAGGTCAAAATGTTGCAATGGGGTCAGATTTATAAAATATACTGGGTCAAATGTGGAAAGTGGGTCGTTTTTCCTGGTCTCTGAGGTGGGCTCCAGAGTAAAAGAAGTGAATGTGTGTAACCTCATGCCTTTGACAGGGAATGGCAGGTCCTCCTCATCCCTCTCAGGTCGCCTCGTATATCACTCTGTGCTCTTGGACACCTCTCCATCCCACGAGACGAGAGGAAGAGTGTGGGTGAACTGCTCCTCAATCTAGCAACTACTCAACAATCAGCMGCACATCTATCATCGGGCCTGAAAGTCATTTTGAACCAGCTGACACACACGCGCTTGTATCCCCGGCCTGTGATGTGGATGAATTGTTGATGACAGCCGCCGAGCTGCCTTGAACGTGGAAAAAAAGAGAGAAAAAAAAGGCACATCGACTGCATTTTGTGTTGAAGCGGTCCGGCTCAAAGACGGAGCAGGAAGACACTGCAGTGCACGKCCCCCTCAGCTCTGTGGACAACCACTTGGTGGCACTAGCAGCCAAAATCCGAGAGGAAAAGGAGCTGAAACACTGCTGCCTGCACATTTAGTTTCCATAAGTCCCTGCCATGAATTTGAATATCTTTAACAGCGAGCTGAGCACTATCAAAATAAATCATCTCCTGTAAACAAATTTTTACAGATATTTCAGTTTTACTGCTTCTGTGGGAGCAGAACCGCCTGCCATAAACACTAACTTCATGTCAGGATGAGGAGCATATGCTCCAGAGCAAAAACACAGTCTGCACCAGTGCAGCTCGTGCTTCCAGCCTCTGGTTACCACTCAGCTTTTGATCAGAGCTAAAATATTTCCAGAGGAAGTCTGTTTTGTGATTCAGGTCAGGGTGGAGTTTAAATGTCACAGGATGGAGAGCAGCAGGGTAATTGCAGACGTCTTGTCATTTTGACCTGCTCTGCTCAGATTTGGAGAAAAGGGGGGCGGGGGGGGGTCATCTTTTTCTAAAAATGGGAGCGGTTGGTTCAGCCTCGGCTCCAGCACTTTACACACTTACCATCTTTTGTGTTTTATAGACTGTACAGTTATTTATACAAGGCTTCACATAGGGTTGTTTTGAATGAGGATGGTTTAGTAAAAGTTGTGACGTTTTCAGTGACGTCAAGTCTACAAACCTCAGTAGCTACATTTACATGGATATTAGTAATCGGATTAAACAGCCATTGGGAATAAAAATACGTCATGTAAACACCCCATTCAGATTAATCTGA
>NW_013952518.1:653814-656124 GCF_001266775.1 Austrofundulus limnaeus | reverse complement strand
CACACACACACACACACACACACACACACACACACCCACACACGGTCTGGACCTACCACCTACAATTTGGTGGTCTTCATTCTCCTCTGGGTCAGATTCTGGCTCCAACATGTAAGGCTGAATGAACAAGTCTTGTTCACATCTTTTAATTCATTTGTAAATAAAACATTTCTACGCAGCTATATAGTCCTAAACCGCTCTATAAAACTGGAATGAACCGATCTGGAAGCTGCATTCAAAGAGACAGCCTCAAAACAAGTTGATCTGAGACACGCCTCAGAAAAGGGGCGGAGCTTGTGGAGTTACACTAAGGAGGAATTCAGACCAAAGTATTGCAGTACCAATTTGTATAGACCCCATGAACGATTTAAATATGAAAAAGGGTTTAAAACTTTGTCTACTTTAAAACTGATYGGTGAGATTATTAAAAAACAAAACAAGTGACAAATATATTGTTGCTCAGACGTTAAAGTTAATGTAAAACTAAACTATTAGTGACTAGCTTTATGTGTTTAGAAAGTCTTGGAAAAACTGTTTTCTGTTTTTAAAATAATCTTGGAAAAACAACTAAATATAAAGCAGAGTTTATTCAACTTGAGTGACCAACAAAGTGACCTAATTTCCAGTGAGATTAATTAGTGTGGCTGTTTTGCTCAGTGACATTTAAACAGTAGCAGAATAACAGTGTTTCTGCTGTCATTTGGCCTATTTATATTTAATTAAATATCATTAGTATTTCATTAATTTTTTTTTTAAAAACTAACCATTTTAATTAGTGTCACCAGTGATAAAAATACCCCCTTTTTTTATAATGAAATAATCCAAACATTGTAAATGTTTGATAAGAGGCATGAAGTTTTGATGCATTGTTAAAGCTAGTTTTGTTCCGGTGATTAGTCTAAAGCTGTTCCTCTTTATAAATATTAATTTTCCCATCTTTCCCAGCCGGAGCCGGAGGCGTCCAGCACAGGTGTTTAGTGAATAACAAGGAGGACAACCAGCTAACTGCCGCATGAGCGGGAAGTTGCAGTAATGATCGTTGTCCCCAGTGCACCCTGGGTAATAATTATCCCCCGTTTGTCATAATAGCAGGTAAATAGTGGAGCGCAGACGCGGTACGCCTCGCAGTAGGGCGCCAGCAGCAGCTGCGGTCCACAACAATTTTTCACTCGTTTTTATTAAGCGAGCCGCCTTCCTGCCGTCCTCTGCGGCTCATCGATGTTTACACGAAAAAAATAACAGCAAGAAAAGCAGAAAGGCCACGACGTGGCCGTGCTGTAAAAACAGATTCAAGTTCAGCTCTAAGAGGTGCCTGTGATTATTTATAAAGTTGTCAACATTGTTGTTTACAAGTCTCCGTTTGCTGATTGCTCGTTGGGGAAGGAGGGGAATCGATGGTGGATTATTTACTGCATCCTAATTTCATAAAATGTTATTGCAAATACAACGTTTTTGCTGCTCAAGCTYGTTTTTTTTCTTTTGCTCTGTTATGAAATATCCAAATCCAAAGCCTGAGGCAGAGAGCTCCTCTGTTGTGTTCGCCGTATTTGTGAAGAAACTCTGAGATCAGACAAACGRTTTAAATGACCTTTGAAAAGATCACCGTCTCTCTGCTCGTCTGCGAGGAGGAGAGGAGGAAGTTTGTTTCAGGGAGGGATTAAAGTGGAATCCCAAACAGGGCACCCAAAACCTCCTTTCAGGGGTTTCTGCTCCATTTCCAGCAGTTTTTATTTGTTAGTGGAGGACTGAAGCAGGAGTGGGATGATGTGTAAAAAAAAACGTGTTTGCTCCTCGTTAACTCAACTTTTTTTTTCTTATTTTTCCTCCAGTTTCAGTATTTGAGAGCTGCTCTGCTGAGGATCTGCCAAGTCGTGCTCATCACGTGAGGCTCATTAAACATTCAGGCCTGGGAGGGCCCACGGAGCCTGCCAGCATCCAAACCCTTAAGGTCAGTCAACTGGCTTTGACATTTTCTCATCGCTTTCAAGTTTGAGTAAATACATTTTCTAGCAATCTGAATGCAAAATAAAAGGCCTAAAACTAGTACTCAACGTGTAAATATCATTCGTCATTCTTACTAAGAATAAAATAAAAATGTGTGCCAAAGATCTGWTAAAGTGTTTGATGGAGATGAGGCTCAGCCAAATATTTAAACTGAATGTTCAGATCATGTGGATGAGTCCCAGCTTCAGTCAGTAAATAGATTAGTTTTTATAAGTTTTACTAAGATCAAAAAGAAAAAATAAGTAGATCCTCTGGATGGGTTCTTCTTTAGTGAAACGTTTCATCTCTCCTCCAAGAGACTTCTTC
>NW_013952518.1:648474-653471 GCF_001266775.1 Austrofundulus limnaeus | reverse complement strand
ATGTAAACTATAGAGTCTATAGATTCCTGGCCTGTAGATGAGTGTAAACTGCAGAGTCCTGGCCTGTAGATGAGTGTAAACTGCAGAGTCCTGGCCTGCAGATGAGTGTAAACTGTAGAGTCCTGGCCTATAGATGAGTGTAAACTACAGAGTCCTGGCCTGTAGATGAGTGTAAACTGTAGAGTCCTGGCCTATAGATGAGTGTAAACTGCAGAGTCCTGGCCTGTAGATGAGTGTAAACTGCAGAGTCCTGGCCTGTAGATGAGTGTAAACTACAGAGTCCTGGCCTGTAGATGAGTGTAAACTACAGAGTCCTGGCCTGATGATGTAGCTCGTCTGTGCTGGCTCATTCTTTTGAACAGTGGCTGTTTTGTTTCCCCAATGTATGACTGATCACAGTCCTCCTGRCAYTTAACAGCATAYACWAYATTRCTCTGTTTTTGCCRGGGAACTGGATCTTTGGGGTGAACCAGCCTTTGYCGTAAYGTGTTTTGGGGTTTGAAAGCCACTGGGACGTCWTGTTTAGAGAATAAACGTCTCAGTTTCTCTGAAACTCCCRYCACATATGGAATGAATGGAATTYACTAAGATCCTTYCMRRRRRGGRARRRKTTTTTTTTGCTAACAGACACAACATACTTGAGAAAAGACATTTTTGTCCACTTTCACCTTTTGGTGTTGGGGGATTAATAGGAAAAAAAACATACAAAAAGAAAGGAAAAGCAGATTCTTCACCCCTACTTGAAGCTTTGCTCCAAACCTGCCCAATGCTTCAAATCAGGTGAGCTGTAACTTTCCTGGCTCAATAATTAACCCAGTGCYCGTGCACAGTGTCGTGTTTGTTGAAGGGGTTGGGGGTCCCGGTCTGTTCCCAGAATATCTCTGGGTTAGGAACAGTTGCTTAGCAACAAAACTAAAGGAAGTTACCAGCTATTGGTGAAGATCTCTTCCCAAATGTCAAACTGTTCCTGGTAATGAGGCAGTGAGTGACTGCGGACTTTTCTCACTGAAGTTGAAGCATTTTGTGCAGTTTTCTCACCAATAGATCAACTTTCCCTGTGATTTTGTTATATGTTCATGTTTATTGTTCAAAAAGATGAAGGTGGAGTGATGTTTGTGTGTTTACATCAGGGGTTCTCAAGCCATTTGGGTGTGGGGACCCCTTACAAGGGCAAAAAAAAAAAAAAAATTCCAGGGACCCCCTCATAAATCCCATGCTGTTTTAAAAGATAATTTATTGTCATTTCAACCCCTAAATGCCATGGGAATATATATTGTATTTTTATTAATTTTATTGTGTTTGTTTTATTAGTTCGTGCATTTAAAAAATAAAAACCAAATGATCATTTTAGTAAAATTTTTTGAGGACCCCTAAGATACCTCTCGTAGACCCCTGGGGGTCCAGAGACCCTAGTTTGAGAACTTCTGGTTTACATCACCAAAATATCTCGCAAACTACTGAACAGATTTTAATGAAACCTCCTTTGAACATCTAAAATTGGTTACTGTTTGGAGTCCATCCGTTTCAAGATGGCTGCCACTGCAAAGGATTTTTAGGCTACGTTCACACTGCAGGTTAATACAACCCAAATCAGATTTGTTTTTGTYYTGACAGTCTAAACATGACAAATCCATTGTTTCCCCCAAACCTGACCCAGGTCTTTTCAGTATGTGGTTCTGAATCAGATCTGAGGTTTTTCAATGCGACCTCAGTCTGAACGATGACGTCACATTTCATTTGAGGTGGAGCTGGGCCGCTCGATCCAAGTATTTGGATTATTGATAGCAACCTCATCCAGTTTAAATCTTGTAACACGATATAACCAACGTCCAGCTGCTACAAATAAAACTAGAAATAAGTCCTCCCTTCTTCTACTCTCCGTTCCTCCTTTACTCCACCATCGTGTCTGCAGCTGAGAGCTCCCCCCACCCTCCTGTGGGTGGTACAGATTTTTTTTTGCAAAAAATACCGATTTTTGAGGCTCATTATGCAGCTAAACGTACAAACGAGTCAACATGTATGTTGAAGTCCAGTTGCTTTTTCATTGTTCTGTTAATTTTCCATGTCCTGGATGACTGAGAATCCACAATTGATGGGTTGATACTTTAGTTTGAGCACGTTGCTCTCATTCCAAAAATAAAATACTGCACCAGAGCKTCTGGTCAGAGGTCKGTTAAAATGTGAAYGCTGAACTAAAAAAGCATGTCAGATAATTATTTAATCAGCTCTGATTACACAACAAACACAGAATCGACATGCTAACCSGTAGCATCCATGTTTAGCTACTTCTGTAAACAGTGAGATGAATGTGACRCCATKTCCTTTTCTGTGCGTCAGTTCTTTGAAGAGTTCACATGAAGTCTGATGGAGGTCYCATTTCAAATTTTARTGTGAATGACCATCAAAACKGAGCATTAAAACCTGCTGTGTGAACRAAGCTGCTGACAACCCAAAAATTGGTATATCTCAATGCATTTTACAGACGTTGAGCTAAAACTATAATTAACTATAATTACTATATTAACTACCTAGCTGTATTAACTGTTGGAGTTAACCATGTTTGTTAGCAACATTTTTTTGTGCCACAGAATGGATTTAATGAAATGCTCAAAGTAATAATGGTCTTTAAATTAACTACAGCGGTGCAGTTTAGTTAGATACCGTCTCTCACAAACCAAAACTATGGATAACTCTTAAGTTATCTTCATGCGTGGGACTTGTTTGTCTCCTTAGCATGCTCAAAAACTCACCGTTTTGATAACTTTTAATCCCCCATGCCTTAGCAGCATACTGACCGAGTTAGAAGCTGATAGGTCAAAATCCCTAGGAGGAGTTCGCAAAAGTTCGACATGAGCGAAAGTGAAAATCGGCCAAAATTTGACCTTTGACCCAAAATGGATGASTTCCTGTTGGTTTTAGGGCATACCTCCAAGAGACTTTTTTTCTTGATTTGGGGAGATCTACCCATGTCTCGAATTTCAGCTCACTAGGACTTACCAGTTCCTCTATCTCACGTTAGGTGGCGCTGTCGAGTCATTTGGCCACGCCCATTAAAAATTCCAATAGAATCATGCGATTTTCTTTGTGACCCATCCATGGCAAAGCAGGTAACAACTCTACAACTGATTCTGTTTTGGCATCATCTCAATTCAAGATGGCCACCACAGCTGCACAAAACTGGCTGCACCTAATTGAATTAGACAAAAACTGAGCTAGAATTGAATGTGGTAGTAGCTGAGAGTCATTCAGGTATGAAGAGATCTCCTGAGACGAAGCATAATGTTTTTAGGTTTACCCAGTTAAGTTTGACGTCCYTCAACTTAAAATTACCTTGTGTAATATGCATTTCTTTAAGGAATACTAGGCCTTTAATTATTTGTGTGAATGTCAYTCCACAGCCACACACAAACACTGAATCAGTCACATAAAGTGCTCTCACCGCTGTGGAAAGGCATTAGCCAAATGCTTATTTGTGTTAAATGTGTCGCCACAACAGGGTGTTTCTTGGCTCACAAATTTGATTTTTAAAGCAACTTCACATGATGCAACCAATTAAATTTGTTGGTGTGTGTGTGAGTGAGTATGTGTGTGTGTGTGTGTGGGGGGGCGCTTGACACTTTTGCCGTAATTAACTACGTGGAGCTCGCAATTGGTTTTTAACCTTAACATTTAATCATGTAATTAATGATAATAGTGAAGTGGCCAACACCACCTTCCTGCCAGAAGAGTCCACTGCAAACGGTTGTTTCGACTTCATGTTTTTGGAGGCAGACATCATTTTTGACCTTTAAGACAAGGAGAGAGTTTGCTACCTTGGGCATTTAGTTTTTCATTTAAACTGAATTAATGTCTTGTTGTTATTCAGCCCGTGTGCCTCCATGTTTGCATGCTGCRGCTGTAAGTGGGTTTGTGAAGCCGTAAACTTCACCGGGCATGGATTTGKATTTCATCAGCTGTCACGTTTGCCCGTCTGCACCCTCTCCTGATGGATGATTACCTACTGCTGGCATTTCGGCAGCGTTCGGAGGTTGCGGTCGCTCCCACTCAGATGTGCCACACATCAAGCCGGATGAAAAGTTGTTTACAGCAGCCGGATTTTAATTGCTCGTCAAATGATTGGCTTGATGATAAGACGTGGGGAAATTGGAAGAGACGTTTGGATTTGGACAGTGGATATGAGCCGCTGCTCGCCACACTGTGGTTTTATGGCTTTTATTACTTTTGGCTAAACAAGCAGAGTGATGAGCAGAAGATAAAAATCAGCTGTGGCCATTATTTCCTGTTTCTCCTTCAGTAGAGTCAAGCATTGAAATCATTAGGTAATCAGATTTAATGACGCAGGTGTACATTATCATCATTATTAACTGCTTGTGTGCTGGATTCTGTTAGCAAAATATCATGAACTACAGGACAAATTGTTTATTTCATAATTGATTAAGTTTGACATGAAAGGTGGCGGGTGACGTGTTCCTTTAAGAAATCCCTGCAAATTTTYATTTTAGTGTTTTTATTTTTCAAAGTAGATATATGATGCTTTTAAATTAATCTTTTTCACATTTACATCCTTCATGGGGTCTTTATACGTATAGTAGAGCTGCAATGCTTTGGTCTGAATTCCTCCGTATCGTAACTCCACAAGCCCCGCCCCTTTTCTGGGGTGTGTCTCAGATTAACAAATTTTGAGACTGTCTCTTTAAATCCAAACTAGGCACTTCAAACCCCGCCCCCCTCCAGCTTCCAGACCGGTCCATTTTAGATTAATACAGAGATTTATGACTATATAGCTGTGTAGAAACCTTTTATTTACAAATGAATTAAAATATGTCAACAAGGGAAGACTTGTCCATCCAGCCTTAAGGCCCTGTCACACTGTAATGTTTTAGACCAGGGGTGTCTTAACCTTTTTGAACTCGGGGCCCAATTTGTTGAACATAAAATGGCACGAGACCCAGTCAGACATTACTAATGTATGGATCAATATGATAATTATTCTAAAT
>NW_013952518.1:645794-648376 GCF_001266775.1 Austrofundulus limnaeus | reverse complement strand
CAATTATTTGAACAAATACAACAGTCAGTCAACAGACCACTCAGGCTTATCAGCACAAAAATATAAATCTTTTAACAAAAACAATAACAAAAATAGACAATTCAAAAAATTAAATTGTGGGCATAAAATAAATAAATTAAAAATGTTTAATGTTTCAAATAAAAACCCTATAAAAATAAATTTGATAAAGGACAAATGAAAATATAACCTTTTTAAACTTTTGTAACCAGAAGCTGCTCTTCATACTAGTGACAAACAGTAACAGTAACAACAGCTTTTTGACAAGTTTAAAATTTCTTTAAAATACATTCATAGTGTTTAAAAATAAACTACAAAAAGTAATTTAAAGTGCAAATTAAAATATAGTTGTATCTGCAACTGTATTTGATAATGTTTTGAACTTTTAAATATTGCATGGTAGAACCAGAAGCTGCACTTCATATTAGTGACAAACTTTGGTGTTTTTTGATGAGTTACTTTCATTTTTGCTTCTGCTTTTCATTTAAAATAGGTTTCCATTCTCGGAAGGTTTTTAAGGTTCTTCTACATATTAAAAAGTTGTTAGTCAACTGAGTGGCGCACTACTGCTACTAGTGGTGAGAAAGTGTATTGCAACTTAATCAAAATTAATGCAGTCCTGCARCCCAAAGTTAAAAACTGTTRTTCTTTTGAGGSYCTCAAGGTGGCGCTCACAGCCCATAGGTTAAGAATCTCTTTTTTAAACGACTTATGCCAACTTCAGACAGTTAGATGGAATATAGAGCTGAGAAGTATAAAATAGTGATAATTAAATTTTCATAAGTCTGCATAAGTTGTCTAAAACATTATAATGTGACAGGTCCTTTACATGTTGGAGCCTGAGTCTATCCCAGAGCCAGAGGAAAATGAAGAYCACCAAACTGTTGGTAAGTCCTGACCTTATTTAGAAGTTCCATCTCAATTAATTTGATGTAATAATTCAGAAAACATCACAGAAAATACATCTATGCAGCACCAGGAGAGACTAAATTAAACTTTTCTGTGCTCCTAGAGACTCAAAGTGCACAACAAAATACATTTAAACACTAAAAAATGTGGCTTTTGCAGATATGTCYCCTTTAATGATAACATTTCTGTCAACGTTCCTCCTCTGTGGCTCCATGTCTTTACTAAAACTAATGGCTGCTTCATTAAATGGTTAAAAAAATGTTATTTTCCTTTGCTTACCCCATCCCACCCAGTCAGATGTTTTTTTGTGTTACTCATCAGCTGACCTTATTTATGTGGCCATCTTGGATAGGTCAGGTTTGAACTTGTCCCTTTGATGGGAAGGTGGGGTGTTGGGCGATATGGAGGGGGGGGGTTGATTCGAAACAACCTCGCCACAATTGGTGCACACGGAGAATGTAATGCCATTGTGGGATTTCACAAGGAATCAAAAGCTTTGGCCTGAAACGGTGCACGCTGACTGCTGGTCATTACAACTGGCCGATGACTAAGCCTCGGATCTCTCATCCATCAGGGGCGTAAAGCCATAAAGAAACTGTCATGTTGTGCATTCGATCTGCACTYGTGTAGCACTGGACTGTAAGGAATGCAAATTGATTTTTCTTTTCTTTTTTGAAGGTGAATACATGCATCATGCCAGCTTCTGGAAAAGAAACKTTAAAGGCACGGTTGACTTAAAACACCAGTGAGCTAAACTCTAAAATTGTCCCATTTTGTATTTACCAGACTTTTTGATATGTCTGAAAGAAAACTATATTTGATGTGTAATCTGCGCTGTGTGGGTTCATTCCTTTAACACGCTGCTGCTTGTAAGGTGGCTAGATTACTGACAATCAAAAAAAAATCACATCTGAGATGAATATATGTTTCTAGGTTCTACATTATCAGTTTGTGATTCAAAACAAACGTTTTAGCTGAGACGTTGCACAGTTAGACAAGGATAGATTCGCATAAAGTTACTTTGAAAACGTTTCTGGAAGTTTAGATGGGTACAAAAAAATCTGCAACATGTTAGCGAGCTAGCTGCTGCTGGTGTCTAAAATATTGATGATCTCTGGAGGATAAAAGCTARCTGGACAGAATGGTGTTGACTCTGAAAGCTGGAGGGATGATCCTGTTTGTAAAGGCACTCCTATAGTCTGTCATATTTACAGCCCGAACAAACACAGCTGAAACGAGCAGTGTGTTAATCAAAACAAATGGTTGCATGTTTTTGTAGAAAATAGGGTTGATCTTAATACGTTTTCCTAATTACTAGACACTTTTAAAAAAGTGTCTAGTAATTAGGAAAACATATTAAGATTGATTTTATAGACACAATGACCTTTATTAGATTAAATAGGCTTGATATTGAGGTTATAAGGTGGTTTACATTAATGTCCTGATGCATCTYAGTAATCCAGGTAAAAAATCAAAAAGAAAAAAATTGTATAGGTCTTCTGGACGGGTTCTTCTTTAATGAAACGTTTCGTCTCTCCTCCAAGAGACTTCTTCAGTCTGAGATATTCAGGCAAAATTCAGCAACCACTGTTCAAAAGAATGTCCCAACACAGACGAGCTACATCTAATGGCCAGAACTCTGCAGTTTTCACTCA
>NW_013952518.1:639076-645597 GCF_001266775.1 Austrofundulus limnaeus | reverse complement strand
TGAGTGAAAACTGCAGAGTTCTGGCCATTAGATGTAGCTCGTCTGTGTTGGGACATTCTTTTGAACAGTGGTTGCTGAATTTTGCCTGAATATCTCAGACTGAAGAAGTCTCTTGGAGGAGAGACGAAACGTTTCATTAAAGAAGAACCCGTCCAGAAGACCTATACAATTTTTTTGTTTTTGTTTACATTGATCTGTTTACATGTAGGAATATTCACAAATAGACAATATTGAAGACCAGACACCAATTTTCCCTGAAACAATTTTTTGGGGCATCAGACATGCATCTTCAGTGATCAGTTTTGTGCAAACTAGTGATCCTGCTCATCTTTACTTCTGAGAGATTCAGCCTCATTTTTTTTTCGATCCAGTGTGGTACAGTGGGCTTGTTTTTACACACAGCTACTATACATCTCAAATGGAAGGGGCTGCATTATTTTGCATGTATAACCATTATGTTCTTTAATAAAGATGAATACAAAACGTTTGAAGCAAATAAAAATAAACACGTACTTTAGAGAGCTGAAGTGTAACGACATGAAGCTGTGTCCAAATTCAGGGGCCGGGCCCTCCGAAGGCAGAATTTGTCGACMGCTTATGTCGCTGCGCCACGCCAGAGGCTATCCACATTCAAMGACTCCTCCGATTCGTCAAGCAAACTTGTTCTTCTTTTTCCCCGATTTGGAGAACGGGTCTGATGGATCCTTCTCGGCCCACCATATCCCATAATGCATTGTGGGCCAAACAGATATTTTCTGCTAGTAATGGCGGACGAAGCGAGAGAAAGGAGAACAGTTTTAAACAAAAATCTGGCGGTATAAAAAATTAAAAGTTTCAAGCGGTTGTGTTAATGCTTTTATCATTTGTATAGACATGTTTTTAATATTATTCTTGTCAGAAATCAAAGCAGCTGGTGTAGAGAAATAAACATGCACCTACAACAGGTTCCTTAGTTTTTCAAATATTACCTTTAAGCCAGTTTTGTTTTGTGATATTACTAATACTAAATATTAATTTTATTTTTGCTAATTTTGATCTATTTTTGCTTCTGATTAGCATCCTCACAGCTACTAGGTGACAGGATATACACCACTTTTTACAGCCACTTTTTTTCAGTCTCCACGGTGGACCAAGGATCCGGCC
This sequence comes from Austrofundulus limnaeus, assembly GCF_001266775.1. NCBI lineage: Eukaryota > Metazoa > Chordata > Actinopteri > Cyprinodontiformes > Rivulidae > Austrofundulus > Austrofundulus limnaeus. The sequence goes on along the minus strand of NW_013952518.1, from coordinate 644,454 downwards.
CACCTAGACCAGGTAGGCCAGGTCCTTTTGAAGGACCCAGCCCCTGAATTTGGACACAGCCCTTGAGTTCAGACTCCTGTGTGGTTCAAGTAAAAAGTCACTGTATGTTTTTGTGACTTCAGTAAACCTCTCATATTTAGCTTTGTGCAACCTGTTGTAGTGACTTCTGTTGCAGTCCTTCATGGCAGACGGCGTCTCTGAGCAATGAACAGATGGTCTATCTCTAATAAAAACAAACAAAAATACAAAAAATAAACAAAAACATATACACATATTTACTCAGAATCACAGAGGTGTTTTTTAAAAGCTGCAGGGCCTCGTTTACGTGGCAGACAGAAGTCACATCAGTGATACATCTACTTTGTTCTGTCTACTGGCAACATATCCTGCATATAAGCTAATAATTTTTCTTAAGAAACTGTTACTCTAAATAAAACATGTTGCTTCTCTTATCAGAAACATTTCTGCGTTTCAAACTGTTTGCAGCATCAAGCAGCAGTCAGAATCTGAAAGCTGACCGGGGAGGTTTGGGTTTTTGACACCTGTTTTTCACTCAGGGAATCAGGACGGTAATTGCTTCTGAGAGGTCCCTGATCCATTAACACCGCACACGGCTTTCCCAAAGCCAGAAACATGATATGAATTTGACACATGTCCTCTTTTCATCTTCTTTTATGTCTAAGCAGTTGTTGTGATGTTGTTTATTTGGGGTAGATGTTGCTTTTTAAGTTTGAACCCTCTGGGAGGGAGGATTGATTTTAAAAGACCGCTTTTTCAGAACTTGCATGCTCGAGCTCCACTAACAGACTTTTATTTATTTATTTTTCTCTTTTTAATGAAAGGAAATTTGAATGCGTTTTTCTTAGGCTTCTTTTCTTCTTCTGCTCTTGTATTGTTTTGCAGTCCACACAATCTGCCGGCGAAGCAGACGGCTGCAGAAGATCCACTATNTTCTTCTGCTCTTGTATTGTTTTGCAGTCCACACAATCTGCCGGCGAAGCAGACGGCTGCAGAAGATCCACTATAAACACTTGAATTGCGATCCACTAACAGACTTTTATTTATTTATTTTTCTGCTTTTAATGAAAGAAAATTTGAATGTGTTTTTCTTAGGCTTCTTTTCTTCTTCTGCTCTTGTATTGTTTTGCAGTCCACACAATCTGCCGGCGAAGCAGACGGCTGCAGAAGATCCACTATAAACACTTGAATTGCGATCCAATATCCGCTCTGCTTTTCCTCCACTTTGCATCCGGAATATGTGGGTGTGCATTCCAATTATCTCTCACTGAAACGTGAATGCCAAAGACTGGAAACAATATTCAGAGGAGCAAAAATAAAGAARGAAAGAAAAGAAAGTGTCTCTTAGCTCCTGGAGGTTCATTTAGAGTGAGAGGAGAGGACAAAATGGCAAAAATATAAAGTCAGCTGCGTTGTTAGGAGRGATGTATCAGGCTCCGAGTTTTATTTATTTATTTTTAATAAAAAATGGATTTAGAAATTTAGCTTGCATCTCTTTTGTTTTGTTCAGACATTTGTGGTGAATTCACGAAGGCAGACAGGCGATATTTGTAGCCTCACATTTCCACCCAGCAGTTGGAGACGATGTTTGTGTCCTTGTGTAAAACATTTCTCCCTTATTTGTCTTTCAAATGAAGTTTTTAATGGGTGCAAAACATCCAGCATGCCTTTCCCAGCCCATCCACAAACCCTATATTTGGATAAAATGCTAATTTGTCATTCCTTTGTTGTGTTTTTGTGATTTCACTAAGGACGTGCACACGCTCGTTTTAGCTGCCTCTTTAAWACAGGATTTATCCTCTGGCAGCACAAGGACGATCGCCTCCTCAGGCTGTGACTCATTCTTTCCAGCTGACTCTAATCAGCAGCTAATTAATAGTTGATGTGCCGGCTTCCAAAAACACAACCGCTATTAACCTGTACATGCTATTGATTTAGCCTTGCTTTAGGTGTTGAAGTGGACTCCTGTGGTTCAAATAGACGATGCAATAAGTTGCAAATGTTTCCCACCAGTCAGAGACACTTTAAAGGAGACTAAACTCAGCTGAGCAAAGAAACTTGGGTTTTCTTAGTAGAAGTCATGGTTTCGTAACCTCTAACTGTTGATAAACCTTGAAAATTAATAGAAAATGAAAAAAAATTATGGTAAACAAGTAAATGAGGTGATTTCTGCTGTTTGAATTCTGAGATTTTGATTTATTTTTCTACATTKAGTGGAAAAATCTGCTGGTCTAAAACTGACAAAGCTCTAAATGTTCAACATATATCTGTATARAGCAGGGGTGCCCAAACATTTTTCCCTGAGGGTAAAAAATGAATATCTTTTCAGGGCTGCAGGCCAAATGCAGTAATGTAATACATGAAACACAAATACTTTTAAAGTAAAATCCTGCAGTTTTAATGATTAAGCTAGCAGCCAGTGCGGTGGCCCACTTTGTTTTAGTCTGTGCACTTAGAGAAAGTCAGCCATACACTCTATCAACAAAGGCTCGTGGGACATTTCATAAAATTGTAAAATTTGAGTTTTTGTGGCCTTATAAAGTCTGCAAATCTGCATGTGTGGTTAAATCTAATTTAAATATCTCGTTTTTACTTTTATTTCATGTTTAATCTTAATGTATCAATAATAACGTCAGCATCTTGAGTGAAAACCAGTGGTGGGCACCAGCCCACTAAAGCACAAATCTGCTAATTGTGGACCTAAATATGTTGTTTGCGCTTTAGCGGTCTTACTAATTTTTGTAATTCATAAACGGATTTGCGCTTTCTAAAATTAAAATGCAGTACYRCTAATAACTATTTATCTACCAGTCATCATAATGTTGAACAGCAGAAGGTATGGCTGTCAATGAATCACAACATGTGATCTGTCCGACAGCACCCCTCCCAGATAAACACACTTATTGTGAAGGTATACATCCTGCTGACTGTTGCTTTGGGTCACAGTTCTCATTTCCCACAATGCTTTGTGTCTGMTTAYGTAGCAGGAAGGCAATAGCAAAAACAGTAAACGTTTGTAATCCATACTAAAATTTTGTATGTATTGATTTATTTTGCTTTACAATCAGAGCTCCTTTTTTAAAAAATAAAGTTTAAACACTGGAGCTTAATACTTGATGTAATTGGTCGAAGCAACGGGGTTAGAGACGCAGAAATGATTTAAAGATGTTATGCTGATGAAGACTGACATCTAGTGGTCAACTGGAGCAACTACATGGAAAACTTTAAAATCCAAGCTCTTATTTTGAAGKGAAGATAGTTTCCTGTTCTCCGTGCTTTCGTTTCCCGTCACAAATCAAATCCGTCATGTACCCAGAATGCATCGCTTCAGTTTTCCAATAAACAGTTTTAAAATTACTTTATTGATGCTTCTTTAATGAAAAATCTACAACAGACAAAAGAAAAAGACAAAGAAGCAGTCAAACTAGCAATCCTCAACAACTTTTTAATTTTTACACCAGGAGCTAAAGGTCTGTTTCAGGAAATCACATCCCCAGCTATCGGTGGTTGTAAAATTAAGCTGTAAAAGCATTCATACACTACTAGTTGGCAGTGTTGTGCATATATTGTACATGAATTGTTACCAGCTAGTAAGCGTCAAATTGAACTTGTGCTTTAAAATTAGCTTCCGCTTATTTTTCTATGGCATGAGCGCTTTTGAATTTGTGGACCTAAATATTTTCATAAGCGCTTTAGAAATTGCGAAGCTAATTTTTGGATTAGCGCTGCCCACCACTGGTGAAAACTATCTGCCCCATAGCCCATTATATAGTCATTGGGCCGATGGATGAAATGACTTTAAGTGGAAATACTGTCTTTCTACACAGGACAACAGGTTAAAACCCATTAACTATGGCAACTGTTTTGGGACAAATCAAATGGCTTGGTGGGCCAAATTTGGCCCATGTGCCCCACTTTGGACTCCTCTGGTCAGTTAATTTCAGGTTTTAGCATGTTAGAATGAAACAAATTAGTTTAATCCTTGAAATTTAAACTTTACGTCCTGGAAGTCCCCGAACGTTGAAAGTTAGATTTCAGACTTCATTGAAACGAAACGAAACACAAACATGTCTGAGAAACGGCCAAGACTCTGCTGAACTTTATAAGCTTTAATGAGATTTTTAAGATTGTTAACCTTAGCTGCCTAAAATATTCTAAATAAAATCTATGGAAGTTCTGTTAGTCACTTATTACATAAATAGAAAATATAAAAAACAAAGATCCATTTTTCTGTAAAAAGCAGCTCAGTTTACACGTTCATTTAATGTGTTTTTATCCTTTTCATTGAAACAGTAAATCCTTATCCAACAAACAAAAAACAAAATTAGTTGAATTTTTAAAAACATTTTTTGTGGAATTTTGTTGTTTCAGCTGCATCGGTGTATGAGCCTGTATATCTGTATATTTATTTATTAATTGTCTCTTTAAATGTTTTACTGAAAGAATGAATGATTCTGTTTCGATGCAGTAAAAACTAACAGCTCTGTGCTGCAGTAAAACCCAAATGTTTTAGGGTTCTTTACATTGCCCTGGGTCAGTCTAATTAGTTGTCTTAAATGTTTTTAATGCCACAGCCCTGACATTATTAACAAAAACATTTATTAAATCTGATTAGGATTAGCATCCCTGGGATAAATCATCCGTTTTGCTTAATAATCAGCATCAGTTAAGCTCTGCAGCTATTTGACAACCTAATCTACAGCTTTTTATCACCAGGCTTTTTTTTCTCCTCTTGCTGCCTTCATCTGCTCAGTTACATTAATAAATGAGATTTCAGATGATGATGATGCTTCTGCAGTTTAAAGCACCAAAAAAAAAAAAAAAGGCGTCCAAATAAACCCATCTCCCTGACAACGCCTGTTCTGCTGCTCAGAGAGGCGGCTGAATTAAGCGTGATGCCAACGTGGCAAATTGAATCAATTTGGCTCTTCTAAATAGATGTGAGGCGTGGAGCCCGAACGCTCAAATGAATAAGGAGGAATTTCAGAGTTTAATGATGTTTTTTATTTATTTATTTTTTTGTCTGTTCATTTCTCTTTCCCCTCGTCTTAAACGCAGGTTTAGGAAGACGGAGCGTGAAGAGGAAGAGACAGATCACGTCAGGAACACAGCACGGAGCCACGCCGAGGGCATCGAACGCCGGGCCTCTGAAGCACAAGGATGGGATCAGGAGGTGAGGGGAGGATATTAGACCGTAAAAAAGTCACGAGGAGACGAGTCGGGAACAAAMTAGTGCAAAAACACAAGACTCAGGGTCAGTGTATCTTTTGGTCGTTGGATTTTCATTTTCGAAACAGGTATTGAAAAACAAGAAACAATTGGATATTTGATTTTTGTTATAAAATACTGAAATTAAAATT
>NW_013952518.1:635111-637444 GCF_001266775.1 Austrofundulus limnaeus | reverse complement strand
GGCTGTAACATCTTACTGCCTATCCGTGGATGCTTTTTATTCCAAATAAAGGATAGAGGCAGGGATGCCCATGTAGCAATGTCCTTCTTAAGGTTCACCAGGAGAGGCAGAAAGTTTGCTGTATTAAGATCTTTGTGACTGTGAGTAATCCAAATACCAAGGTATTTAAATTTGGCAGAGCTAATTTTGAAAGGAACTGGACCCATATGCTGCTCTTCTATTGGGGTCACAGGCATCAATTCACTTTTTTGAAGGTTAACCTTATAACCAGATATGTTTCCAAACTTTTGAAGTAAAAGAAGTAACTCAGGAATACTAGACAAGGGGTCTGAAATATAAAGAAGAGTATATATTTACCAAGTATTTATTTGGTATCAGATAAATATCAAAGTTGTAGGACCGCCCACCCTTCCCTGAAAGGAAAACTCCAAGGGCACAGACTGACAGAAAAAAGCACAGATTTTGTCAAAACTCAGGAGGGAAAAAAACTTTCTGCTCACAGAACAACAATCGTACGACACACTAATAGAATGAAAGTTGTCATATTTTGCTTTTTATTGACAGAAGTGGAGGCAGTAGCCGACATGTTTTCAGTAAAAGAGACATACTTGGCCAAAAGCCACATGAAGTATCTCTGCAGCCTTTGGTCACCGAGTGACAGTCATCATACAACTCATTTATGGACATATTTCTGTGTTTCAGCCTTTTATTTACACAAATTAGTGTTTCATTTTGCAGAGCTGCCAGGCGAGCGCCCCCTCTGGTGGGGGAACAGATAGTGGTAGAATACAAATAAACGAGCCTTTTTTTCATTTCTGTCTTAAATTAATTTCTTTTTTTGCTATCTGAAACAGAAAATGAAACTCAAATCATTTTTAAAAAAATGTTTATCCCTTTTTGACACTAAGAATGAGAATGACTTTGTATTTTAATTTTAATTCCAGTATTTTAAAACAAAAATCAAATATCCACTCGTTTCTTGTTTTTTAATACCCGTTTTGAAAATGAAAATCCAATGACCAAAAGTCACACTGACCATTCAGGAACTTTCAAAGACTCCTGACCAACAAAAGAAAGGTTGTTTAAAAAAAAACAAARTCTTGCTCAGTCAAACATTGGGGGGACGCGTTTCAATAAGCCTGTCATCACTGTTGACGTATTGATTAAGAGTAGCCTTCCTTTTGTGCAGAAGCCGTGCAGCACTTAAAGATGAACACGGCGCTGACAGGCCCTGATTAAATCAGCAAAGGTGGCAACGTTTTTCACGACAATGACGAGACAGAGGGCACTTATCAGAAGAAAAAGGGCCGCTGGACACTTATACATGCTGATGGGGAGAATTAATTTGCTCTTAAACAAAAACAACAACAACAAAAAGTTGTGATTAAACGAAGCGATGGAATACGAGTTCTGGTCACCAATAATTGTTTCCAAAGTCTTATGTTTTGCCTGTCAGTCAGTGGCGCTCTGCGTTGGCTGTAATACATCTGAATTAGGCGCCTGGCGGCACTCTGTCACGTACGCGCCGTCGTAAGCCGTTAAATACATAAATCGGGTTTAAATGAACACACACACCACTTGTCTTGCCTGGTTTGCAGGGTAATTCATCTTCTAACGCCATGATTCTGTTATGCAGTCAAATTGACAAGTAATTCATCGCTGGTGTCCTTGTTGTCAACATTAAGGTCACTTCAGATTGTTGCATTGAGTGAAAAGAATTTGCAACTTTTTATTTTATTTTTTTCCAGGGAGCTGATGTGGAAAATTCCACACTAGTGTGTGATTATACAGTATATGATCGTAAGCTGTAGTGAACAGTTACTATGATCCAGGTGTTCTCTCTGTGTTTTACTGAAACACACACATCTGGTGGAGATGATGCATTTTTCAGGAAGCTAATCTTTTTGGTTTAACAGGAAGGTACAGTCATCTATGATGCGAGGAGTGGTCTTTAGGTGAGCGTGATCAGCTTTCAAATAGATTTTGGCTCATTATCTACAATTATATTTCACAACAACTCAGGAAAAGAAAAGTCAACATTGTGACTTCTGTCAGGAATCAGTCCTAGGTGCTGGGAATAGCTGAAACACAGCTTTTTTTTAAAATAGGTCTTAATATTGAAGGTGATTTGAGCTGTAAAGCAGGGGTTCTTAACCTTTTTGACCTCAGGGCCCAATTTGTTGAACATAAAGTGACACGAGGCCCAGTCAGACATTACTAATGAATGGATCAAAATGATAATTATTTTAATCTAAATCTTGATTTAATTTTATTGTATTTACATCACAACTAATCTATCATAACTAACATAACTAAATTAAATACTCTTACAG
>NW_013952518.1:629393-634367 GCF_001266775.1 Austrofundulus limnaeus | reverse complement strand
TGCACCTTATTCAAAATCAGTGCAGTCCTGCGGCCCAAAGTTAAAAACTGTTGTTATTTGAGGCCCTCAAGGTGGCGGGCCGCGACCCATGGGTTAAGAATCTCTGCTGTGAAGGTTAGTGTTTTGTGTTGACATGAACAATCCCATTGAAMAAAAATTACGGAACCCTTAACATCCATCACTCTTTAACTGAAGTACCAGTATAGTTAAAATAACATTTATCAACATATTTACCTACAGACCACCTATTATAATAAAATAGAAGGAACTGCTTATAAAAATCCTGCAKGCCTTTGCCTCGTATCCTTTAGTTGAACAGTTGTCGGTACAAGAGTTAACGGCACACWGTTTCTGTATTTTAAATAGTTGAAAGTTGAATTGTTTACATGAATTTAGTCCYTCAAAATGGAGGCAGCATAATGACCCTGCATGACCACAATTACCCACAATGCTTTGCTGTRTCCAAATTCAGGGACTGGGTCCGGCCTACCCGGTCTAGGTGGGCCAGGTCCTTGGTCGACTGTGAAGACCGGAAATGTGAAAAGACTTTTTAATTTGTCCCATCTCTCAGCATAAATAATGTAGACCCATAAAAACGAATGAGTAACTCCCAGCAGCTTCTTCCACATCCTGTYAAAACACGTTCATTTAAGGCTCATTTTCTAGTTAGTGTTTCTGTCTGCTTTATGAAAAATGCCAWCAGAGTTGTTTTTTGAAATTTTGTTGAGTTGCTGCTTCACGCTTCAAAATTTGTTCAGAACTTATAAGGAGTGTAAATCCCCARATTTATCAYGATACGATATTAAATCGATTTGTTTGGGTGGCGATACGATATTTCCTGATATCACAAAGTCTGTTATCAAAACGATTTCAATTCACAAATCTGCGATCGATAAAATGCAATATCATATTCCCATCAAAAACAATGATTGTGTTAGATAGGCACATCAGGCATATGATGACAATATGGATCTTTTTTTAAAYTTTGCTTCATTGTAATTGAATCATTAATCATTTAATTGATATATTGATGTGGATCAATGTATTGGTACACCCCTAGTRCTCCAATCTTATGGCTGTTCTTGTGCTGGTTTCTGATTGATGGGATCTTGTGCTTTGACTTTACAAACATTTAATCATCTTTTCTATTGTTTGGGTAGAATTTGGTGGAAAGGCTGTGAGTTTCTTGGTTTGAGACCAAAAGGATGTGGGTCTGCAAACAGAAAGCAGAACATGGCCTCAGTTTTCAGATCTCKTTTTCAGACATATTGAGTGGTTTAGAGATCCAGCAGCTCCTGCAAACAGTAAGTGTTTTATGCTTTGTGGAGACTTGAATCCGCAGCCAGCACAGTTGTGTTTTCAGGCTGTATKTGAGCGGACTGCCTGTGGACGGTCCATAAATTTCACAACAGGCCTGCACTTACATCAAGTAAAGGGAGCACAGTAATGTCTGGTTGGGCTGATCTCTCTGGTAGCTGATAAGCTGCCATGCAGTCCTGATGGAACATGTGAGAACTGTCTTTTATTCTCCGTTTGTCAAATTGATTTGTTAAGGAATCTGAGGCCCGAGCCGAGGATTTGTTTTGTTTTTCTGACCGTAGAATCATACGGCTGTTWTTCACCTGCTGCTGCTGGTGCTTTCCTGCTGCAGGTTTCTTTGTAGCGAGATGCTATTCACTGTCAATCACATAGTGAACACAAATTGATTTAAAAGCACCTGCATTTTCATACATGAACACGTTCTGAAGGCTTGTAGACAAAACCTTGACAGAGCTGCTATATAATAGACCAGTTTCTGCCTGCGTTTTGTCTCTGAGCTCACTTAAATTGATCTGACTGAAATAAACCCAGAGAAATATATTCATCCAGTCAGAATTTCTACACAAACCCCCCCCTGGGGCTGAGAGTTTTGTTTGGTCTGTTCTGCACAGGAGGTAAAAGCAAAACATGCGTTTCAAAAGGTAGTTTTGTAATTCATATTTATTGTCTCATCAGATTATGGTTTGTTATTCCACGCTGACGCATTGCTCCAGCTATTTTCTTGCTTTGCTCTGCCGTTTTTACAAAAAGAGAAAAGTGCACTGGCTGCGTCTCCAAGTATTTCTCTTTTCTAACAAGGAAGTTGACAGAAATGCTTCCTTCTTTCACCTTCCTGCTTTATGTGCTTTTCAGTGGGAATTCACAAATATAGGACAAAAAAACCCCACAACATTAGGCAAATGTTTATAATTCATCCTTGCGAAGAAAAACATCTGCTCTTTCATTATCATCCATCTGCCTTTGCTGTTTCTCCAAGCCTCCTTCTACGGACTTTTCCCCTTAATCTGCAGCATGTAATAACAGTCATCTGCCACGCCAATGAGCCATGCAGGAGAACTGCCGGTCTTCATATTTATCTGCAATGATCTCAAAGCCGTCATGGCGTCCGTGATATTGGGAAACGATGCTTTATGTGGTGAGACTGCAGAGGAGGAACAGCAGAATGAGTGGGAGGACACTCCCAAGGATGTCATTTGGAAAACCCCTCACCTTCACGACAAGAAGGCGCTGAAGCGTGCAGGCTGGGCGGCTGCTGTTGACGAGGTGTGATAAATAAGGGTTAGACACTGGATRTTGATGTTAATCCCTTTCTGCTGCTCGTTTTTTTTAAAGACGTAAAGAGCCTGCGAACATGTCAGATCGCCCCCCCCACAGATAAGGCCTCAAGCCGTTTTCATCATTCCGAGTTCACCGTCGCTCTTCCCAGTTTTACTTGGTGCGGCTGCCGTGGAGCCGCCAGCCTGTCCGCCTGACAGCTGATGTCATAAAGCCATGAAACCCACGGGAGGAGAGGAGATGTCTTATAAAATATAATGCTCCAGTTAGCCACCGAGCCCCTCTCACATCCTGCTGCTCTCCTTCAGACGCACCACTGAGCTGTTACCAATGCATCCAGAATACTGCTGAGCGATCCTGCGTACATTTACCCCGTTGCTTTTGTTACAGCGTTGCAGCTGAAATGAGCAATCATCATGTTCATCTGTTTAGACCTTCCTGAAGTTCTCGTCTTAATAACATGAGGAGGTGCTCCAGTAGAACAAAGCTATTGATGAGAACAATTGATTTAAACCTGAAATTCAGCAGCCCTTGATGATCTTTAAGCCGTATGCGCACAGTCAACTCACAACTCAACTGAGAGTCCAGCTCAAATATTTACTCTGCTAATAAAAGTCCTTGTTGTTATACGTAAATCAGAGGTCTGCTGACGAAGGAACATAAAGTGTTTCTCTCACAAAGACTTTTATTAGTCAKCTGTAGATGGCTCAGGTGTGTAAATCTACCTGAACTTGAAGTCATATTTTAGGTTTTATTAAATAATTTGTACAGACAAGTCAGTTTAACTCTAGGYGTGTAAAAAATGTTGATACACTGAAATAGCGCAATATTTCATTTCCCGATACTTTATCGATTTTTCATTAAGGCTTAAAGTGTAAACTTTCATGCCAGCGGTTCATTCTTGTGTTGTAATTTAGCCTCCGACCTCTAAGTGGCAGCAGTCAGTCAGCCATTTTTCTCCTCCACTCCCGAGGAGCTTAAACATATGATCCTAGCTCAAACTTTAGCATCGTGAGTAAACATTAGCGCTAAGTACTGATGGCTGAATGTAAGCRAATTAGACTGACACTCTCTGCCTTTCGATATGAGGTAGGGTTGCCAACTGTCCCGTATTATACGAAATGTCCCATATTTTCAGCTMAGTTGAAGTGTYCCATATGGTTACAGCAGGCAGGTAGGTATTTGTCTATCACCCAGAATTGAAGGGGGACCCCAAGGGACGRTTCTGAAGTGGCCAAATGAAACGACCATAGTAATGATTGGCGTACTCATGCTAAGTAAWAGGAGCCACATGACAGAAACCCCATTGTAGCAGCTTCACTTGATCTGTTTTATTAGGGTTGGGCAATATCGGCAAAAAAATTAATCATGATTAATTGTGGTATTTAGCCGATTAATCCCCTGGAGTCCCTGGACACCCTTATGTCCTAGTCACATGACCASTTTAGTGGGAAAGATTTATGCTTTATAAAAATCTGTTCCAAATTGTGTCAAAATTACAGACTTCAGGCTATACATCAATTTTTAAATTGTGTTGATAGATAAATAAATTACAGAAATTTTTTTAATTTTCGTCATATTTAAAGCAGAGAGGAGCACCGACGGGACTGACCGGGGAAATATCCAGTTAGTCTGCCTGGTGGCATTAATCGTATTAATCATCAAATGGCAAAAAATAATCAATTGTTTTTTCTGACGATTAATTGCACACGATAACGATTATGCCCAACCCTACTGTTTATTGAACTTCAGCACAAGATTTTAATTTTTGTTAGTGTGGTGGGTGACCATAGATTTAGAATAAATTGATATTATAAATGTAAAAWCTGCCACAAATATATTATCAAATGGCAAYATATCGCCTTGTTTAGAGTATTGTGATATATCGTATCGTACCCCSGTTTCATAATATRTATCATCACCAAATTCTTGCCAAAACACAGCYGTACTGTATACTAATTTAGATAAATGAGTTGTTTCTATATTTAAGACATTGCAGTCTTAACTCAGTTTTACATATTTTGACCTTTATCACCAAACATGACTTCACAAATGAGCAAAATTAGAAAAGTTTATCAGTTTCTGCATTTCACACAGAATAAGGTTACAAAAGCTGTATGTCTAAATATACCTGCAAATATATTTTTAAAGATATGCTTGACATGAAGTGATGACTGAACATTTAACTCTGTGGAGGAGGAGACGGGGATAAAAAAGTAGATTTTGTTTTCCATAACACGAAGCTGTAAGAAGCCACAGAACTAGCATGTTAAACAATTAGCACATTGTTGTTGTTCTGCGAATGCACACCTGTACATGCAAATTGATTTGATTTGATTTGATTTATTTATTTAACAGGAAACAATTATTAAAAATCAA
>NW_013952518.1:610577-626808 GCF_001266775.1 Austrofundulus limnaeus | reverse complement strand
GTCGGACACGAGCCTGCTCACCAAAACCAGTAGCTCCAGTTTGATCCTCAACCAAAAAACAGGGCACGGCTGATATTGATCCAAATAAACTGCTGGTTTCCATTACAGGGAATGAAACCAGAACTCCTGGTTCTGTCTGCATGGAAATGAAAAGATGTGATTTAGATCAAAGGGCCAAAATGAGGCGTTTATAAAAGGAATAATATTTGAAAAACTGGTGCTGATGCAGCTTTCTAAGAAGAGACAGGTTGTACAGTAGCAGAGGAGAGTTGCTGCTGCCAAAAGCACCGAGGGCTAAACAACGACGAGCTCCTGCCATCTGGGCAGCTTGAGGCTGAAAACAACTCCTGCTCTATCAAAACCTCTCAGCTCACGTTTTTATTTTATTTATTTTTTTTACCTTATGCTTTTTTTTTCTTTTAGTCTTGGCTCTTTATCATTTTCCTAGTCCCATTTCTGGGACTCAAATACGTCATTTTTAGACTCTCACCCCGTTTTTTACCCCCCTCTCTAAAGGATTTATCACTCTTAATCATCTTAACCATCTTGTTTCATACTCTACTTGTATCTAACATATTTAATCTAGGATTCAGCAGGGCTATTAGTTACACTCAACATGCAGGAGCTAATTGATTTAAGGAAGCAGGATTTGCTTGTTGGTGCTGATGAGTTGAACTAAAGCTAACACAGAGAGGGAAGCAGGTTGGAAGGAWATCTGTGGAACAAATCCTCCAACAGGGAGTTTCATGATTCTTGKGTTTAAACTTTTGTTTGGAGCTCAGAGAGAAGCTGCAAACGGCACAAAGATAATAAGAATTCAGAATGATTTTTTTTTATTTTTTATTGGTGSTGGTGTTTTTAATGTTTCTCAGGAGAATACTTTTCATTTCCCTGTTTTCCGTGGCGGAGCTGTGTTTAGGATAAACATTTTTSTTCAGTTGAATAACAGAACAGTGAAACAGATGTCTGTTTAAATGTCATGTTTGTCGCCGAGGCTGCGCTGACATTTCAGTCTCAGAGTTTCACCTCTCGGAGTTTGAGTCATTCCCAGAACCGGACTGAGTCAGRGCAGTTGTTGTGAATAAATATGATCTAATTGATAGCTGACCTCTCACATTAACGAGCAAATGGGACCAAAACCGACACACGGCATGCCCGTCAGACTTTGTGTTTGTGTTTTCGACTCATTGCGTCTGCATTTGCTGATTGTCCTCCCTCAGTTAGCTGATGTGTGCGACTCCTGCTCTGTATGCAGTTATAGGGCAGCTGGTGGCCACGGGTATCGATAATGGCACTGCGGACGCTCGGCTTCTTGTCTTATTAATCACACCAGCCTGAGCAGTGACCTTTCTCCAAGCCCACTGCTTTGGGCCGAGTCATATCCCCCTGCCTCTTCCTCCCCCAGGGAGCAGCAGGCTAACATCACTCACCCCGTGTCCGCTAATGTCAGCCCCGAGCCTGGCCGCAGCGCCTCACCGGTCCTGCCTGGTGCCCCGGACACAGCTCCGGATGACAGAGACATTGATCACTCAGGAAGCTCGGGCTGTGTGTGTGTGTGTGTGTGTGTGTGTGTGTGTGTGTGTGTGTGTGTGTGTTTGTGCGTAAATGTGTTGATACAACACCAATTGAAACGGGTGAGCCTAATTAGGCTTCACATCTGGGCCTAATGAGCAAATCAAGACCCATCATTGATCAAGAATCAACTGGCCTTGAGCTGTTCTCTACGATCTGCAGACAAACTGTGAATGGCTGTGAAACATATGCTCCACACAAATATTTATTTAGAGTATATTTACATAATCACTATTAACTATAAAACACTGAAAAATAGGTGCAAGCAATAAAAAATGTTTCCATTCTATTTATATATATATTTTTACCCTTAATGGATGACTTTGCTTTGGAATGATTTGATTTAAAAAAAGAAAAAAACAGTTTTGGTATATTTTATTTTGACCTCTGTGTTAAGATAAAAAAACTACTGCATATTTTATCATGTTGCACTGTTGTTCTAAATTATGCATTTTACATATTTAAAGTTTGATTTCAATTAAAATAAACCTAATTCCTAGGCCAGTTTATAMTATCAATGTGAAACATATAGTTTTTCTTTAACAGAACCTCAGAGCTTCCTTCAGGAGTCAACAAAGTAAATATGATTACAGGCTAAAATTAACTTGTATCCATGGGCTGTGACCTGGTTACACAGAGACCATCTCATCTGCCTGAACCTGTACAACTCAAACCCTCAGCTTTAGTCTGACTAAAGATTTCCTCATTTTTAGTTTAAAATTAGGCCTGTCACAATAAGCAATGAATGTTAAATAAATAAATAAATAAATAAATAAATAAATAAAAATGAGGTTGATTGATTAAAATAAAGTCTATAAAGGGTCTATAAATTAAAATGAGGTTATTAGTTTTCATTTTGTGGGAATCATTAAATTGGTTAGTTTCTAAACAGTATTATCGTTTATCGCGATATTTTCTGAGACAATTTATCGTCTCACTAAATTTATCACGACTGGCCTTGTCCTTATCACAGGGGTGTCGAACTCATTTTCACTGAGGGCCACATGAACGTTATGACTAAACAGAGTTTTAACACGTCCTCTTTTTAACACTGGTAAGAACTAAGTGTATGACTGACTAAATCTGAAATAAATACAGAAATATTATTAAAAGTAAAATTAATAAAGTTTTACTCACACACAGTTTCTAGGGAGTAGCTAGTATGCATTATAGCAAATTTAGTTTCTGGTCGATGTTGACTTTTAGGCAGCTTATTTTCAGACATTAATCCAACTAAACTGCCGAGTTACCTAAAGCCAACWGCTCAGGGGAAGGACAWTTGTTATCTTTCACCTTTTAAATGTATTTTGTTGCATTTAATCATAAATTTAAAGTTTACCATTGGTATAAAAAACAATTTTCATATGTAAAAAACATTTATAGGGCCACATGGGAGTCACCCGCTGGCCTTGAGTTTGACACATTTATCAGCTCCATCACCAAGTTCAATTTTCACAATAAGCATGAATGTTAGTTTTTTCATAGAACAGCTCTTTATGGTTAATTTTATTTGCACTCTTTAATTTAGATTCTTCCTCTATTAGTTGGGTAACAAATCTAAAATGGTTACTTTGTGCGATTTTATAAAAAAATGTTTCTGGAAGTCAGTTTTTGTTAAACTTTAATTCAATAAAATAAAATGGAAGGGGTGACAATTTCTCAAAGCTCATCAGACTTCAATAATTAAGTTACTTAAACTTGTTTATATTCACCTGTGCTAACATTAGTGCTGTGTTATTTGTGTTTTTGTGCACTTTAGATGCCAAACTGGAGTCCAGGTGAACAAAACAATCTTCCTTCCAAAGAAAACTCAGACTCATTTTAAAACCGATGTAATCGTTTTATGAATAATTTTCAAATCTAAACCTTGTAAACTTCCTCCATTTTCACCACCAAATAACGTCACCACACCATAACTTCTGACGTTTGTTTGTTTATTTTTTTCTTTTGGGGGCTTTCTTGGCTTTTTTCCCAAAGAGGAACCTTGCGTGTCGCTGTTGGTTCAATATGTTTTTGTAAGTCAGCTTGTTGGCAGCTGCAGCAGGCGGCAGGAGACGGAGGCCTGAGGGACTCCTGCAGGACGGAGGAACATCCTGGATGGCTGATGCAGCACCTGTTGTCGTTAGGATGTAAAAAGCATATGCACGAACACACACTGCAGCGGCATGGGGGATGCAGACTGTGGGATCTAATATCTGGATGCTCAGGGCTCCTATTAAACTCAGCACGGGGAAGTTATTTCTTGGCACCAACCGGGTCCTCTGCCATGTGGAGCTTTCTGTAAGTGCTGACTGCTGGCACTTATTCTTCAGCTTTTCTTATTCAAATAGAAGAAATGGGACAGATTGTGTGTTGACTGTTTTTATTAACCACTGGTCCCAAATTTAAAGCAGTGGGAGGGTGATGTTCTTGTTATCAGGCTGAGAATAAAAACTGGTAACTTAAATATAAAGTGAATGATGATATTTGATTAACAGTGAAGCCTGGACTCATTAGTAATCACACGAGTTTTACTCATTTACTAAATGCCAGTTKGTTTTTGGGTCACTTCAGTGTTATCTGTGATATAAAAGTCAAAATAGTCACAAGAAATAGGCCTGTCACGATAAGCAATAAGTGAATTAATCTCACCATAAATAGAATGAGGATGTTTCAGTTGCCTGCTTATTTTTTGTCTTCATGTCTCCATCTTTTCTTCTTCGTTTTCATCTTAGTACAGAGAGGAGTGAACTCTGGCGTGAGGTATTTACCAGGCTCATGTTTCAAACCTCTGTAGCATGAGAGCCTCACGAACAGGCATTTAGCAGCTGGTGACACCTCAGGACACCCTCAGAGCAACGTGCTAAACTTTTGGTTCGCTCAGTTATTTTTTTTTCTTTACACTGTGTAAATTTGGTAAACTAATGTAATCTTCATAAGCAGCATGCGTCGTCTTTTAGTGATAATCGTATTAGTCCACTGTTAAACTCCCTTTTGTTCAGAAAGMTATCATTAGCTGCATTTTCATTGACCATGAAAATGCGCAAATTAGAATTTCGAAAATAAGTTTACACAATGGAAACATGTCAGTTTAGAGAAAAATAGTTTTTCGACAAAATGTTTTTGTGTTAGGATGAGGTGGTATTGCGGCCGTATCGAAATTGGTGGTTTTTTCAAAACTGCAATGGAAACACTTTTTTCGCATCACGGGAGTCACGTGATCAACAACCGGCTGTTTCTACTGGAGAAAAAGACGACGAAGAAGATAACAGGAAATAGAAATAGTAGTAATATCACAGAAGTAGTATAAAGTAGTAAACTCACCGACTACAATTTCCCAAAAACACAGCATACGTAGCCGCTCCCAAGTAGGGACTTGTCTCTGGAAAGCCTCGATAAAAGACGCCGACGTCTCCTCTGATGATGAGCGCTAGTGTCGTGGTAGCAACATGCTATGTGTTTACATCCATTGCCGCCATGTTTGTAATGACGTATCGCGAGAATAAACATATTCACGTATTCACGCATTTAATAGCGTTTCTAACTTAATGGAAACACCGGAGTTGCGAAAATGTGTTTTTTGACATTGACAGAATATCGACAAAGTTTTGCGCACATTTGCAATGGAAACGCAGCTAGTATTACTAGTCCAACTATTTTTTTAAGAACCTTGTCATCCATGGGAAGTTTAAAACGGGGGTAGCCTCCTTGGCATCCAAAAATCCATTTCCTCAAACGCATTTTTTAATCTGAAAAGAGCTGGATTGAGAAGCTGTTAGTATTACGAGCTCAGCAGACTCGCGGTTTCACCAGTTGCTTGCTTGTTATTGCTGCTGATAGCGTGCAGGACTCACAGGGTGATTCATTATGCTGGTTTAAAACAGCCTCCAAACAATATTATAATTTATCGCAAAGCAGCTAAATTTGACTAGTCCCTTTCTGATCCATCACTAAGTTTAATTTTCACAATAACTGTTGGTCAGGGTCAGACCGGCCTGTTAGTCACTGTTAGTGAGCTCCTCAAATTAAATACAGGATTTAAAAGAAACTCTTAAACCCCTTGATGAACTGAGGAGGTGAAGCTGTATTTCTGTGCTTCAGTCAGTTGCTTTGAATTTCTGCAGAGMAAACAGTGTTTTCAGAGATCTGGCGGACTAAAACCGTCTCTTTATCTTTATTGACTGGCGTCTCAGGCTGTCAGTGTTGCGGCTTTTCAAACTATTTCAACAGCAGCCTCAGAGGTTGGACCTTAAAGCATTTATGTATCACTTTCATCATAGCATAGATCTGATTTAGAAGCAGCTGCAGTCGAGATCACAGGAGAATCCATCCCGCTCGGCTCAAGGCCACGGTGTTGTGACAGGTGAACATTTATTGCTGACCGATTGGTTTCTTTAAACCTGTGTTTTTAGGTGTGACAGCCGGCTGTAATGAATAAAGCATTCATGCTTTTGTAGTCTGAGTCATAGCAGATCAACAAAGCAGTAAAACACGAAAGACCTTTTAGTGGAGAAAAATATTTTCACTCTTACTCTGTTTCCAGGTAAGAGCTTCATTTTCTTTCATTTTTTTGGCTTTTATGATCCGATTGGTTGAAGCTACTTATTTTACTGTTTATTTTGTCATTGCTTGAAGATCGATCACGTCTAAGGTCTTTTAAGTTCTACTGTTACACAGCTGCTTTTACATTTATAATGAAACAATTGAATTTTAGGCATAAAAGTAAGAACTTATAGTAAGTTGCAGTTTGTTTGAAAAAGAACTGAACTTCTGAATAGATCAAAAATGGTATTTTTATCAGTGATTTATTCACTCATATTAGAGATTGTGTTATAAAATGAGCTGCAAATAGAGAAAGAAACCAAATAAATCACATGAACATTAAAGACATCAAAGTAGCTGAAGGAGCAACAACAAAGGGGCACCAACRTTACAGAAAATACATATTTTCTAATTATTCAGGGAATAAAGTGTAGGATTCAGCAGTTCTATTTGTGGAGCATGCTGCTGCTTCTACAAAACTTTCAAATAAACCGTTTTATAACCACCATAACAAGTACAATGGCTTTTATTTTTAATTTAGTCCTCAGAGAATAAATGATTTGTGTTTTGGTTCTGAAGATTTCAGAGGTTTCACCCTGGTGACTTTGCTTTGTTTGGCTAATAAACTTTTCTGTGAGGAATTATGGGCTGTGCACCGAAGCCATCACTGGAGAGTGACTTGTCTTCAGCTGATAATGGACTCCATTACTGAAAGAGCTGCTTCTCTCAGTGATATATCTCACCTGTGGCCCATCACATTCATAATAAAATCAAACTGATGATTTGGGGAGGAATTATTCAGTCTTATGACCTTTTTGTTTTCCTTTTCCAGTTGTCTTTAATGACTTCACATTTTGATGTTTTTTTTGTGGTTTTTCCTCTCCGGCAAAGCTTTCGCCAAAACAAAAAGGACAAATAACCCAGTGTGTGTGTGTGTTTGTGCGTGTGTGTGTGTGTGTGTGTGTGTATGTGTGTGTCTGTGCGCACGCACACGGCCCTGCCTCCTGTGAGTTCTGTTGTCTACCGGTGAGTGTTTAGAGAACAGATTTCTTTGACGTTGACGGCACCAAGGCAATACAGATTTGGCAATTAACCTTGATGTCACTGTAATTACCAAGTCACTTTAGTAAAATGAATTAATTTCCCAAAAGGACTCCGAAACCAAATTACCTTCTCTCTTCCTGAAGAGARCCAATATGGCGTCTGATAATTAGGGTAGAAAAAGTGAGCCGCTGCCATATTCTTGTGTCTCACTGTGTGCAGTCGGTGTAATCTGCCATGAGGGGAAAGCRACTGATCGGTCTGCCGTTCCCATAAGGTTCCTCCGGGTTCACGCTGTTTTGATTCCCGCCTTTTTTTTTTCTCAGCTTGTCATGTGTTTAGCTGAACAAAGTTCCTAAACCTCAATGTTTGTCAGCCATTTTGTAACAAAGTTCTTGTGTCCAGCTGGTGGGCAGGCAGTGAATAACATTTCTACAGATCCACCCTGTGGTCCTAATCTACAGTTTTACAATTAAATGGTCTCCAGTAGAGCATCAGTTACAATAAAACTTATTTATATGCTTTGATTTGAAGTCTTTAAAGAAGGGAGGGTGGTATTATGCAAAATATATTTTTAAACATTATATCATGTAACCTACCCAGAGTGTTGCTTAGACTCATTCATGCATGTTTGAAGCTCCTGTGGTAGTCATGCGGAGCTACCTAAACGCTTGCTGCTTCGAAGCCCCGCCTATTTGTACAAAGCTCCTCCCCTGAGCTCAATCTGCAGGCAAGCTCCCGCCTCACAGAGCACCMCTTCCTCAAAGCATTGTTGTGAAGATGTGCTGAAGTGGGAGTGTCTGAAATGGTACAAGGTTCTTAAAGCAACAGAGACCAATTTCAAGGCATTTAGATAGGCTGTGATGGAAAGTCAAATTTATTTTTGATATATGCTGCATTTTCATAACAACTCGAAGTAACATAGTTACTTAATTGCGGTATATAACTGTATGCCTATACACAATACCCCCCTTAATACATCATTTTACCATGAGGTGTAATTGTCGTAGACCATATCACACCCTTACCTGTCTGCAGTCAAAAACTAAAAATGTAAATTACAATTTAGCMTGATTGGTTAAGGAACGCCTGCTGCTGTTTCGACTGGCTTTCAAAGACTTTGAGCAATTTTCCACGAGCTTCTGTCTGTAGAAGTAAGAAGTTGTGATTATTATTTTCAGGGGCTCTGTTCTATCCTCACACGACTCGTCAAGTTTGTGAATCCCATCCCCTGATTGTTTTCATAACTTTTGGATTTCTTCTTTCATCTCCGCTCCAGTTTTTCTATAAGCCTCYTGTTCTAGTGTTTTCTCATGCTCCCTGTTCAGGTGATTGTCAGATAGGATTGCTCGATCCTTTTACAACTTTGCTCTTTTGCTTCTTGTCATTTACTGTGTCTGCTTGGCCGAGCAGCAGCAGCTTCTGTGTCTGGGACTGGAAATCCCACCGGGCCTGAGCTCAGCTCTTTTTTAGTTTTCAGCCACTGYCAATAGTGTGTCCCACTGGGCAGACACAGGTTCTTGTTCAACATTTCAGTTAGTTGCTTCTCAGTGTTGGCTGTTCATGCTACTATCTCACATTAGTAGAATTTTATATATTTTTTCTACTCATTATTTTCTTATTTCCTCTTATTTAACCCATCTCCTCTCACTCTTTCTTTTCTCATCTCTTCTCATGTCTTCATATTCTCGCATTTCATCCCTTCTCATCTGATATTGTCTCATTAAATCCTGCACCAGCACATCTCATCTAGTCTTGTCTCATCTTGTTTCATTTAATCTTGTCTCATCTCTTCCTGTCTTATCTTGTCTCATCCTCTTGTCTCATCTAGTCTAAACTTGTCGGCTTATCTCATCTCATCTTGTCTTCTCATCTCTTTGTCTAATCTCCTATTGTCTCATCTTGTCTTATCTCGTCTCATCTCTTTTTTCTCTACTTGTCTTCTCATCTCACCTTTTTGTCTCATCTTGTCTCGTCTTATCTTGTCTCAACTTGWYTTYTCCTCTTATCTCGTCTCATCTCTTTTTGTCTCTACTTGTCTTCTCATCTCATCTCRTCTCGTCTTATCTTTTGTCTTATCTYGTCTCATCTCTTTTTGTCTCTACTTGTCTTCTCATCTCATCTCGTCTCRTCTTATCTTTTGTCTTATCTTGTCTCATCTCTTTTTGTCTCTACTTGTCTTCTCATCTCATCTCGTCTTATCTTTTGTCTTATCTCATCTCATTTCTTTTTGTCTCTACTTGTCTTCTCATCTCGTCTTATCTTTTGTCTTATCTCGTCTCATCTGTTTTTGTCTCTACTTGTCTTCTCATCTCATGTTTTTTCTCATCTTGTCTCATTTTGTCTCAACTTGTCTTCTCTTATCGTCTCATCTCATTTTATCTCTACTTTTCTTCTCATCTCATCTCATCTTTTTGTCTCATTTTATCTTGTCTTAAGTTGTCTCATCTTTTTGTTTGTCTCGTCTTGTCACATCTTGTTTTCTCATCTCATCTCATCTCATCTCATCTCTTTTCATCTCTTTTTGTCTCATCTTTGCCGGTCTTGTCATGTTCTGTCTCCGCTGTCTCATCTTGTTCTGTCCCACTGCATATTTTGTTCTGTCTCACAAAATCTTGTCTCTTCTCATCTTGTCCTTCCTCGTCTCATCTTACTCTGTCCCACTTTTTCTTATTCTTGTCCTCTGTCTTCTCATTTTAACTTTCAAAAACAACTATATTTATTTCAACTCTTACTAGCACAGAAACTTTATGAAACGTGATTTCTCGTTGTTTTTTCATATTTCAAATTTTGGACTTTGAATTTTGCCCTTTGTAAACCACAAATTGTGGAATATTTTGACAAGCTGTGAAGAATTTGCCAGAAATGATTTTTAAAATGTCAGCAATCTAAAATTATACAGAGATGTTAAAACCCAAATAAGATTTCACTAAATCAAAGCACTGAACTAAACACAGTAAGATGAAAGGTGTAGGAACAGTAGGAGTTTCATATATATGTTAGTCAGTATGAGTCAAAGGTCTGATGTTATTATTGTATTATTGATTTTAAAGTGACAACCTATCTGTAGCTACGTAGTTAATATTAACTTGTCTCTATATTGGCCGCCTAAAAAATGTTGGGTAAGAGTAAAGTTGTTTACTTTTTGAGTCATGGCTTATAATAAGTGTTTTTGGGGCATTAACTATGTCTCATTAGTTCCTTTATGAAAGTGTTTCATAAGTGCCTGTTTTTCTTTATTTATTTTATTAGTATAATGAGGGAAACCCCTGCGGTAGGCCACTGGTGAAACAAAATGTTTGATTTTGTTCTTCATGTACAATCCACACAAAATGACAGAGGACGGAACACAGCCAGTGGGAAGAGTTGAGTCAATTAGGCGTAAATACAAACCTTCAGCCTGCATTTGAATAAAAGAGGAGACAAAGCATGCCAGCCGAGTCCCGACTAGAGTCGTTGGCGACCCTTCCCCAGCGCCACATTATTAGCTGGCAGTGCTTCTCCTCTGGTTCGGAGCCTGGTGCAGATGTGCTGCCTAACCTCTGCGGCATGGACCCACTAATTGCTCTTGAGATTGTCAAAGAAGATGAATCGTGTGTGTGCGTGTGTGTGCGTGTGTGTGTGTGTGTTAGTTCGGCTTTGGTGACATTTGGGGGCAATTTTAAGACAAAAATCTAACATTTGGGGACACCTGGTGCATTTTTAATCATTTGGGGACAAAAGCCGAGTCCCCATTTGGTTTAAATGCCATTGGTGGGTTGGGTTTAGGACCAAGGTGTGAATAGAGTTTAGGTTAGTTTTAGGGTCAGTTAGGTACCTGTGAGGTTAGCCTTAGGGTTTGTGGTCAGGGTTAGGCTAAAAATGGAAGTCAAAGGAATGTCCCCAAGTGGATCGCTGAGCAAACTTGTGTGTGTGTGTGTGTGTGTGTGTGTGTGTGTGTGTGTGTGTGTGTGTGTGNGTGTGTGTGTGTGTGTGTGTGTGTGTGTGTGTGTGTGTGTGTGTGTGTGTGGATGCATAATTGCTACATTATGGGGACCATTTCCCAGACAAACACAGCCTTGTGTGGAACCAATGCTCTTATGTGGTCCAAAGCCATATACAGTGGTTTGCAAAAGTATTCATACCCCTTGAACTTATACCCCTTGAACTAATATTCCTCGTGGGTTTGGATGCTGATTTTGGGTGGGGGGTTAGGTTTAGGGTAAAGTGTCAAGGTTTAGCTGTAGAAATTATTGGAAAAGGAATGGAAGTCAATGCAAAATCCCCACAAGKATATAAAAACCAGTGTGTGTGTGTGTTGTCACAGCGCAGATAAAGGTTAAAACAGAAGCTGATATGAGAACAGGCTCTCTGGCAGGAACCCCTCCGCAGCTACGTGATGTCGACGCTCTCCTCTCTGTAGCTCATGTCACCTCCATACAGGTGTGTAGCTCAGGTACRTGGGAGTGTGCGTTTGTCTGTGCAGCGTGTGTGTGTCTGAGGGTTATGGAAAGTTCAGAGGACGAGCAGAGAAAGCATGAGATGATAACACAGCAGGATAAATTTGTTTACATGTATCATGTTTCTGCCTGTAAGATTCCTGATGATCCAAGGAACTCACTTCAGATCCGTGTTTGAAGATACGAGACACACTCAGCTATGAGAGAATGGCACACTTTCTCCTTTTAAATGTACAGGAGGCTTTTTATTCTATAGGGTCATGACATCATTAAGTATTAATGTTATATTACAACATTGTGAAGCTAAAGGGCACATGTATGACAGCACAGCAAGCTCAACTGACACAAAAAAGGGCAAATGACAAGAAAATGCTAAAGATTTTTAATTTGATTTAAAACACTGACTTAGATATTTGTAAAAACTACAGTTGTGTTTATTCTTTACAAGAATAATGGCTAAATGTTTTTCAGCTGAAATAAGTTTTTTGGCTGAAGTGTCCTCAGAGAGACTCAATAAGTTGGTTTCATTCCACCATATTTATTTACACAGACTACGACCAACCAGATGTAGGTTAGTCATGAGACTTTGCTTACATTGAATGCATACCTGCATTTTAGAATGTAATATCTGGAAAACCACTGAAGTAAACACTTGTACTAATAAATGCAGTTCTGGATAACTTTTTTTAAAGTTTATTTAATGTGTACATTTAGTAACTTTACAGAGACACAGTGATTGGACCTGTTAGTAAGCATTAAGATTTCCCATCAGGCTCCAAAAGAACACAAGTAAAAGGTAAAGGGCAATATTATGTGTTTCTCGGGCAAACATTTAAATACTGTACCTTAATAAAGTATCTATGTCACCTTTAGTTGTTATTAAAATGCTGTTTTTATGTTTTAATAGAAAATAAACACATCTTCTCATCACTTCCTCTTCTAAACGCCTTGAAATTGGCCTCTGTCTCTTTAAGAGCTCAGCAGATAGTTTAAGTTTCACTTTCAGTTTCACCCATTGTTACTGCCGAGAGCCTGCAGGAGTCATGGGCAGGGTGGTGCCCCGCTGTGAGGAAGCTCAGCCTAAAGACACATCCCAGAGGAGGAGATTGTCCAAAAAAGACACGTCCCAGGGGCGTTTCTGGTCCCCACCTGTCGTTTTGCTCCTCAGCATGACTTCCTAAAAATGTTGCAGGATTTCTCAAACATGCATGAATGAGTCAAGCAAGGCTTTGGGTATGTTTTTTATGAGAGTATAACATTATAACATGATATAAAACTCAAAAAAGTTGATTTTACATGATATTGCCTCTTTAACATTTTGAGTTAGCAGCAAATACACCTTTTATAATTCAGTGAAGTTGCTGTATCTGCATGTTGTAGTTGTCAATCACTTGGTTGGATAATGAACAAGCCAAATCACATTTTTTAAAGAGATTTTTTTGCATATCTCCCAGGCTCTATGGGTGAGCAGGACTTAAAATAAATGTGGATATCTGGCGTCTTCAGCAGCTGCCTTCTTTCACCTCTCAGCCACTGAGACATACAGTAACTCCTTTAGGAGATATTAATGCATGAATTAACAGGAACATAAACACAGCTCATTAAAACAGATCTGCTAATCTGCAAGTTTCTTAAGGTTGGTTTCAAAAAGATACCAAAGTGAGGTTTTTTTTTCTGTTCTGGACCAGCTCATTTTGAAACATATACAGCGGGTAAAATAAGTGTTGAACACGTCACCATTTTTCTCAGTAAATATATTACTAGAGGTGCTAATGACATGAAATTTTCACCAGATGTTGGTAACAACCCAAGTGATCCATACATACAAAGAAATCAAACCATAAATGTCCAGAAATGAAGTTATTTGTAATAATGTGGAATGGCACAGGGAAAAAGTATTGAACACATGAAGAAAGGGAGGTGTAAAAAGGCATGGAAAGACAAGACACCAGCTGAACTCTCTCAGTAATTAGAAAGCAAGCCTGCCCCTTGTCAGTGCAAGTTAATATCAGCTGTTCAGTCCCAAATGATGGCCAGGTATCACACAAGAACCATCTGATGATGGGTAAAAGTAAAGAGCTCTCTCAAGACCTTCACAACCTTATTGTTGCAAAGCATAATGATGGCATCGGTTACAGAAGAATGTCTAAACTTCTGAAGGTGCCAGTGAGCACTGTTGGGGCCATAATTCAGAAGTGGAAAGAACATTATTTCACCATAAACCGACCACGACCAGGTGCTCCTCACAAGATTTCTGACAGAGGAGTGAAAAGAATTATCAGAAGAGTTGTCCAAGAGCCAAGGACCACTTGTGGAGAGCTTCAGAAAGACCTGGAATTAGCAGGTACGATTGTTTCAAAGAAAACAATAAGTAATGCACTGAACCACCATGGCCTGTATGCACGCTCACCACGCAAGACTCCACTGCTGAAGAAACAGCATGTTGAAGCTCCTTTAAAGTTTGCTGCACAACATTTAAACAAGCCTGTGTAATACTGGGAGAATATAGTCTGGTCAGATGAGACCAACATTGAACTGTTTGGATGCCAGAATACACATCATGTTTGGAGGTCAAATGGCACTGCACATCAGCCCAAAAACACCATACCAACAGTGAAGTTTGGAGGTGGGAACATCATGGTGTGGGGCACTTTTTCAGCATATGGTACTGGCAAACTTCAAATAATTGAAGGAAGGATGAGTGGAAAAATGTACAGAGACATTCTTGATAAAAATTTGCTTCCATCTACCAGGATGATGAAGATGAAACGTGGYTGGACATTTCAGCAAGACAATGAGCCCAAACACAAAGCCAAGGAAACTCTCAGTTGGTTTCAGAAAAAGAAACTAAAGCTGCTGGAATGGCCCAGCCAATCACCTGACCTGAATCCAACAGAAAATCTATGGAAAGAACTAAAGATCAGAGTTCATAGAAGAGGTCCACGAAACCTTCAAGATTTGAAGACTGTTTGTGGAAGAATGGGCCAAAATCACACCTGAGCAATGCATGCCACTAGTTTCTCCATACAGGAGGCGTCTTGAAGCTGTCATTGACAACAAAGGCTTTTGTACAAAGTATTAGATAAATTTCAGTAAGCGTGTTCAAAACTTTTTCCCTGTGCCATTCCACATTATTACAAATAACTTCATTTCTGGACATTTATGGTTTGATTTCTTTGTATGTATGGATCACTTGGGTTGTTACCAACATCTGGTGAAAATTTCATGTCATTAGCACCTCTAGTAATATATTTACTGAGAAAAATGTTGACATGTTCAATACTTATTTTACCCACTGTATTTCCTTACATTGTCATATTCTTTAGTAAAAACCTGAGCTCCTTACGGAGCACATGGTTCATCTTGTTCAGTCATGTGAAAACAGTCCCAAACATCATGTGGGTGAGATGGCTTCAGAATCCATTTCCCTGTTAAAAACTATGTCATGTTCATTATTAATGAGGCCTGATGAACACAGATGTAATTCTTTTGAAGTACAAAGCAGAATCAGTTACACAGAACGTGTGAATTCACCAGTAAAATTCTCCTTGTCTCTGTCTTGTTACTGACGGAACATACAGCACAGTGCAGGTGTAATCCATACTCTCATTCTGTTAATAAGACATTTTAAAATAAAGCTGGTTTCAAACTCAGGTGAAACTGTGATTTGTTCATCCCCACAGTGTAATGATGCAGAAACATGCAGCCTCCATGGCTCTAATGAAGGAACATGTGAGACCCTGAACACGTCTGCAGTCTGCCTCCCTGAATCATCTGAACAAGGCTGCAGTTGACAAAGAAGCCTAATTAAATCTAGAGTGGAATATTCCGAATAAAACGTACAATAATGATAAAAATCTATGATTGAAATAATGTTAACGGTTCAAAAAAAGTTCTAAGCATCATTTTGTTTGATCTGTTTCTCTGTTTAATTAAAACAAAGGCCTAAAATAAGAAAAAGCAAACTAAATGTTCACTGAGTCACCACCTACAGGAGTCTAAACTAAATTTCAAAACATTAAATTAAACTAGATTGTAACAATTTCAAAGGGCAAGCCCTGGAGTAGGCAGTGCAAGTTACTCTAAAGACACCGTCCATCAGGGGCCATGACAAATAGTAAGTAAGTAGGTAAGTAGGTAGGTAAGTAGGTAAGTAAGTAGGTAAGTAAGTAGGTAAGTAAGTAGGTAAGTAGGTAAGTAAGTAGGTAAGTAAGTAGGTAAGTAAGTAAGTAAGTAGGTAAGTAAGTAGGTAAGTAAGTAAGTAAGTAAGTAGGTAAGTAGGTAAGTAAGTAAGTAAGTAGGTAAGTAAGTAGGTAAGTAAGTAAGTAGGTAAGTAGGTAAGTAGGTAAGTAAGTAAGTAGGTAAGTAAGTAAGTAAGTAGGTAAGTAAGTAGGTAAGTAAGTAGGTAAGTAAGTAGGTAAGTAAGTAGGTAAGTAAGTAAGTAAGTAGGTAAGTAAAGTAAGTAAGTAGGTAAGTAAGGAGGGAAGGA
This sequence comes from Austrofundulus limnaeus, assembly GCF_001266775.1. Taxonomy (NCBI): domain Eukaryota; kingdom Metazoa; phylum Chordata; class Actinopteri; order Cyprinodontiformes; family Rivulidae; genus Austrofundulus; species Austrofundulus limnaeus. The sequence continues at coordinate 610,746 of NW_013952518.1, read as the reverse complement.
AGTAGGTAAGTAAGTAAGTAAAGTAAGTAGGTAAGTAAGTAGGTAAGTAAGTAGGTAAGTAGGTAAGTAAGTAGGTAAGTAAGTAGGTAAGTAGGTAAGTAAGTAGGTAAGTAAGTAGGTAAGTAGGTAAGTAAGTAGGTAAGTAAGTAGGTAAGTAAGTAAGTAAGTA
>NW_013952518.1:593006-610049 GCF_001266775.1 Austrofundulus limnaeus | reverse complement strand
TAAGTAGGTAAGTAAGTAAGTAAGTCAGTAAGTAAGTAAGTCAGTAAGTAGGTAAGTAAGTAAGTAGGTAAGTAGGTAAGTAGGTAAGTAAGTAAGTAAGTAAGTAAGTAGGTAGGTAGATAAGTAAGTAGGTACTGTAAGTAGGGGTGCAACAATACATGTACCTGTATCGAACAGTGCTGTATCCAAGAATACAGATTTTAAAAAATTACTTTATCAACATGTCTTCTGAAGATGCTCTGTGTTAAAGGATCAGTGGATCTGTGTTCGACTACTCCACCTAGGCTGCATTTTTGAGCACAGGTCCACTGAGAAACTTGCTGTTTCAGCAACATTTAATTAAAAAACTGTACTTTTGAGGTTAAACAAATGTTCATAATTAATATAACTAAATTACAAGTTTAAAGGGGTATGGACATTTCTTTTTTTGTGTCGAAAAAGTATCGAACCGTGAGACTAAAGTATCGAACCGAACCGTGAATTTCCTGTGTCGTTGCACCACAGGTAGGTAGGTAGGAAGTAGGTAAGGAAGTAGGTAGGTAAGTAAGAAAGTAGTAAGTTAGTAGGTAGGTAAGTAGATAGGTAGGTAGCGCCTTTTCACAGAAATAAATTCACAAGTACATTCAGGGAAGGGGGGAGGGGGCAGTTAAGAAACACCCATTCAAGAAGACGTACAGACAAACATGGGGGAACAGGTGAAACTGGTCATGCAGCAAACACAGTTGCGCTAACCTAAGGGACAAAAACATACATTTTCTAATTTATTTTATGTTTTATTAACCATAAGTTAACAAAATGTTCTTCAAATGGATGGAAAATGCAGTTTTGAGTAGTTATTTTACCAAATATTGTAGGGAAGTATACCATTGAAACCCCCTAGCACTGCTTTGCTCCACAGCTGCGGGTTAATTATAATAAGAAAACTTTGTTTCTAAAGATAAAAATATTATAAAAGACAAAATGATGAAATTTAAAAAGAAATACACAAGTAAAGGTGTGCCACCTGAAATCTTGTCTAGGGCCGGCCCTGACTATTTCCATATCATCTTTTAATTTATCGTGATTTCTGTTGATTTAAAACAGCTACAACTGTGTTTCCTGATCTTTGAGAAACTCCTGACAGTCAGAGCTCTGACAGCAAACACAGAGTGTTGATTTGAAGTAACAAAAACCCCTGCGAAGATTTCCATCACCCTGATTAACAAGGACAAATAGCAAATCCAAACACTTCACATGAAGAACAAACTGGAGCAGAATGCATTGTTTCAAAGAGAAGGGCTCTATGCATTATTAATTGATGTAAATATAGCCCGTGACTCCCAATTATGTCGTCTGAAAGGCAGATCAAACAGAACATCTGACATTCGGGTTTGAAAGAAAATATCCAGATTAACAGACAAACACAAGAACTCAAATACATGACTCGTGTGTGTGTGTGTGTTCCTGTGTGTGTGTGTCAGGCAAACACATGGGACGGACCACCAACCTCACACACAGTTTTCCTCCTGCATGAACACATTCAGTAGGTTGTTTTAGAGCCAGAGAAGCAGGCACACACAAACCACTCATCTGACAACAGCTACTGTTTCATTAATCATCTGTACGTGTGAAACAGGCATGAAAAGATCTCGTATTTGGAGCAGAAAACCTCGGACGTGCTGTCCTCTCGCTGTGCTGATAAATTGGACGATGAACTAAAGATAACAAGCGGCTGTCCTGGTGTGTTCCTGATCTCACCAACCACATTAAACTTTAAATGACACCAGGATGAAGTCACAGAAAAAAATATTTTCCGTTAGCTTTAAAGGGATCCCCGATTAGTTGTAACATTAGACTTTATTTGATAAACATATATTAAATAACATAAAAATACTGTAGGCTGTTTAGTTTTTATAATTTTCAAAAACATATTACACGGACGGAGCCATTTTATTTACACGCAAAGCATTCTGGGTAAATGATGACGTGGATAGGTCCTCAGTGTGAGGCTGCTAGCAACTATATCCACCCTGAAGGTTAATCTTGGACAATATCTGATGATCGACTCTTTTAAATGAAACCAGAGAGCGTTGACAGAGAGGAGAAGGTAGAAATGACTCAGCCTGGAACTGAAAATATGGATGGAGGACAACAGAGCTGCTTCATGGAAGAAGAACCTCAGCTTAGCCTGTTAGCCTTTGTGCTAGCGCCGATGCTTTATTGCCTTATATGTATTAGCTCGGTGCTAGCGCGACAAACAAGCTAATCTAAGGTCCTCCATCCATATTTTCAGTTGCAGCTGAGTCATTTTTGCGTTCCCCTCTCTGTCATGTGGATGGAGGACCTCAGTGACGAGAGGAGAATGTGTAGCGCTGAGCTAATACATATATATGGTGATAGCATCGGGGCTAACGCTAAAGCTAACAGGCTAAGCTGAGGTTCTTCTTCCATGAAGCAGCTCTGTTGTCCTCCATCCATATTTTCAGTTCCAGGCTGAGTCATTTCTACCTTCTCCTCTCTGTCAACGCTCTCTGGTTTCATTTAAAAGAGTCGATCATCAGATATTGTCCAAGATTAACCTTCAGGGTGGATATAGCTCGCTAGCAGCCTCGCACCGATGACCTATCCACGTCATCATTTACCCAGAATGCTTTGCGTGTAAATAAAATGTCCCCGTCAATGTAATATTTTTTAACTTTTAGTTTAAAAATGAGAAAAACTGAACAGCCTACAGTATTTTACAGTCTTTATTTTACAGTTAAAATATGTTTATTAAATAAAGTCTAATGTTACAACTAATCATGGATCCCGTTAAATGTCTGCTTCTAAAATTATAGTACATATGCTTGTTTAGCTCGGTCAGTAAATGCAGCTCATGCTTTTTTTATTGCTTCCCGTGTCCATATGTTGGTTTCACAATTAATGATCATAATTATTTATCTGCGTTGGAAGAATTAAAAGACTTTTTGAATGCCGTGTCTTGACCCAAAGATTAACAATTCACCAAGCACCTTATTAGAGCAATTCATCAAATCAGCAGGCAGTGCTGATTAAATCAACTTGGTAATAAATGGAATGATCTAAAGCCTTCTGACGCCCAGAGTCCTCGCAGCACACCTGTCTGATTAGGAGGCAATCTATCCCGTGGCTTTCCAAGAAGTCGCACATTTTAATTGGGGGGAAAAAATGTGAATGTCATTCTGGTTTGTCTGATGGCACAAACTGCACGTCTTGATGAAAAACCGTTGAGTTCTTCAACTCTGTGATGAGGAATAAAAAAAAAATCTAGTTGTAATCCAGGATTATCGAGCGAAATCTGAAGGCTTTTTGTCGTCTGGAAGAAGTCCGTCAGTTTATAAAAGCTTGATAAATTTTCAAATTAATTGCGATCCAACTCCTGTTTGGTATGTTTTTCAACACGTGTCTCGTTGTGCAGTTTTTGTGCTATTTCAACAATGAATGGATCAAAATGTTCACCTTCTTCAGGACATTCTGATTATGACTTTTGGTGTTTCTGCAATTTATACTTTCTGAAAAATGTATTATTATATTGGAGCTGTTTTCAGCATCCTTGAAGCCTTTCAAGTTTTCATAAATCTGTACTGCACTTGGTGACTTTTCAGGTTCTACCTTTTGAACTTTGTGGTAACTTCTATTTTAAGCTTTGTATGCTGCTAATTTTAGCTATTTTCTGTACTTTTACTTTTTTCAGCTAATTTCATCTTGTAATAATTTCAGCTTCTTATTGCTTGATTCGGCAAATACGCCTTTCCTGTTTGTGCTAATGCCTGCTACTGTTTTTTATTTTATTTTATTTTATTTGCTATTTTTAGGCTATTTTCAGCTTTTTTAGCTATTCATCAAAGATCTTTCATCATTAACCACACTGTATGTTTGCAAGAAATACAACAGGATTCAGCCATTTTTCACAACGGTTTGGTCCCTAATCATGAAACAGATCAGCCTTTAAGTTTTTATTGAATTTATTTATATTTATTCATTCATACAAAAACCAAATAAAATCCATTTAAAAACTTAGCAAAGTTCAGTACGAGTTTGATTCAAACCGTTTTTTATTTCTGAGTTTTGTTGTTTATACTGACGTCACAGCAGCTCCATGAACTGTAGGCCTTGCTAATAGTTTTATTTTTGTAGCATCTGCAGAAACCAAGCTTCACTCTTCATTTAAACATTAAATGGTTGGATTAGATCAGCACAAGGACACGATAGGCCGTCAAATCAACAGTTAAATCTCAGAACTGCGTTATGCACGTCATGCACATCCATGAATCTGTATGAATCGCCTAATCTTCACATCTGATGGGCCTTTCTGCATCGAGCATGGAAGTCACACACTTGTATGTACGGCAGTGTCTCTCTGTTTTTTGTTTTTCCCTTTATCAGACAATCAGGCTCTAAACTCAGCAGATTAGAGACTCTTTGGGATGAATGTAGATGAGCTGATCTCTAGGGCAACACTTTGTTCTTGTGTACAGTCGTGTTTTTGTGTAATACTCTGTGAGCACGCTGCTCCCCCCCCCCCATCCCTGTTTGTTTGGCGTACCTGTACTCAGTGAGGTGAAAGTGGAGTCTGTTAGCGAAAGCATCAAACGGCTTGTGATGAATAGTCAATTAAGTGTAAACTTGCTCTAGGAATGACCAGCAAACAAAGGAGGAGTAGATCACTGCTGGGGACAAAAAAGGCATCCATTATCCAGCAGCTAATTATCCAGCCGCAGCCATTTCCATCTTGCAGATAGCGCTGTGATTAAAGGGTTTGGTCAAACAGATAATGGGGATCTGAACTGGGAGGACAGGAGAGGAGGAGAGGAGGAAAGCAATGATTGAACCAAAGACCCGGCTGCCAGAGGCTCATTTTTATTTTCTCTGTCTTTATAAGAAAATATAAAATTTTTCTCCTTTGCTATAAAAAAATTCTATTCTACTTTTACTTCTTCCATCAGTTTTGCTGTGTGGCTTTCACGAGCCAGGTAAAGACATAAAACCTCATGTGGCTGCTCCATGAGTGGATGTTATAAACACTTTGTTATTTTATTGTTTGATAGAAAATATATATTTTTGAAACATCTGAAGTCTGAAAACTCTGAGGTACTATAAAAATAACTAGTAAAACGTACAAGGAAGTTAGTTTCATACAACTGGGGAGGGGAGAGCCAGAATACAGTGAAGCCAAGTTAAATTCTGCAGTTTATACAGATAAATCACTGAGCGCTGATCCAGTCTGACAGGTACAGAATCTGAACCTGGAACTGGACCGTGTAGGCTGGACCCAGTGCTAGTTTTAAATCCTGCCCCCTCTGCATTGATCGGGACATCTCCCTTGGTTAAAAGTTAAAAAAAAGAAAAAACAACCATTTTTTCCTAGAAGTTGAATTTAGTTTATTGACACTTTTTACACTTCACAAAGAAAATTACAAATCAAAGTAATTTTTATTAAGATGTATTTTTTTTTACTGTGACCTCGACACTTGCAGTGTTAGTTAAACACTCATAACTTTATATAAACCTCCAGAAACCACTCAACCTGCCAAAACTGCAACTCCACCTTTCAAAATAAAAGCTCCACTCTATCAACGTGAACGCTGCTATTATCTTTAAACAGTTCCTATAAAAAGTATTATCCCCCTTGAAAATCCTTTATCATCCTCTKATTTCTACTTTATTGTTTCTCTGAGTTGAATCAGGACACCTTTTTTATGCAACATACTTATATTAAATTGGTAATAACTTGTAGAAATATGATTTAAGTTTGATAATGAAATTTTTTAAAATGTATTTCTTGTAAAGAACAATTTTTTAAACTGTGATTTATTTGTGATGGCAATAAAACAAAAAACATCTGAAGTTGTGAATACTTTTTGTACTTTTTTTACTTATCCAGAGGACACTCTGCCTGCTTCATTCAAAAAAGATTTAAAAGCTAAATTAAATAGTCATTATTGAAATTTTGACCTACAAGTCTGATTCATTTATAACAGAGGATGAGATGAACAAATAACCAACCACCAGCTTTCATTTATTGTGTTTCTTGAAATGGTTTCCCACCAAAGCAGCTTGGAGTTAAAAAGCTTGTCTGCAGGGGAACGTCCCGAGTCCGTCCTCCGGATCAAAGGGAGGACGGTGTTTTAATGAACCCACAGTTCGTAAATAAAAGAGAAGCAGCCGCAGCTCGCTGGAAAATCATGAGGAAACTGTGATGAAACGCGGCGTTTACGATCACTTCTTGTTCATTTTGAGGAGAGTTACTCTCTGAGCTCCACACCGAGCTGGTTTTGGTCATACGCCATTTTTTTCCTTTCTTTTAGCCACATTTAAAACAATTTGTAATGATTTTTTAAACTAAAACCCAATTAAAATCAGAACCTGTTTACAGGGTTCCTGCAGATCCTTAAAAAGTCTTAAAAAGCATTGAATTCATCAATCCAAAAATAAGGCCTTAATTAGCCTTAAAATGTCTTAAATCAATCTGTCAGAAGTCTTAAAAATGTTGACACATTGTAAATAGGATGCTTGTAATTTGTCTCAAATATTAAAATAATTCTGTATCATAGACTTTACCCAGGTGAGGCCACTCCTAGTCTGTATGGTTTACCCAAAATTCACAAACAGGATGTACCGGTAAGACCCATTGTCAGCATGATCAACTCTGTCACTTACAATGTTTCTAAATATCTGACGTCTATACTTGGTCCTTTAGTTGGCAGCTCAGAACATCACATACAGAACACTATGGACTTTGTTGACAAGGTGAGGGATGTCATCATGGAGACGGATGAAACTATGGTCTCTTTTGATGTTACATCGCTCTTCACGTGCGTTCCTGTTGATAAGGCAGTGGATGTGGTCTGTGCAAGATTGAAATCAGACACCACTCTCAGCAGCAGAACCACACTTTCCACAGAACAAGTGTGCCAACTCCTCAAACTGTGCCTGGAATCAACCTACTTCACGTATGGGGGGCAATATTGTAGGCAGAAACATGGGTGTGCCATGGGATCCCCAGTTTCTCCTATTGTTGCAAACCTGTACATGGAGGAAGTGGAAAAGAGAGCCTTGATGTCCTTTTCAGGGGTGCCACCGAGCCATTGGTTCAGATATGTTGACGACACCTGGGTTAAAATTAAAGCCCAGGAAGTCCAACATTTCACTGATCACATCAACTCTGTGGATGAATATATTAAGTTCACACGAGAGGATGTAAAAAATGGCAGGTTGGCGTTCCTGGATTGCGATGTCTCGGTTTTGGGTGTAGAACGGTTGGAAACTGGCGTGTATCGTAAGCCCACCCACACAGACCAATATTTGCGTTTTGACTCCCACCACCCACTGGAACACAAGTTAGGAGTGATCAGGACTCTGTACCACAGAGCAGACAGTGTCCCTACAAACCCAGGAGCCAGGGAGAAAGAGAAATCACACACACGACAGGCCCTGGAGCAGTGTGGTTATCCTGACTGGGCTTTCCTGAAAGCAGACAGGAAACACAGACAGGATTCCATGCAACCTTCAGGTGAAAATGAAGACCCCAAACCCAGACCCAAACCAGTGGTTATTCCGTATGTTGCGGGTGTTTCGGAGAAACTGAGACGTTTATTTTCTGATGTCCCAGTAGCTTTCAAACCCCAAAACACATTACGGCAAAGGCTGGTTCACCCCAAAGATCCGGTGCCCCGGCACAAACAGAGCAATGTTGTATATGCTGTTAAGTGCCAGGAGGACTGCGACCAGTTATACATCAGGGAAACAAAGCAGCCACTGTTCAAAAGAATGTCCCAACACAGACGAGCTACATCTAATGGCCAGAACTCTGCAGTTTTCACTCATTTACAGGCCAGCGGTCACTCTTTCAGAGATGAGGATGTTCTCATTCTTGATAGAGAGGAACGTTGGTTTGAGAGAGGAGTAAAAGAAGCCATTTTTGTAAAGAAAGACCGTCCATCATTAAACAGAGGTGGAGGCCTCCGTTTTCAGCTGTCCCCCTCCTACAGCGCTGCCATTGGCAGTATCACTCCACCCCCTGTTAACAATAGGTRTTAATTARGTGTCAACGATAGCCATGTGATGTGAGTRTCAGTCACATGGAGGCAGGRGTCAAAAGCCTGAATTTTGCCTGAAACTCTCAGACTGAAGAAGTCTCTTGGAGGAGAGACGAAACGTTTCATTAAAGAAGAACCCGTCCAGAGGACCTATACAATTTTTTTTCCTTTTGATTTTTTACCTGGATTACTGAGATGCATCAGGACATTAAAATAATTGATAACATGTTTTTAATATTCACTTGCAGACATTCCCCTTTGACATCACTTCCTGTTGCTTCACATACAAATATCTCAACAACCGTCCATCAGAGCATCGTGAAATTTGTTTCATAATATGTTAATAATGTTGTATTTCCAAAAATATATTCAAATTTCGTACAAAAAAGTTGATGTCACAGGCATTTTAAGGTTTCATCCACAGCAAATTAGGGTTGAGACCCCACTGTGGGTCCTAAAACTCCAATTTTGGGCCGTTAGAGAACTTCCAGGAATTAAATTAAGTTTAAAACTGACTGCTAAGAATGCTTTTGCTATATTTGACAAAAAAGCAGTTCAATATGATTAAAAACAATTGATTTATTAGGAATATTTGAATACTTCTACCAAAAATACTTGGATTCATGAGTTTCTGCCAGTTTTTATTTTTTTGTCCTTTGTGTTTATTATGAAATTGGTCTTAAATTTAATTTCATTTGGCATTAAAAAGTCTTAAATTTAACTTGCCTTTAACTGTAGGAAACCTGCTGTTTGTTTTTTTAATTTTTGAAAACCTAAAGAAAAAAATTTCAAATGCACCTTTTTAACAAATTTTAGTTACTGTTAAACATCCTAAGATGAGTTTAAAAGCTGTTTTCTAACAGCAGCTTCAAACTAAAGTGTGTAAAATCTGAGCAGTGTAACTATCTGCTGATTGATCTGAGCAAAGCCTAAACTACGATGCGTACTACTAGCTGCTATTSTAGAGGTTTTTCCTCTCTTCCTGTTTATTCAAACTCTGACATTTACTGAATCCAAACGGTTTGATCAGAGTGTGTTCATGTGAAAGATGATTCCTCTCCAACCACTTGGCAGCCTGCAAAGCCGATTTAATTGACGCACAGCAGGAGCTCCTTGATTAGTTAATCCTTTGAGGGCTTTGTTGGAGAAATGAAAAGCCAGGTTGAAACTCAGATTGTGTGACAGCACAGGCAAAGCTGCCTGCATGTAGGGATGTGTCCACACACAGAGCATACAATATTAATATCACTCTTAACACACCTCGTGATGGTGGTGTTTGTAGTTTACTTCATAATTAAATTAAAGTCTTRTCATTTCCTCGTTTATTGCCTGCCACCTTTTCTTTTCATTCAGAATTTTAGTTTCAGATGAGAAATTATGYCGTTGTGGTCACTTTGGTCAGTTCTTGAAAATAATTATGCAGTTTTATGCAAAAACTGTGAGATGTATTTTTGAGTTTGGAACTATGACCCGGTAGCCTGGTTAAAACCAGCTGCTTGTCATTTACTTTGTTTATGCAAGGGTCCTGACTCTGAACTATAGAGAAGGGATTCTTACTGGAGGCGTGGCCTCTGTTGAAGTTTAAAACGATTGGATCGGTTGGCTGCGAAGTATGTGTGCCAACTCCACTGTGAAGGAGGCTAAGCTAAGAAGCTAACCGGAAATTGCGTGCGCTGTAAACTGTCCTACTGAGAGGATTGAAGTACCAAGCTGAACGAGACGACGCTGCAGGCTTTGTCAGACAAATTTATTTTAATTCGGAAGCCTTATCAACACAGACTGGCTTCATTCACTTCCTCCACTGCCATCGCCAAACTCAACACTGAACAGGAAATTAACATTGTTGTTCAAAACTCCGCCTTCTGTTCTCTGATTGACCTGAACAAAATTCTCCTGAAGAAATCCTTGTCCATGTGAGAAACCCCAGACGGAGCAGTGAAGGGAAACTAGAAAAGAGCGGAACTGCGTAGGAAGGCAAGGGCCAGKCTAATGGTCCCGTATGAGGGCCAAAATTAAGACTATTGCACAACGAAGTTGGAGCTTTTCACAGTTTTTGACAGGGTATTAAATTAGACTTCTCTATATTGAATTAAAATTTATAACGTCATACACAGATATCTTTTATTATTCAGCTAAAGAGAAAAAAAACACWAGCCTGGGCATGCTAGTCGCTATGCCTCACCAGTTCTAACACCAGCTTATCCATACTAGTTGCTAGCCTCTCCAGTGCTAATACATTTGGCTGCCCGATCTGTACCAGAAGCTCATTTGCGTGTGTGCTAAAAGATTTACACGTAGCATTTAGCTAGACTGATAAAATGAAGATGAGATGAATTATAACGATTGTCAAGAAAATAGTCCACAAGTTTTTTATAAATAAATATGTTCACATCAAAAAGAAAAAAAATAGTATAGGTCTTCTGGACGGGTTCTTCTCTAATGAAACGTTTCGTCTCTCCTCCAAGAGACTTCTTCAGTCTGAGAGTTTCAGGCAAAATTCAGGATTTTAAGCCCTGCCTCCATGTGACTGATACTCACATCACATGGCTATCGTTGACACCTAATTAACACCTATTGTTAACGGGGGTGGAGTGATACTGGCAATAGCAGCACTGTAGGAGGGGGACAACTGAAAACGGAGGCCTCCACCTCTGTTTAATGATGGACGGTCTTTCTTCACAAAAATGGCTTCTTTTACTCCTCTCTCAAACCAACGTTCCTCTCTATCAAGAATGAGAACATCCTCATCTCTGAAAGAGTGACCGCTGGCCTGTAAATGAGKGAAAACTGCAGTGAAATGAGTGAAAACTCATTTACAGGCCAGCGGTCACTCTTTCAGAGATGAGGATGTTCTCATTCTTGATAGAGAGGAACGTTGGTTTGAGAGAGGAGTAAAAGAAGCCATTTTTGTGAAGAAAGACCGTCCATCATTAAACAGAGGTGGGGGCCTCCGTTTTCAGTTGTCCCCCTCCTACAGTGCTGCTATTGCCAGTATCACTCCACCCCCTGTTAACAATAGGTGTTAATTAAGTGTCAACGATAGCCATGTGATGTGAGTATCAGTGACATGGAGGCAGGGCTTAAAAGCCTGAATTTTGCCTGAAACTCTCAGACTGAAGAAGTCTCTTGGAGGAGAGACGAAACGTTTCATTAGAGAAGAACCCGTCCAGAGGACCTATACAATTTTTTTTCTTTTTGATTTTTACCTGGATTACTGAGATGCATCAGGATATGTTCACATCGTAAATCTATATTTTAATAATCAAAATGTATGTAAAATGAAAACTGTTTTATGAATATAATTTAACACACCTTTATAATTAAGTGTGGAAATAATTATTTTCTGTATTTTTTTTCCTAAATCAAGTGCAGGCACTGAAAGAAAAACACCACATTTTGCATTCTGGAATGTGCTCGATATTTTGGCCAAGTCTCTTAATTGTTGGCTTTTATTTTGGAAAGTCAAAGTTTTAAATGACGGATGTTCTCTGGTCACTGGGAGGTAAAGTACAACGCTGACCCACTTATTAACACACATACTGTTGTTTCCTTGTAGCTTCACTTACATAAAGATTCTGAGCAAAACACTTGATGAATTATGTGAAAACGGTTAGAAAAAAAAACTTCCTCCGTAAACACAACCCAGCTGAAATCATTGAACCTCTCTGGTATTAACATTTAATTTTTATAACTTCAGTTCATGCAAAATGCAAACACCAGTGGGACCGTTGTGTGTAATCTGTGTCAGTGTGTTTGTGACAAGTCACCAAGACTTTTATTTTTTTAAACACTGAATTCTGCCTTCTGCTGCTTCACTTCCTGCAAACATCTGATTGTTTCACCTTAAATAAAAACCAGAAAATGTAGAAAAATATTTTGAGTAATGTTCAATAATCATATTTTTTTGTCTTTGTGCACGTCTCAGCGAATCAGTGTAAGACATTTATGTCACTTAACTTGTAAATAAAAGTAAATGAAGGAAGGAGGAGGCCTAGAGAGGGGAAAATGGAAAAGGTAAAGGAAACAGATGAGCGGGTGAGATAAATTTACAGACTGTACAACCTGAGTGGACAGTTGCTAATTGAGACAAATGAACAACAGGAGAGAGGTGTGTGCACGAGGCGACGCTGGATTTATCTAGTCCATCTATTGCCCTTTTATCTTCAAGTTTTTTTTCTCCATTTTATTTAAATCTCCATCCTGTTCTCATGCATGGCTTCTCCTCCTTCTGAGGAGCAGGAATGGGGAGCGGCTCCTTCGTATACATTTGGAATCTATAAATCATGGATGGCAAAGCTCATTGTTAAATGAGGTTACACAAAAGGAGTCATTGTGAATTTCTCGCTTCTTCCATTTATTCTGCATGTCACGCACTAATTCAGCTGGGGATTTTCTTTTTACAGGAAGTATTACAGAGTGCGAACGAGACGGGATTTTACTCCTGCAAAAAACCCAAACGGTCACCAAGCTGATCAAATATTTATTCTCCATTTTTTAACYGAATTTTGTTGATTTGAGTGAAAATATCAGCAGGAAGAAACTCGACGTGTTTTAATTATTTTATGTCTCCAGTTTTTTTAGAGCAGACAGTTGTTTTTGTGACTCAGTGGGTGATTTTTGAATTTAGCAGATGATGGATGGAGTTTAGTCTGTTAATGTGGAGAAACATTAATGTGACTGTTGAAAATTAGTGTGTGGACAGAAGATAAGACTTTGGTAAAAGAAGAAAATCACAACAAAACTGCAAACATACRACCGGAGCTGACTACGTAATATCAAACTGATCAAAAAATAAATAAATAAAACTAATAAATGTATCCTTTTTTTTTTTAATCCAGTCTGTTACTAAACAACACAAAAACATCCTATTTATTTGCTGGATCTTCTCTTTCTGTCACCAAATTATAAATTGATAGAATGTTCGTTGTTGAAAACAATAAAACAAAGTAAAGAAACTGAGCCAGAATAAATTTAAGTGTTGTGCAGCAGTGCAGTCAGGAATCCAGGAAGTTAGTTTTATTTTTTCTAACATTATTTAATTAATTATTTGAATTAAACTGTAATGTGTTCCCTCCCACCTGTTTAATTCATTGCAGTTTACCAGTGTTTTGCGATATGCCGGTTGCAATGATGATAAATTTCTGATGTATTGTGCAGCCTATGTTATTGGGGTTAAAGCAGGGCTGTTCAACTGGTGGCCCACAGGCCACATCTGGCCTAAGTGTGACCAAAGTTTGGCCCGCTAATTGGTTCATTAATCTCTTGAGCCCGAACACAGTTTTCTACTTGAATTACTGTAAGTTCTTTTAATCAGACATAGACATGTTTGCTATCTACACAAACGTCAGAATCTTGGCAAGAAGCTGGTAAAAATATTTCTATGAACACCCAAGACAAAACTACAAGCAGTTGAAGATAAAACTATGAAAATGAAAATAAAAATTGGTTTAAAAGTTTGGCAAGTCAAAGACATCAAAATAATATTTGTGTTAAACAGGAGACATAATTTTTTTTGTTTTTGTTGTTTTATTATCACTACTTTTGTCCCATGGGGTTCTGTAGGTTGTATTACTGATTAAATGCAGCCAAATAAACTAATTCAGAGGTAACAGATCTTTGTAATAATTGTTTTATTTACATAATGACTATAATGGATGGATGTTCGGCCCCTGAGCTGCAGAAACTGTGGAGCTTTAGTTTATAGCCCTAGGTTAAAGGATTAGATTAGATCTTCAAAATGTTTTATTGTATTATATTTATTTTTAGTGGAATAGTTATGAATATCTTACCTGTTGTAGATGGCTCATGGAATGACCACATTGGAGAAAAAGCTTACCTTTCTGGTCTGAATGGAAATTCTTAACAGGATTTTGTTTTTAAATACAAATTGCCACCATGCTGAGACAGTTTGACTTTACATTTAGCTTAGAAATAGAAAAAAAGCAGTTTAGAGGTTGGACCTGTCAGGTAAAAACAAGTTTTACAAATTTTTATTTATTTTAAAAGAAAAAGTAAATGTRTAATAATTTATTTTCTTATTTAAAGATTAAAAGAAGCAACAAGGTGTAACTGCAGCTGCTCTGCTTCTTCTGTTTCACTCCTGCTTTTATTAATAACCTCCAACACGCCGAGGCACCGTTAGTTTTAAAAGTGCTGTAATTTGTTGTTTGGACATCCGCGCTCGGCGCCGCGGGCTACTGCCGGAGCAACTTCCAGTTTATTGTGAGATTCGATATTTGATCTGCATTGGCAGACAGTTCTTGTGCACTCTGAGATGAGAGCTGAACTGTTTTAAGAAGCGTTGTAATTGCTTAATGAGTCGGAAAGGGAAAGCTTCTTGATCTCATTTCCAGTGCTTAATTAACCTTGGAGTTGGAGATTTCCCCCCGGTGCTGGGGGGGGGGCAAGGCAGGGCTGGGTTATTCTTTCTCTCCATCTTTGTTTCCTCCGACTCTTCCCCACAATGACAGAAGGATGCTTAGCAGTCAGAGTGCTTCTGTCTGGAGGCAACAAGCCTTTCCTSTCTGATTTATGACAGCACTCATGTTCAGATATTCACTAAAATCTATTCCTTCTGCTCACATAGTTCATCTCTGCTTTCTTTTTTTATCATTTAAGTTCAGCCTATCATGATATAAATAGCTCTTCTGCTCGGTTTGTCCCTGGGCCAGCCCAGTTCTGTGGCCCCGGGGGTATGAACCCAGTTCTGACAGAACTGATCTCTGGTTCCTCCTCCCCTCNCTCCCACCCCCCCGGGCCCGCAGAGACTCCTGCGGCACCCAGGCTCCACAGCCGACCCCCACCAGACCCCGTATGTCTCATCTCCCACCTCCTCTCCTCCATCCTCCTTTAGCATCGTTACTCCTCTTTATGGCCTGCTGCTAAAACAGCGCAGTGCTGTTTCTGTCAGTTTGTAACATATATCTCACAAGTCTTTAAACAGGTTTGAATAGAATATTCTGACAGCAATTATTACGTCTCCAGCTGATCCTTTTTATAACTCAACCAAATTCAAGATGGCTGCCACAGCCAGCTGACATAAACGACTCAAACTGAACTAGTTGTAAAGATATTAAGTTAAATTGCATTTGGTAATATCTGAGTATCATCCTCACCACTTTAACCACAACGCCTTCTACCTCTGCGTTGASTTTACCTTGTTTGTCTGTTAGCAAAATATCATGTCTGAATAGATTAAAGTTGAGGATGAAACTGGCATAATTAAAAGAAATGCAGAAATGTATAAATGAACCAATAAATAAATACACTTAAAATGCACCAATTAAATTAAAAAGGGGAACTTTAYCTCATGTTTTATAATTTAATTAACCTACATTTATTTTTCCATCTTAGTTCCAATAATTTATATATTTTAGAGCATAATTTACATTTTACATGCATTTGTGTCTCTAAAATGATTATAATTAATAATTAATTTTAAATTTTTCCCACAATTTTTTTTAAATTTCCATCTTTTTTTATACTTCCCTGTCTCCTGTTTTTACTTTACCTTATGCATTTCTGCCTCATTATATAAATAAGTTGGGCGGAGCTTCGTGGGTCAGCTCCTCTCCAATTGGTCTACAGACAGGAAGGAGCAGGATCCATGTGCAGATTTGCTGCCTCGGTTTGGCTTAAACTAAACATTAATCTTTAATCTGAGGCACAAGCCTTCAGCCAGAGCTGCTGCAGATTTCATCTGGATGTACAGTTGTAACCAGAAGTTTACACACACTGTATAAAAATACGTTTCCCCATGGTTAATTAAAAAATATATCTCTCATTATTCTGGCATTTAGCAAATAGAAAACCTTTTGTAATCTAACTGACTAAAACAGGAAAAGTTTATTCTGATTTCACGTCACAGTTTTTATATAAACGTCTGGTTTCTACTGTGTATTATTTCAGCTTCTAGTTTTATTTTCTCCTCCGTGTTCAAGTTGTTTGTAAAGAATAAAACCAAAGAGTTTCTCTGGGATTAGCTGGCAGTAGCTATAAGTTGTTTGCATTGAGACATCTTTACATAGACTTTGAAGTTCTCTGTCCCCATAGCAGCAGAGCAGACAGAAGTCTTATTTAAAGTCCTCCAAGAGTCTGACTGATGTTGTGTACTCAGCTAGCAAAAACACTGATGCTTCTAGCTGTTTGCATTCAAGAAGCRGAGGATTAAATCTGTAAATTGACATGCCTGATTGTACAATCTGATGGGATTATAAACTTTTGCAGCAAACAGAACTAAAACATGCAGTTTTATCTGAAAAATTACTTTATTTAGGGAAAAAAAACTGTCCAACATGTGCATGTCTTGATGAAAATTTAAGAACAATAATTTGATAACGTCAATTTCCACTTTAAACATCAATTTTATTAAAACTATGAAAGTATTTTATTAAAAAGTATTCTTAGAGATGAGTTTTCCATTAAAATCCACTTCAAAAGCCATTTTGTTTTTGAAGGATGGTCTTCTGCTGTGAGCTCAAAAGCATCGCTCCCACTCCAAACACCTCCCAGTTTTATTAAACATTATTTTTTTAATAGGATTGAAAATGTCACGATTGTTCGAGTCCAAGGAAATGTTGTTTGCTCTGAGAAACACGGCAAAGTTTAGGACAAAAATAGAAAATACACAAGAAACATAAAATCAATTTGAAAAGAACATTTTCTGTGAAAGAATGCAGCGTGAATGCTGAGAGCTGAAACTTGTTCAAGAAGCTGAAAGTGAATTATTGAGTTAAAACAAGCAGAACATGAGCTAAAATAAACAAAACCAAAGCTAAAAGATAAAATTGGCAAAATTGAAGCTAAGAACCAAAATTAAAGAGTAACTTACCCCAAAATTAACTTTTTTAGCTGATAAACTGTCTAGAATGTGTCTAAAATGTTATATAGTACTGTTTGTGCTAATTTTGATGTTTTTGTGCAGATTTGTTCAAAACGTGTTTTTGCTGCTCATATGGGTAGAGCAGTGGTACTGCAGGCTAATTTGCATATTAGTTAACGGCTCTCC
>NW_013952518.1:587769-592614 GCF_001266775.1 Austrofundulus limnaeus | reverse complement strand
GCTGAATGCTTTTATTTTTTTCTGTCAGGCTGTCGCGGAGTGCTCCACTCCTCTGTCCTGTGAGGCGGACAGCTCAGCCGAGGCTGCTGGAGCTCCTGATCCACGGAGCCAACATGAGTCAGTCCCAGACTGAGCTGACTTGATCAAGTCTCTCTCTGCCTCTGTGAGGAGGGGGGTGAAAAATCCTCCACTTCAGACCGTTTAGAGATGTAACTATCTACGATACTGTGGTCACTCTCCAWGTAGCATCAATTATGCTAATGCTAGCTGCCTGTCGCGTTCTCTCATCCTGGCCACACCTCCGCTCTCTAACCCCCACCTCCCCTACCCACTTTGATGCATTTTTCAAATTTCGCCTTGGGGCGGAGTTATCTTTTCACAGTGGGGTAAGATACACTTTAACAAAACGGTGACTAAAGGCTAAAATAATTAGAACTGTTGCTAAAGGCTGAAATTATTAAAACGCTAAAGCTAAAAGATAAAATTTGCTAAATTTAAGCTAATAACTGCAGTTAAAACCGTTGCTAAAGGCTAAAATCATTAAAACTGTAGCTGAAATCTCAAATCGTCAAAACAGAAACAGAAATCCAAAGATGACAAAACAATAAATAAAAATTAAAATTAGCCAAATTCTTGCTTTAAAATAAAATAAAAGCTCAAAAAAAGCAAAACAGTAGCTAAAATCAACCCAACAGTAGTAAAAACCTAAAAGGTAGCTAAACAAGAACTTTTAAAGTTTAATATCCCCATCCTTTTTAACAAAATCACAGCGTTTAATTATGTTTATTTAAAGAAAAAGAAGGAAAAAATGCCAAAAGTAGCTAAAGTAGCTGAGCATTTGATACCTGTGTGGCTGAACTAGCTGAACATTAGCTGCTGCTAAAAACAAAATGTGAAAGCAGAGTCAGCATCAGTCATAACCTAATTTAAATATTTTGTAGTGAATATTCAGAACATCCTGTCTGTGATTTCTGTTGAATCAGTTGATGTAAAAATCAAAGGTCCTTTTATTCTTGTTACCAACAAACTGCTGCCACTTATCCTGAAATTATTCTTAATAAATATTCTAAATTATACTCTGGAAATTTATGCAAATGACTGTTTTGACAGATTTGGTCTCTTTTCCAAAGTGAACCTAAAACCTGACAGATAATAGTCTAAATGTAGGTAAATAACTGAAGGGGTCATTGTGCTGCTGTATTCTGTTCAGGTCATTTTATCCTTTAATTAAATACTTAAACAAACAAACAAACAAACAAGTCAGGAGGGGATCAGAATGTGATAATGTTCACTAAAAACAAGGAATAAAATCATCAGTTTGGAGCAATTAGCTGTAAAACTAATTAACAAAATTGTGTATTTTTTGTTCTTTGGTGATTTATCAATGAGCTTCTTCCTACGGCTGCTGAAATATCAAAATATCTTGTTTTTTTTCTGATTAAACATAGTTCTCTGTTCAGCTCTTAGTTGCTGTTTTCAGCTAAATCCCCTCCAGGTGAGTCCTGTGCACCTGCATAGCCTGGCTTTC
Organism: Austrofundulus limnaeus; assembly: GCF_001266775.1. Classification (NCBI taxonomy): domain Eukaryota; kingdom Metazoa; phylum Chordata; class Actinopteri; order Cyprinodontiformes; family Rivulidae; genus Austrofundulus; species Austrofundulus limnaeus. The sequence goes on along the minus strand of NW_013952518.1, from coordinate 591,086 downwards.
TGACTGCAGTCCCCCCACCCCCGTCAGAGACCCATATGCCAGGTCGGGTGCAGATCAGACCTGCCTGTTTCTCAAAAAGTGGCCAGAAGCACCAATGAGAAGGGAAAAGGAGGAAATTCAGCAGCTTGAAATTGATAATTACTGTTCCAGAACTCTGATTTGAAACGAGGACTTTTAAATGAAGCATGTGGCTAAAAACAGATGGTGGTTTGACATTGAAATAAGAGTATGAAGTGTAATTTGCAGGTAGATTGTAATTATTTTAAATGACCCCAATTAGATTTCTGTAATATCAGAAAGTTTTTATTAAAAGTTTAATTTTCTTCTAACTTTGGAGATTTTTCACTTCCTGTGTTGGAAATAGAAGAGAAGGTGCAACTGATGGATAAAACCAAATGAAGTGCCACAATGTGAGAAATAAAAACTCAGAATGTGGGGAAAAAGATTAGCATTTGCTAAATTTAGAAGCACTAACTAAGGTCTATAAATGTTATTGATCAATGTTAATGTTTATTTTAGTTTATTCATTCATTTCATTAAAAAAAAGTTAATTCAGTACACAAAAAATACAAATGAAAAATAAAATGAAAGGCAGCAGAAGGAAGAAAAAAATCTTATAATATCTGTGCCTTTTTGCATCAAAAGAAATTCAAACATTAATTAAAAAAACAGTTAATGTTGACAGCTGAGGGTGAAAGCTGTCACACATTTTGTTCATTTGTGTGTCACTKATCCACCAGGTGACAAAATATGAACCAAATACAGCTGTGGAATATCAGTGATAAGTCTGAGAGCAACATGTGACTCATGTTATGTTCATGGGTTGACTGGGTGATTTTAGTGCTTTAGAGTTAGTTTTTGCTAAAACTTTCAGTGCATTATTGCTTTAGAATTAGGGGACCTAAGTATTTGAGTTAGTGCTTTAGGGCTAGTGGGACTAATTTTTAGATTAGTGCTGCCCACCACTGTTAAAATGTTGTATAGCGGACCATAACAATTGTGACAAGGGCCACATTTTAGCCCGCGGGCCTTTACATTGTTTTTTTTTATTCCATTTTTTTTATATTTTCAGAGGCATTTTATATAATCTACACATTGCCATTGTTTACAGAAAATCCAAGATAATAAATTCGAAGTACAAGCTGTTATTTTACTTCTATTTCTGAAGTTTGCTTCTTGTTTATCCCGAGCAACTAAATGATTTGCAAATTTACCCCAGTGGGGTTAAGTTGAATGTTAAATGAGGAATATGAACATGGGGGGAAATAAATCAAATGGTAGAAAGGTTTTGAAAAGTAAAATTTGAAAATTTGAAACATTTAAACAGTTTAAACTAAAACCCAGAAACAGAATGAATTAAAGGAGACATATCATGCTAAATGCACTTTTTTTTTTGCATTTATAAACTATTTTTTGTGCAATTGTAGCGTCTAGGAGTGTAGAAAACTTTAATTTATTCTGTCCAGTTACCGCACCAAAACAGCTTGCTCTGAGGCGCAACTCAGAAGCAAGGAAAGCAAGGAGTCTGTGGAGCAATAAAACGAGGAATTAAGACCAAAGCGTTGCAGTTTTATTTTAAAAAGACCATAAGTGAATGATTTAGACGTGAAAAAAAAGGATTTAAAAGCATGATATGATACCTTTAAGTTTGTTTATGTTTACTCTGTAGTTTATGGCCCTTAAAAACTTTAGATAAAATCTTTTTTAAGCAGTATTTTTTTGTCTGCAAAGAAGCACATCATCATCATCATCATCATCATCATCATCATCATCATCATCATCGTCGTCCAGCGAAAGGGAACAAAAATGATATTTTTAGCAGTAAAAAAAACTGAACAGGCAGAAGAAAATAGCTGCAATTAACCTTTCTGAATAATTATTATTTAATTCAAAGGGCCGACATTTTCAACCACTTTAAAAAAAAAACTCATTCTGGCTTTTAGGCAGTAGTTTGTCCAAATCGAATGTACTTCCTAAATGAAAGTGCCTTGGAAAGCCGGACCAATAAAAACTAAACTGTTTTTTGTTGCTTCCACAAATGTTTTCTGCTGAGCGCTCCGGAAAATAATTGAATGACCTTCAATTATTTCCGCTCGCTACAAATTCTTTACATTACGTCTCCTTATGAGGGAGAAACGCTCCCTGCTGCTGTGGAACGATGCTCCTTATTGTGCCGTTATACATGTTTAGGATCGTGGCTCGTATGATGAAACGACATGTTCTGTGTAGTTCTGTGTACTCTGCTGGGTATAAATGACTCATGAATAAAAGAACAAGAAGAGGAAGAAAAACCACTGCTAAGAATAATATATTAATGGAGTTTTATRTCTTGACAATGTGGAGGATTTATTCAGAGGAGCTCCGTCAAAGGGAATGTGTTTCCAGCCGCCTGGAAATGTCATCACTTTGCTAACGTCACTTCTTCCATTTAAATCCTCTCAGATGATGTATGGCCGCGGCGCGCCAACACGGCACACGCTAATTGACCGAGGCRTATCGTGTGGATATTTTCCCCACTCATCCACTCAAGATCTTGAATACCAATCCTCAGCTCAGACCCCCACTCCCACCGTCCGCTTCCGGCTCGGCGTCAGCAAAATACGCCGCTGAGATTGTTACAGACGTTATCTGCGACAAATATGCTTGTTAATATTCTTTATCTGGATAGCTCTTTCAAAAAAAAAAAGATAAATGATGGCCTGGTCCTCCACTGACAGCCGAGTCTGGCCCGCAAACATCAGAGTCCAAAGCCCCCCTCCTGCTTTATAGACTGCTATTAGGAGCAGCTCCCAGGCAACAAAGCATACATAGCAAATGGGCCTCTTTAGTAATATGATAATTTATAAAAGACACCAAGTGAGACTGAGTGAATATTCTGCAGGATCCCCCTCTTCCCCCCCATGCTTTGGGCTTAATAGATGCCTGCTGTCCTCAGGACTGCACCAAACGTGGCGACTCCTGGGGCTGATGGAGTGAAGGCCAGCCTCGGCCCGACAGCTCTTAATAAGGAAGGAAAATAATTTTCAAAGAGGACATTAGGAAGGAAGATGGTTCTTATAGAGACAGGGAAAAACTAAAACAAAACTAGAGAAGTGAGCTTGTGAGCCTTCAAGTGGAGGACGYGGCAGAAGGAAACACACCGCCATGTTCCCAGCATGCCTCACTCTGGGAGCTCATTGATCAGTTCTATTTGTGTCGAGTCACAGCGCCTTCTTTTCATATCAAGACCAATCTTTGTCTCCGGCTTTTGTCTTCCCTCCTGTTTCTTTCTTTCGCTTTAACACGGGCTCCCCGCTGAGTCTCATATCTAGACTAAA